>NC_088888.1:77168753-77479662 GCF_037157495.1 Lathamus discolor
CTTGTCCAGGCGGGCCTTGAATATCTCCAGTGTAGGAGACTCCACAACCCCCCTGGGCAGCCTGTTCCAGTGCTCTGTCACTCTTACAGTAAAGAAGTTCTTCCTGATGTTAACGTGGAACTTCCTATGTTCCAGTTTACACCCATTGCCCCTTGTCCTATCACTGGATATCACTGAAAAAAGCCTAGCTCCATCATCCTGACACCTACCCTTTACATATTTGTAAACATTGATGAGGTCACCCCTCAGTCTCCTCTTTTGCAAGCTAAAGAGACCCAGCTCCCTCAGCCTCTCCTCATAAGGGAGATGTTCCACTCCCTTAATCATCTTTGTGGCTCTGCGCTGGACTCCTTCAAGCAATTCCCTGTCCTTCTTGAACAGAGGGGCCCAGAACTGGACGCAATATTCCAGATGCGGCCTCACCAAGGCTGAGTAGAGGGGGAGGAGAACCTCTCTTGACCTACTAACCACTCCCTTTCTAATGCACCCTAAGATGCCATTTGCCTTCTTAGCCACAAGAGCACATTGCTGGCTCATGGTCATCCTCCTATCCACCAGGACCCCCAGGTCCCTTTCCCCTTCACTACTTTCAAGTGTTCAAAACATGACACTTGTCTTTAGATTTAGTTTTTTTTAATGACTAAATCCCTTTAGCATATTTTAGAACGTGACTGCTATCCTCTATTAACATATGTAAGATGATCACACAACAGAAAAGAAGGAGGTCATGTAAAAACATCAGGACTAAATAAACCTGCGACGTTATGTTCTACCTTGGTTTAAATTGACTTAAATTATGCAAGCTGTACCAAACTTGCATGTGTGATTTTTATGTGTAACACTTCTGTCTATGAGACCACATATCAGTGTATGCAATCTCCCACTTACACATGGCTGACAAAAGCAGCAGTGGGTAAATCCATGCATTTATTCCACAGGAACAGAGTAACATCAGTCTGAAAATGTCTCTAGCCTTTCATCATTACTACTGCCAGCAGTTTGCAACATAAAACCTTCTAAAGAATAATGTAATCACAAAAATGCACAGAAGATTATACTAACAATTCAGAATGAATAGGCTCTTGCCATGCAAATCATGCTTGTGCTGAAAGAACATGTTCTTTTACAATAAGTTGGTGATGATTCATTATTTTACAGGAGCAACTGAGATTACAATAGTGGAATCCATGACAAAAACTGTTCAGTTTAGATATTTATGTTTTGTCTTTTTTTAATCAGCAATGGAGTCTGGTGCCAGAAGAGTTCTTGAAATCTCCAGCTGATCACTTTATGTGAGATGGCAACAAAAACTGTGAATGATGTTTTCAAGAGGCAGGTATGGATACATTATTGAGAAAGTGGACATTCTGTTAGCTTTGCTGAGAGGTTACAGAAAGATAGAAATGACCAGTTCTCCTTCAGGATTTTGACAGATACACCACATATAGATCATATAAGCACTTTAACAGAGCTACTCAAAAGCAGTTGCTATTATTCCTATGTATACTGTACTTTAGAAACATCCATTACAAGTGGTGTCCCTCAGGGGTTTGTGTTGGCACCGATCTTGTTCAAGTCTTTGTCGGTGACATGGACAGTGGGATTGAATGCACCCTCAGCAAGTTTGCCGATGACACCAAGCTGTGTGGTTCGGTTGATACGCTGGAGGGAAGGGATGCCATCCAGAGGGACCTCGACATGCTTGTGAGGTGGGCAGATGCCAACCTTGTGAAGCTTAACCATGCCAAGTGCAAGGTCCTGCAGCTGGGTCAGAGCAATCCCAGGCACAGTCTTGTGTGACATAGCCTAGTGTGAGGTGTCCCTGCCCATGACAAGGGAGTTGGAACTAGATGATCTTAAGGTCCTTTCCAGCCTTAACCATCCTATGATTCTATGATTCGCAGGATGCAAAGAAGGAAAATAATGGGTGTACCATGTAAGGTTTGCTCCTGAATGTAGTGAGCTGAACTTCTTCAGCTTTCACTCATCAAAATAATTTTAAAAAACATGCTACTTTGTGTGTTTCAAGTTAAGCAACGTAGATGTAGCTCAGAATTCACCCAAATAGCATTTTCCTCTTACTTATCTTTATGTAACGAATAAACGTGTTCTGAAGCATTACAATATGCAAACAAACCTACTGATGTAATAGAACTTTGTCATAGTGCTAGTGAGGCTACTGAACCATTAGAAATGTGAAGAAAATGGGTCTGTGGATGAAGTCAATGACATTTTGCTTAGAAAATAGGGTAAGAATGACTGTATATATTGATCTAAAGGCTGACTTCAATGGAGGCTGGTAATGAATGCTTCTGGGAACACCAAAACCCTGGTAAGTATGAAGTGTCCTTTTCACTGGCACATGGTGCTAAATTCCAGCAATCTGGTTCAGGACCTTTATGAACCAAAACCTTATCTAGACCATCATGTTTAATTGCCACTGATGGATATCTTTCAAGATTATATCTAACCTTTTTTTGAATACATTGTTAGTCTTGACATTCACAGAACCTTTTGGGATTTAGCTCCACTATTTTGAAAACTATTTTGAAAACTATTTCATTCTCTTAGTGTGCATGTCCCAAGGATTTAATGCATTTATAAGGTGTATAAATGTTGTGTGTGTTGCTTGAGGTGCTACAAAGCTTGGGAACAGCTGAATGCAGATAAAGGAAATGTATCTTGTGTAGTGCTAGTAAAGTTAGATCCTTGCAATGTAAAAAAAGTGCATGCAGTTTTCTTCTTGTGAGATTGTGATGAGCTTTAGGAGAATCAGCATGATGAGCAATTTCAGTACGTAGTTCAAGGAAAGGTTTCAGTTACTGCAGCTTTGCATGATGAGGACTAACAAGCTGAGAAAGCAGTATTTTAAAATATGCTTTAGATGACATTTTATTTTTAAATTTCCCAACTTTTAAAATTATTTGTACATTTTGGAACATGTTTATAGCCAATTGATCCACAACCTTTTTTTGTCTTTCCACCTCCAGAGTTTCAAAAGCTTTGTGGCGGGAAGCAAAGGTCTAAAACTTGGCTACCACAACCTTTCCCTCTGCCACTGACATGTAGGGGGTGATCTGGTTAGCTAGCCTGGTTTGAGCACTGAAGACAAAAACCAGCTGGGTTACCATAGGAGGCTTTTGATTGGAATCCAGTAATAGATTCATGGCCTTACCTAAACCATGATGAATGAATAGTCACAATAATGTTAACCTTCAGCCTCAGTGAGTTCAGTTGCTCAGCTGGAGGATGCTACAAAAAACTTTGTTCACACCAAGTATTGGATTTGTTCACACTAAGTATTGGATGATACTCAAAAGCTGGTCTTATTTTCTCCTCACTAGAAAACACAGACAAGAAATCACTGAGTGTACTTAAAGGATAAAAGCCGTGATAGTTGCACAGTGCTTGGATGTGGTCACTGATTCCTAACACAGACAGACAGAAGGCTCAGACTGAAAATTAGTGCTTTTCTGAATGACCACACACAGTAGCTCTATCTACAGTAGAAAATTAAAAAGCACCAGAGAGTGTTCCCTATCACTGGATCTTGACTCTGTGCTTCCTCAGTTGTTCTGGTACGGTTTTGGCTTAGGCCATGTAGCAATCTTGTGAGTAATTCCTGGGCATAGTCTGTCAGCTAGCAAGCACCAGAAACCACTCCTAATATCAGGCTAGATAAATCTATTATATTTGGCAGGGTAGGACTGTTTAATACATGAAACACATGGTTATTCTGTACCTCAGTATCAGAGAGAAATAAAAGGTGAATTCAATTATCTAACACAGAGCTTTCTCATGGCGGCTTGAGACCTGTACTTATCCAGGGCTCCCCCTCACACTAATAATGCCTTTTTTAAAAAAAAAATAAATCTGAAGGAATTAGGTATTTTTTGTTTGAGTGCTGAAGAGTGATTCAGCTCTTGGTGACACCAAGCACTTGGTGACTGGTTGATTAGCCAGTTAGCACCTGGCTGTATTGATTAGATCTTTGCTGACTACAGTGAAAGCATAAAGAATTACTTTTAGATATGTTGATCAGGATCTGAATCCTGTCTTCCAGTCTACGACAGCTTGGTGACACCTCTATGGTGATTCTCCTTTGACCCTTGCTGATCTTTGCCTTCAGTATTGCCTGTTGCATTTCTGCATTTCCTGTTTCAGCAGAACATCCTTGCCATCTTTTGAAGAAATTCCTAAACAATTTTAGCTTTTCATCCCAGCCATTCTTGTTAACTTTGTACCTGCATGTTTAGGTTAGCAGAGACTCTAGGGTGTGCAGAGCTGTTCAGAGTGTCTGGTTTTCTAAATAAATAGAAAATTAAAATGGCTGCAAATACATTTCTGCAAGAGGGATTACTTCAAAGATCAACTCCATTAAAGGCTAATGTTCTTAATAGCACTTTCATGTCGCAACTAATTAAATTTAAAATAATGTTTCATGCTTTAAGGAACACAAGCTTTCAAATTTCTGATTTGTGGTGCAGGTGGAAAGAACTATTTCATACTTTCCACATACAGCACAGACTGTAACACAAATGGTGCAATATTATCCTGGAACAGAGAAAGGAATTCCATGGGAAATATAACTTCATGAGGCATTTTACCTGAGGCTGAACTCATAATCTCATCTACTGATACAAACTGTTCTCATTTGTACTGTTTCATCCAAAACACCTAATCTGCATTTCCAGTGCTTTTCTCAGGGGAAGTCTTCAACTCTGATACACAGATATGTACAGCAAAACAGCCCTGGAACATATAATCTGTCTGTAGAACTAATGAAAGTATTTTTCTTAATGTGACTGCCATAAAACAAAAAAGTCTCCTCATTTGTCTAACCCTCTACACCAGAAGCTTCCCAGATGTGTTGCTCCCACTAGAAGCAGGGAGTTTAAAGCCTCTGAAGTGCAAATAAAATGTGAATCCAGCAATGTGTGTAGCTAAAGATTTCTTTTATTCTGTGAAACTTGGTCCTCCTCGCTATAGGATATTCTTTCTCTCTGGTTTTAAAACAGCAATATTTTAATCCTAAATTCTCCAGTGACAGCAGTGGTAACTGAAACACGCAGTTAATCCATGTATAATTTAAAGTATGGTCTTCATAGAACAATTTTCATTAATACCATTATATCACTGTTCCAGTCCTAAGAAACAATATCATTATAGGTGAAGAGCATGTTTACTATTACTGGCCAATTTTCATTCAAGCCTCAGCTCCCAAAAGATCATGTTTCTTCTTGCTTTATACTATGATTAGAAGAAAATAAGTAAGCATAGATGAGACTTCTGAGCTGGGTACATACAAGGTGAGAGTGCATTGTTTACCTTATGGCTGCCAATTAATCTCTTAATTGTGGTTAAATCATCTAAATCTGAAAATAGAATTTGTAAACATATATGATGCATTTATAAAAATGCAAATGCACAACTGTTAAATGTTAAGGTGGAAAACTATGCACACTTGTGGTGGGTTAACCTTGGCTGGACATCAGATGCCCACCAAAGGGGCTCTATCGCTCTCCTCCTCAGTTGGAGAGGGGAGACAAAATTTAATGAAAGGCTTGTGGGTGGAGATAAGGACAGGGAGACATCATTCACCAGTTACTGTCTCAGGCAAAGCAGACTTGACCGGAGAGAAAGGAATTTATTTATAACCAAAGAAATCAGAGGATGATAATGATAAATAAATAAATAAATAAACAAATCTTAAAACACCTTCCTCTGACACCTTTTTTCAGATCTTGGAAGTAGCTACAGGATTTTTAACACAGTGACAGCAGGCCCGTTGGCCACAGCTGTTGCAGCTATGAGGGGAGATGCATTTCTTTACGGAGTGCTGCAGCATCCCAGTAAGTCCTTCTTTCAACAGTATATTACCAAGTGTTATGGACTAAATATCTGCTTATGTAAAATCCATTTCTGACTTCAATTATGCAACTATAAACATAGAATAATTCCACTGAAATAAATGAGCTGAAAGACCTTCTTTCTCATCTCACTTAAAATGGTCATATACTGTTCAGTTTTGGTGTGTTTTTAGCCTTAGGATATCATTTAACACAGTGTGGGTGTTACGGCTCTGTATTGCTTGGCATTAGAAATACACTAAATAAGTGTTTTTTTGAGCCATATCTGCCCTGACAGGGTCAATGACTACATTTGCCAGTTGTGCCATGCACACCCTCTCAAAAGATGCAGGGTCAAGTTTTTGACTATAACTTTTGAGATATTTTTTCTGCCACAGAACCATATTTATCAGTTAAAACTCAACATCTACAACATAAGTTTTAGCACATTAATCTGTGGCTGTTATGGAGAACTGACTATTCACGGGCAGAAAAATGTCTTCTGCTAATGTGTGCTTGGAACAGAGCAGTTTCAAAACAGAGCTTGGTTTTAATATTCATTACATATATGGGAAACTAAAGGTTAAAAAAACCCTGAACAATCCCAGATATATGCTGATGAGTTTTGTTGTTCTTGGATGTCCTGGGTTCAGCAGTAGCAGTCAGTTTTTCTCCCTCTTAGTAGCTGGTGCAGCGCTGTGTTTTTGACTTTCAGCCTGGGAACAGAGCTGATAACACCGATGTTTTTAGTTGCTGCTCAGTAATGTTTACTCTGACCAAGGACTTTCTGAGTCTCATGCTCTGCCAGGGAGGAGGGGAAGCCGGGAGGAAGCAGAGACAGGACACCTGACCCAAGCTAGCCACAGAGCTATTCCATACCACAGCATGTCATGCCCAGGGAGGTAACTCGGAGTTACCCAGAAGGGCACAGGCTCTCTTCGGGGGGGTTGAACTCATTCGGTGGGTGGTATTGTATTCTCTTCTCTTGTTATTTTCTCTTATCATTATTATCATTGGTGGCAGCAGCAGTGGTTTGTGTTATACCTTAGTTACTGGACTGTTATCTCAGCCCATGGGAGTTACATTCTCTCGATTCTCCTCCCCATCCCTCCGGAAGCGGGGGCATGGGTGGGGGAAGGAAAGAAAGAAGGAGAAAGGGGGGGTAGTGAGTGGACGAGATGTGTGGCTGGGTTTAAACCATGACACTGGGCTTGGATTTCATTCGCCTGTGATAATGAATTATACTAGAGCTGTTCATGGACTGCTGCTCAGCAGTCCCATTACTAATCTCTCACTTTAGAAGAGTTTCTTGTTTACGTGGTTGTGACTGAAAGACAGAATAGTGGTGTGCTTATTATCCTCTCTGTGGACAACGTTTTCAACTGCATTGATCTTATTACAATTCATGTTAAAAATATGGACAATCAGGGCCTTTTTCTTTCCTCATCCACCAATCTCCAAGAACTAGCAAAGATGCTACTTCTGACTGCCATGATGAACAAGGGGCGGACCAGGTACTCCTGCCACTAACACTTGCTTGAGCCAGGAAAAGTGAACTCTGAAGAAGCCAGCCTCCCCAGATGGCGGTTTTAGCTTCTCCACCCCATTAACTAATTGCGAGGTCTGTGGAAGAGCAACATCGTAAGAGGGTGGCCCAAAAACGCAGGAGATAACAGCAGGGAGACTCTCAGTGACATGCCAATGTTTTCTTCAAAGAAAGAAAGGTCTCTGGAAAAAAATAACCATTTTGGTCAAAATCCAATTTCTTCTTCTTCTTTTTTTTATTTTTTTTCCCCTCAAATTGTTCTAATGATCCATTTTCAAACAGCAGGAGCTGAAAGTGCTCTCAGCAGGTTCAGCAGTAAGGACTAAAAAGTACTGATGTGTCATTACAGTGCTGGCCACAGTTTAAGCCCCCTTGTGCTAACAAGTTGTTTCCTTCATTCTTCCTACTGCTTCTCCCTGTACTTTGTGGTGATCTCAGTGCTTTTGCCCTTTTCCCCTCCTTGTGCATCTGTGCCTGTTACCCTTGTCACTATCTCAACTGCGCACACAGTTATCCCACTGCTGCCTAAACATAAGGCCGACAGACAGAAAAAGTGTTGATGCATTGATGTTCTGCTCCATGTTCCATGGCAACAAAACAATTAAAAAAAAAAATCAGTTGCAGCATGGTTTTGCTTTGTGATTTCCCTAAAGTTGTGCTGAATCACCATGCCTGCCAAAAAAAAAAGATGGAGCTAACACTGCATTCTTTGCTGGCCACACAGTTCACAGGCTAATAGCTGGAAACTACCTGGTTATTAGACCAAGAAAAAACCTGTAAAGTATAAATGCTTGTATGCTCCTTCACCTGTTAGTCATGTTCTGTGTAAACAGTATAAGCTACACAGAGGATTGTTTCCATTACAGGTGTGTAAAGAACTTAACTGAATGTTGCCATAATTCACAAGCAGGACAGAATTTAGGAACAGAAATTGGAAGGATAGAGTTGCCTGTAGGCTGCTTGTTGCCTGTGAGACTGTCAGAGACATAAATATATTTAATGTGGAAGAGAAGACATTTCAGCCTTTTCCATGTCTGAGACCATTTAGTGCAGCTACTTTATAAGTAGCAAACAAAAAAACATGTAGAAAAGTACATGTTCATGGTTTAGTTCAGGCTTGTGCAAAATGGTAGAACATTTTAAGATTCAAGGACTTATGGCAGTGATAAAAGAAGAAATCCAGGCAAAAGTCCTTAAACTGTGGTTACAATGACAGCTAGAGTGGACCCTCCAAACTCATAAGCCAAAGCTTTCTGACCATCTGAGCTCAAGACACTGCTGCCTTAACCAGGCAGATACACTGACTCCGAAACGTGCAACTAACCTGATGTCACAGCCAATCTCTTTCTGCAGCGAGACAGAGGCTGGGCAGGCAAAATGCCTTTTACCTTCATGTTTGAGACGCTTTCTTGCATAAGAATTGCAATTTCAGGTCTATGTGAATGAGAGCAAAGAGAAATTCCAGGTTCCCCAAGTTATGAGTTTATAAAAAAAAAAATAAATTCCATATTGAATAAGATTTGCACAGTTCAGGTGTTTAACCTGAGCACTGATACCTCTGCAAAATCATTAGGCTATGGATGGCTTCATTAAAAGGCTGAAGAGACTTTTTAGATTTTCATACAGCCCTTATTACTAAGTATATATAAATATATATATCTATATTGGCCCAACCCTTGTAAGAAAGAGTGATGTTTAAATTTCCCATAAGCTCTAGAAATATATCCCTTTGACAAAATGGACAGTAGATAATTATTAAAGATTATAAAATCTATGTTCTGACTGGTTTTTGTTCTACATCATACACCTCTCATTGTAACCATGTTATATTGCCTCTATATCTTACCCAAGAACCACACTGTGTTTTTCTGCCCTACAATTAGTTGCTTCATTTATTTCAAGTGTGTTCCCTTCATCTGCTGTTGATAGCTCCACATGTCTGTGGACAGCCATGTCTCTTGAGTTATGTTATTTCCACGGTCAGCTTTCATTGAGGTAATGGAAAATGTCTGTGCCCATAAGCCCTTTCAATGATGCTGTAATTCATGACTCAGGCTCTCAAGAACACCTGTCTGTACATCTGTGGTTAATTCCACTCTGGTTTTAGATCTAGCTTCTTAAACCAAAGCATTATGCAGTGCCAGCAGAACCTACCTGCCACTGGAGCTGTACCCAGGGAATAGACAATTAGAATGATCTGCAAAAAAGTGATTCTGTCACTTTTCATAGTGTTACTTCATTTTCTCATTTTAAATAACATACTTAATCTTTTCCCCAGATTTATGATCTTCCTGTACGATATTAGATTGTAGGCGTCACAAGAGATAAAAACTGGGAAACATTGCAGTGAATATCTGTCTGTTTACCTATTCATTTACAATGAATCAGGGAGCCATATATTTAGCAGCTTGAAAAGAAGACCAGGATTTAGAGGAAAAGCTTCACTTCTTTCTGACTGATGACAGTTTAGACATTGGGATAGCTGTTTCTAATTTTGGATAAGATTTGCACTTTTTATCTGTGATGATGAACAGTGTAATAGAATGCACCTTCAGAGAGTTTGTCAGTGACACCAAACTGTGTAGTGCTGTCAACACAGTAGAGGGAAGGGATGCCATCCAGAGGGACCTGGACAGGCTTCAGAAGTGGGCCCTTACAAACCTCAGGAATTTCAAGCCAAAGTGCAAGGTCCTGAACATGGATCATGACAATCCCAAGCACAGCAACAGGCTGGGCAGAGAATGGATTTAGAGCAGCCCTGAGGAGAACAACTTGGGGGACCTGGTGATGAGCAGCTCAGTATGAGCCATCAAAGTACGCTTGCAGCCCAGAAAGCCAGCCTTGTCTTCGGCTGCATCCAAAGATGTGTGATAAGCAGATCAAAGGAGGTGATTCCCTCCATTCCATTCTTATGAGACCCCACCTGGAATACTTCATTCAGCTTTGGGGCTCCCAGCATGAGAAGAACATGGACAAAGAGGAGGCTCTGGAGAGATCTTAGAACAACTGCCAGTACATAAAGAGGTCCTACAAGAAAGCTAGAGAAGGACTTTTTACAAGGGCATGTACTGATAGGACAAGTGCTAACAGCCTTAAACTCAAAGAGGATAGATTTAGATTAGATATTGGAAGAAATTCTTTACTGTGAGGGTGGTGAGGCACTGGCACAGGTTGCCCAGAGAAGTTGTGGCTTCCCCATCTCTGGCAGTGCTCAGGCCCATGTTGGACAGGTCTTTGAGCAACCTGATCTAGTGTGAGATGTCCCTGCCCATGGCAGGAAGGTTGGAACTGGATGATTCTTATGATCTAAATCAAACCAATCTATGATTTGATGATTTTATGCTGTGCTGTTTGATCATTTCATTAATTACAAATACTAAAATTGCAAATACTAAATATTAATTACAAACCCAATTGTTATAAGATTATTTCAACAACTATCTAAAAAGCCGAATGACCTAGAAAAAGAAAACCAGATATCAACACAAAAATATCTTAGAAACAAAAAATCAAAAATAATTGCTAGCTGTGAAGATGCACCAGAACAAGTAAAAGCAAAATTAATAAAAGCAGTACAAGTTTACTTGCAAGACTATTACCAGAAACTCATGAAATAGTAAACTTTTCCCTGCAAGAATTTTGTGAATGAATGCTTAAGTGCTATGTGAATGCCACCCTGACATTCTTAAGTATCCATTTGGAAATTATACTGTGAGAGTGACAGAGTAAAAGGTAAAGCTGACTGTAACATGTAAACCTGATAAATTTCTTTAAAAAGAAATCTCTCCTGTAAATATGGTGAGAATGTAGATATTCTTTTGTCTTCAGGAAGAAAGAAAATTATCTACATTTTCTGTGTGTTTCTAAAAATCCCACTATTTGGTAATCTTTCGAGATGCAAATGAGGGAATTTTTTTATTATTTGTGTAAACTGCAATATTGAACGCACGAAACAGTTTTGTGAGCTATGAAATACTGGAACTGTAACTACAATCTTGTTTGCAGTAAAGAAAAATGGGAATAACACCATTGACTTTAATTCAGCTTTACCAGATTGATACTAGCATAACTACCTTTCTCTGGCATCTCTCTTTCTACTATGAGCTTTGTCTGTATATCTGTCTCCACTGGTGTACCTGCAGTCCTTTCCGCCTTTTGGCCCTTTGTCTGGGTGGATAAAGAACTGGGTTCGGTGGATAAAGAACTGGGTTCGGTGATTAAAGAACTGGCTTCGGTGGATAAAGAGCTGTCTGGATGGCTGCACACAAAGAGTTGTGGTCAATGGCTCAATGTCCAGCTGGAGACCGGTAACGAGTGGTGTCCCTCAGGGATCGGTGTTGGGACCTGTCTTGTTTAACATCTTCATCTCTGACATGGACAGTGGGATTGAGTGTGCCCTCAGCAAGTTTGCCGATGACACCAAGCTGTGTGGTCCGATTGATATGCTGGAGGGAAGGGATGCCATCCAGAGGGACCTTGACACGCTTGTGAGGTGGGCTGATGCCAACCTTATGAAGGTCAACCATGCCAAGTGCAAGGTCCTATACCTGGGTCGGAGCAATCCCAGGCACAGCTACAGATTGGGCAAAGAAGAGATTCAGAGCGGCCCTGCAGAGAAGGACTTGGGGGGGCTTGTCGATGAGAAAATGAACATGAGCCGGCTTCAGTGTGTGCTCGCAGCCCAGAAAGCCAACCGTATCCTGGACTGCATCAAAAGGAGCGTGACCAGCAGGTCCAAGGAGGTGATCCTGCCCCTCTACTCTGCTCTCGTGAGACCTCACCTGGAGTATTGTGTGCAGTTCTGGTGCCCTCAACATAAAAAGGACATGGAACTGTTGGAACAAGTCCAGAGGAGGGCCACGAGGATGATCAGGGGACTGGAGCACCTCCCGTATGAAGACAGGCTAAGGAAGTTGGGGCTGTTCAGCCTGGAGAAGAGAAGGCTGCGTGGAGACCTCATAGCAGCCTTCCAGTACCTGAAGGGCGTCTGTAGGGATGCTGGGGACGGACTCTTCGTCAGGCACTGTAGTGACAGGTCAAGGGGTAACACGTTAAAACTTAAACAGGGGAAGTTTAGATTGGATATAAGGAGGAAATTCTTTCCTGTTAGGGTGGTGAGAGACTGGAATGGGTTGCCCAGGGAGGTTGTGAGTGCTCCATCCCTGGTGGTGTTCAAGGCCAGGTTGGATGAAGCCTTGTGTGGGATGGTTTAGTGTGAGGTGTCCCTGCCCATGGCAGGGGGGTTGGAACTAGATGATCTTGAGGTCCTTTCCAACCCTAACTATTCTATGATTCTATGATTCTATGATTCTCTGATTCTCTGCTCTGAAGCCAGCCAATCTCTGACTTTGGGCGATATGTATGCTCATTTTTCACCTTGGCAAAGAGATAAAATATGGCTGAGGCACATGGAATCAGAATGTGAGTATTCGTGAGTCACACAGTATAGATGTTGCCATGGTGACTGAAGACTCCAATTGGCAAAATAACAAATAACTTTTTGCAAAGTTCATAATAAAAAAAAAAAAAAATAGGCAAAACATCACATTTAAAAGCTTTTCCAAGTTTTCCTTTTATAAGAGGGCAGAATATCATATACTGTACCCTTCGTTTATTGTATTAAGGAAACTGAGATCAATATTCCTTTATTTTTTCCCTAAAAATGGAAGTACAGCCATGAGTCCTTGACTGTTATCTACCCTTACCCAAACTTCAACAAAACTGTCTGAAGCTCAATGTTTTAAGTATTTGAATTGGCCTATTCTTTTCATTTCACCATGTTCCTCTTGAACTACTTTCATTCTCTGCTGCACATCTCCATCTTCAGGTTCTTGCCAAATGCTCCTACATATGAATTATAGTTCTAATTCTATACAAATCTCTGTCAGTGTTAAAGTATCAAGGATAGGTTGGATTTATCTGAATTAATTTTCACTTCTAAAGTTTATGTGAAAATTAATCAGTTTTATTAAAAGTAAATTCTTTTTTCAATCACAGCCGTAATTGCTTCATTGCTACTGTTCCTGACATTATCATTACTAAAACCAGTACATGCATAACTAAGGAATACAGAAAAAGAAATTGGTTTTAACATTACTGGAATAGGAAAAACATTACATGACATATAAAATGTAAGGCTTCTAAGGAAACCTAAGTGTAAAACCTGATGAAAATGAAATTTAAGAGAAAAAAAGAACTACATTGCCTGTGAATATTTGTTAAATTGTATAGTAAAAGCAAATCAAATAAAGGTACAGACTGTGTCTATATCAGTAAATAGAACAGCATGAAAGAACCAGGATGAGTTCTGGTGCCTGTATCTGGTTTATCTGTACCCATGCTCCCTGGCATGGTTTTGGTCCAAGACAGTGCGCACTGTCTGGGACAAGTTATTAGCCTAAGACTGTTAATAGATAAGCAGCTTGGATTTAGTGTGTGATGTAGGATGCACATATGCCAGGAAACAGTCCCTGTCCTGCTTTTTCACTAGGAGAAATAAAACTTGGGTTCATCTTTTGTTCTCTTTTTAAATTCTGTAGCTACTGTAGCAAATGTTCTTATAGGTGGGAAAGTTCATTGAGACAAGAAACTCAAAGAAATATTCTACCACACATGCAGAAAGAGGATGCCACACAGACATGATCAGTTGACTCTGAAAATTGTTCCCATTTAAGAGACAAAAATCACAATACATAACCCAATACACTGATTAATATGCTGAGATTTAGGCTATTTATATTCTTCAATTAGCTACACTTGTAGTCAGCTTTTGGTAGATGAGAAGCTCAATTTGAACTGGCAATGTGTACTCACAGCTCAGAAACCAACCATATCCTGGGCTGCATTAGAAGAAGCTTGACCAGCAGTTTGAGAGCTGGCTCGCCTCCTCTGCTCTCATGGGACCCCACTTGGAGTACTGTGCTCAGCTCTGGAGCCCCAGCTAGTGCTCCAAGAACTCAGCAACTAGACACTGCAAAAGAATCACCCCGCTACTTCACTGAAAACTGTCATAGAAATAATAATCATGCTTTAACTGTTAAATGAGAGATTAATCACTTTGTATCACAGCCTTTCTTACAAATGAAAAAAAAAGAAAAACATCTTCCCTTTTAGTTTGTATGGTATAAAAAATATAATTTGTATGTATCAATGGTGTGATAAGAGTGATATCTGCCTCCTCTTTCTGATCTGAAGTGGTTGAGTAAACATGACAATTTGGAAGTGAGAAAGGTTCTGTGCACTCCCTTATTATCTGCAGGTATCAGATCTGTGGCACAGCTGCCTAAGCTGCACTGCTTGCTTTCATTTCTGTCCTGGCAATTTCATTGCAGAATGATTTAGGTGATTCCTGCCCAGGTGGTCTGTTGTTAAGATATTCTTCCCACCAGTGAAGAACTGAATATTTGATTCTGGGTTAAAAAGACTACTGGGCATCAGGCCACTGAGGATTAAGTGTTACAACACAGAATAATTTCAAAGACTTCCAAGGATCTGGTACTAAATAGCATCCAAGATATCACCACTGGAAATAACAGGGAATGCTGAAACAAAATCTTAGGATTAAGTCCAAAAAGCATCAAGTGTCCTCTTGGTTTAATACAGAGGACAAGTAATTTCATTATGTTTCCATTTATTTTTATTTATGTTTTAGAAATGTATTTAAACCTAATTAAATGTGACAGATTGTGGAACAGGAAACTATTTGCACACAGGTTGGTATAGTGGAAATAAACCACAGCTAAACTGATTTTTAAAGAGCAACTAAAAGAATCATTTGATGGGAATGGTAGAGGCGGGATGAAGAAAACACCTCATCTGCTTTTAATAAAGCTGTATTTTGTATAATTAATTCCTTATTATTTGTTAATTAGAAACATAATATGGTATTTTCTGACTTGTATAACAAAACACTATCAGTGATAGAAAAACTTCTCCAGCCTATTTTTGCCTTTAATGATACATATCTATTAAAATATGGTTTTCTATTTCTCATGGCAATTGAATTGATTACCTCAGGCTTAGGTTAAACTTGATATTATGTTCGGTTTAGTTTTCATATGTCATATAAAAATAATTCTTCAATGATGCCATTAATTTCTTAAAAGTTCAATAAATAAGTTGATACCTTGCTCTTCATTGAATAAGGTTAGCTGCACAGAAGAAAAAGACAGTAACAATGTCCCTCCTTTTCCCCTCTCATATGTTGATATGTTTCCATCAGTCCCCTAACAGTCAGATCATACTGGTTTGTGTAACAGCCTAGGTAATAGCGCACCATCTGCACTGAATTCCTGTATCTTGGTAAGCAGTTTTCTTTCGTTGTTTCTTTCCTAACATCACTTCTCAGAAAGTACTTTGTACTTAAGTACATGATGCTTATTGCATGATATTATTGCCTTCAAGCAATCCAACCTGAGTCAAACATTTGGTGCCTGACTAATCACAGGAGGATTAAAAATTAAATTCTAACTGTAATTTTAGTCTGACAGTTATCGGGGAGCTTCTCAAGTTCCTCAGAGAGTTCTTTTCATTCACCTCTCAAAGATGTCCTTCCCAACACTATTTTGTTTTTCTTCTCTGGGAAGCAGGGAACTGAAAGGTGCAAGCAGCATGTAGGAGGGAGTTCAAGCACTAAGAGGGCTCATTGCACTTTACTAAACCAGTGTGGAACCCAAGGACATTCAGACTTGCAAATTTAAAAAGTCAGGGCAAGTCTGGACATCAGCCTTGTGTTGTGGACATAGATGTATCCAACAACAACGTGTTAAGAAAATACAAGCTTCTAGTGACTGAGGCAGTCTGTGAGACATCTTTTGGAAAGAGGTATGATTTCTGTGTAGTAATTTCCAGTACCAACCACAGCTGATACTTTCCAAAATTATGTTGAAATGTCCCCTGTCCTGCCAGCCTTTTCTTTATAGATTCCACTCAGGAGCTAAAGTATACGTTTGAAATTGTACTACAATAAATATTTCACTAGTACCTTATTTAGACACTTAAGAAGATGCCAAAGTGGCCAGCTTGTTCTCAGGGATACCATATCTTCTTCTCTTCCTACTGATTTACAAATCAGTTCAGATCACTTTCCTTCTGTGAGTAATAAACTTCTGAAACATCCTCAGAGGCTACATTTCCTTAACAGTGTTGGTAATATCAGCAAAACATTGCTCAAAAGTAAGTCTGCACTGAGAAAACAATATCTATGAATGTCACAAGAGATCGTTTTACATTTTCAAGATGCTGACAGAAATTTCAGGAAGAGACTGAGGATGCTGCAGTTCACTAAAACTGCAAGTCAACAGAAGAAAAATATCAGCACAAGTCTTTAAGAAACATACTACTCTGGCCTGCGACAAATGTAAAGCAATGCTGCCTCAAGTCTATGTTGATTACAAAAAGATACAAAGACAATGTGGTGATAATAATGACAAAACAATAAAAAGTAATCCTGTGGTAATTAGGAAAACAACCATATTATTTGATGTTCGGCTACTGCTTAGATGCCAGTGTCCCTGCCCATCACACAGAGTATTTAGTCTTCAACAGTGGCCAAATATTTGATAAGGTTGTTGCTGCTAAAATTCCATGAATGCCTAAATTTCGATACTGAATGGTTTAAAAGCCCACAGTATAGGAAGATGATTGCCTCCATCCTCCAGAAGGCTGAGTTCAGTTGTGGCATCTTGAAGTCAGTGGCAGTGGCATTAATTACAAACTTTCCCATGGCGGGGTAGAAGCACCTCTTGTCAGAGGTCCTTCCCAGGGCATTTTAACCCTGGGCTTTCAATGCTCTGCCCATCCCAGCTCAGGAGGACCAGGACCCAAATGTGCTCTAACCCTTGTGCAGTCAGGTATTCTGGATGGGCACATTCTCCAACTTTCTTTTGAAGCAAGGTTTTTGTTTTACTATGATTATTTAAATCATCCGGCTAGAAGGAAAAGAACTAAAAAAACCCCAAACATATTTTGTTAGAGGGATTACTTTGTTTAAAGGCATCAGGACTCCATTCCTGATGACTAATCTAAACCCCATAAATTTTCCTAGCATTAATCCTCCTACCTGCATGCCCAAACCATAAGGACAAGGACCTAAAGCCTTTTATTTGCTCTCCTAGCACCATAATTCAAGTGTCTTTTGCAACACCATTGCCCTTCAGTAGGAAGGAAACTGAGTGTCTCCTGGAGACTCCCCTACTACCCTTTTCTGGTGTTTGCAGGATTAGGTCACTGAAGCTGCAGATAGTCAAGGATGAATATACTTCCTGCCTAGTGAACACCTGAATTAGTTAGTTATTTGACAAAAAGAGATTTCCTCAGGCATTAGTCCTTAGAAATGAATTAAACAGTCTGGACCCCAAATGGATGGACAGGTTTAATTTTTGGTCTGTAACAGGAACTCTAAGGAAGGAAGGGAGCTCATGCTCCTGTACCAGCTTCACACTCTTTCACCTCTCCTCAATAACAATCTGTGAAACTCAGCCTGCGAAACAGGTTAAACTCTCTGCTGGGATAAAAATGTAGGTATGTTAGGTTTTGCCATCCCTGGAGACTCTGTGTATGTGTGTATGTGTACTGTGCATCACAGAGTTTCATACAGAGCCTTTCTGAAAATCTAAATGTTGTAAAATCTGGTCAAAAGTATGAAAAATACTTGAAGTTAATCATTTGTTTCTCATAAGGATCATCTTGGCAGGTCATAGTGAAATAAGCCAATATGCAAATAAATAAATAAAAACTATGGCACAACAAATTGTTTTTTATTTAAAACCTGCATTAAATTTGTGGTCATTTTCAGATGTCTGTGTGGAATCAATTCTACAGTGATTTTAAATAAACAGACAGCAATTGCAGTTAGTGTTAATTTTAGAGTTCTTTTATGTAATATTTGCATAACTATGGGAAAAATTTGAACAGCAAGCAAGTATGCTTTTTAGGATGATTAGCAAATAAAGGAAAAACGCATTTGTTCATGATTTTCTGTTCTCACAGAAAATAAGTATATCTGCTCAGAATTAAGCAAGAAAGAAAAAAGATTAATCACAAATGGAAGCAATATATAAATCATTTCACCTGCTGTTCTCTTTCTGGTTCACTACAATTCACGTCAGCTTTCATGTTG
The DNA here is from genome assembly GCF_037157495.1 of Lathamus discolor. NCBI lineage: Eukaryota > Metazoa > Chordata > Aves > Psittaciformes > Psittacidae > Lathamus > Lathamus discolor. Next base: position 77,187,268 of record NC_088888.1, read on the forward strand.
TTCAGCTTGTTCTGAATACCACTTAGTCCATTATGAAATCTTATCCTCCTAAGAGACTGAACTTCCACAAAGCAGATGGAAAAAACAGATGAAAAGAAGGAAGAAAACGTATGTAGGCTCCAATCTGTAATGTATAATCAAAACCACCAAGAGGCAACTGTTGCCTTGGAAAACTATTACAATGTTTGCTCAAAAGTTTATCGCTTCTGTCATACTTCTTTTCTTTTTACTTTCTGTTTTCTAAAAGAATTTAAACATTAAATGTACATGTCTCTGCCATTTCAGCTTCAGTATTTTCTTCTGCACTCTGTTGGAATTTTTCACTTTCTTATTCGTTAAACATTTAGGTGAAAATTAAGCAAGTGCAAAAACTTTCTATGGTGTAATCTCTCCCATGGGATAGAAATATTTTATATGCTAATGTCAACCATCAGAGCACAGTTGAAATTTCCTCATGGTACTTTTGTTTATGGACTTTGATGGGGCCTAATGAGTGTACAGCAAAAAAAGCCACTGTGTGGCAAGGCATTCTGAAAGGATCTTAGTGTTTCTTCATGGGTAACATGATTAAACTGTAGAAGCTTTTCAAATACTCTCTGCCATATTACTGGCTTCTTGAAATAGAGTTGGGCACTGTGGAAAACTAAAAATCCTTCCTGATTCTAGATCTTTGAGAATTGTGGTTTTTCAGTGTATTATGTACAATTAGCCATATATATGGGTATTGTAAATATTTATGACTTTGAAGATTCTGGGTCCTTGGTTAGCAGAGTACTGGTATTTCTTCCTTGCTAAGTTGGTGGATGAGTTTTGATTAAAGAGAAAGATCTTCTGTCTTCAGCATACTAATGTTTATGTGCTTGTAGCAATACACCAAGTTTTATGAAGTCCACAGATACCTAATCTATTAATGTTACTCAGATGCTGGAACTTCAACTCTGGCAATTCAGAGTTCTTCTCTTACAGCTGCCATAAAACAGAACAGAAGTCATTCTTTCAGGGGGAAAATCTAGGGGTTTTCACAAACTTTTATAGCTGAGTTGTAGTGGGGGGTGGGGGGGAGGGTTGCTGGGGAAACATTAGAAGACTCTGGCCTTCAAAGTTCAACCCCAGAAACTTCAGTCATGCAGACCAGCTTCTGGGCAAACCTCAAACAGTTTGTCCTTGTGGTTAATGCTTATAACATAGCATGTAAAATGATCTACATATTTTGCCTCTCTGTACTGACTAATTTGAATTTTATAGCCATTGAGCTGATACCATTGAAAAGGACAAACTGCATGTTTTCTGCTTTGGGGACGTCACCTTTCACACATACTTGATCAACTTTTACCTCAATATCCTATCCTTGGCAACAAGAAAGACCATGAAGAATTCTATGTGGATGATGAAGAATTAATACTGGGCTCAAGAGCTGTCATTTGGAATGTAATGAGAAATTTATTTTCAGAATTTCAAGAACAGAAAAACAACTACCTTCAAAAATAGAAATTAAATCAAAGTGCTTGACAATGCTTGCTCACGTTTTTCTTTCCTTTCCTACCTAGAGATTATAGTTCTATTTTAACTTCATCAAGTAATAAGAGAACATTGAGGGTTTGTTGTCTGGGTCTTTTTCATTTTCTTTCCTATTTAAAACAAGCATACTTTATTTACTGTAACAAGTAAACATCAACAACTGATTTACATATAAATGTAGACTTACTCTATTTTCACCCTATCTAAAACACCTTTTGGCTCTTTTCAGCAGTCTCAGGGCCAACATTCGAAGCACAAAAGAAAATGTTGGCTAAGAACAGCCAGAGGGTAAGTTTCTACATGTAAAAAAAAATAAAATAAAATAAAAAATCTTTCATTTAATGAAGCTATGTTTAGATGGGTTTTTTTTTCCTCAAAAAATGCTGCTGTTACTGTCCTGAGTTAACAGAACTCCATGAGGACAAGTATATTCTCTGATTGTGATGGCAGTTATGAGAAACTCACATGAGGTTTATATTTTGAGGTTTATATTATACCCAGAGACCACTGATGTTCCCTTGAAATAAGTTTTAAAGGTCTTGAAAAGTAGTGGGTTGATAGCTTAAGAAAACCTTCCAGCTTTTCATAGTCCAGCTTTGTGCAAGACTTGACCTTTTGAATATGATTCAAGAATACATGCCAGGATACACATGTGAGGTAGCTGTATGTGTCATATCTGTAATATGGACAGATGTTTAGGCACTGAGTTTTAGCTGATTCTGTCTATGATCAGAAGGAGAATCTTAGACATCAAGACAACTCCAAGCTTGGGATCCAAAAGCAGATCCTGGGATCTTCCAGAGTTCAGCTCTGGAGCTTAGGAATCTAAACCTAGTCTGTTTTCCTTTCTCTAATCATGGTTTTATTTTGGTTTGTATTTTCTACTTGTCCTGTGCTGATATGACATGGTAAATTGCCCTCATTACCCAACATTTCAACTTGAGTTCAGATTCAAGCCAGTAAAATTAAATATCTCCTACTGAGTTCCCACACAATCATGGCCCTTCTGAAAATGAATACATTTATGTTGATAGATTTGGTTCCTTTTTGTTTATTTATTTTCCCTAAATGCAACTTTTATGGGTGGAATGACAGGAGCATTTCTTTCTGCAAAGGCCTTTTAAATCCATTGTTTAGTATGACTGCCTGACTACAGTGAGAGAACAATGACCTTTTCCTTCCTTTCAGCACTGTGAGCAGCAAGCTCCTTTCAAATACTCTAGCATCCAAATACTGTGCTGCTTCATTTCAAGTTAAGCATCTGCTTAAATATATTACCGTACTGAGATTCATAGGAGCTATTTTAGCATAGCTGTTCTGGAGCCAAGTTATTTGTGAGCCAATAATATCCATGGAACAGTACAAGGCCTAAAATAAAGTCCATATAGCAAAGTGCTTATAAAGTAGACACAACCAAAGCTAAGAAAAGATATACACTCCAAAAAAAAAAAAAAAAGCTATTATTACCACCGTCATTCATGAATGAGAAGTTCTCTAGAATTGCTGGGTAGGACTTGAATGTAGACCAAATCTCAACAAAGTTAGCTGAAATTCTCATGTTGCTGCCACCTATCTGAAATGTTTACCAACATTGTCTATGGTAAGGAAATCTGAATTTTTAGGAAGCTTTGTCAACAGGTATTTGTGTGAAGTCATCTCTCATTTCAGATACAGTGAGTGATAGCAACCTCATCTAATGTTAGACATCTACAGTATAGCTGCTCAGACATCTGTGTTAGTATAGTCATCTATGTTTGATGTACTGTCATTGGGAAGACACAGGCTCTTCTGAGGAATGAATCATCATATCTGGAAGTAAACAGCTAAAGTAGGGCAGATGAGTCACAGACTGGAATGCCTGCTTTCTCCTAAGTGTAAAAAGTGTTCAATGAATAGCTCAGATGTAGACACCTGCACTGCACACATCTAGCCTTAGGTGAGATGAAACCAGCTACTGTTATTATGAGTCTTCAAACAGTATTGGGAGTGGATTTTACAGTCTGTGAGATTTTTATGAAGTTCTGTTTTGATCCAAAACACAATTCAGTTCTGAAATTTGCTGCTTAATTTTCTTTAGAAGACAGGTTCTGCCAGCTCCAGTGTTCAGCATGATACAAACCAGGGGCATCCTCACACTGAGGAGCTTCTATCCACCTAAAATGAAAAAGCAACAGCCAGGTAAATAAAACATGTTTTGTAATAATTTCTGTTATCAACTATTATTTGTACTGTAAAAATCTTTAAATACCTTGGCTTTATTTAGACTAGTGGTGCCCAAACATGACAGAGAAATAGTTCCTACCCTGAAAAAAATACAAGCAGTTTACATCAACACACGTATCTGGAGTAATGAGGGAGCCCACAGAAATCGTGGGATCAAGCAGCCAGACAAGCAGGGATTACAGAATTTTGCAGAAGACAGTGTACATCTGATGTTGGTTTTTCCACACATAAAAATATGAATTGTGCATTTCTGTTTTGTTTCAGCGGGACCCTATAGCCACATCCACACTTACCTCATTGCTTCTACAGAATTGGCACAACCCCTGTGATTCTGGGGTACCAACTGTACCTTCTATACTTACAGTTTAGCAAAAGTTTCCATTTAATAAGCCTTTTTTTGTGTATTTGAAAACTCAGGAGAGGCATCTCACTTATCATGCTTAATTACTAAAATAAGCAATATAGTCATCATAGCCTGTTAATACAGCCAGCCTGCTGGGTTCCAGCTGTTTGCTTGCTGAGACAAAGAAGGACTGAGCACTACCAGATACTTTACTGAGATGAAGCTTTAGGAAGAGAGCTGACTTTGACAAATATCTCCTTTATATCAGTAGCCTGGAATATTTTCAAAGAACCAAGAAAAACTAAGAAATTAGCAAGTTACAAAGTACTGGATTGAGTTATGTTTGCTCAGATGCAGCCATATTTCACAATCCCAGATATTTTCTGGGAATGATTTCTGAAAAAAACTTCTCAGCTTATTTGTACACTTTATTTTTCTGCAAGGACATCTTGTCATCTCCTAACTACACTTCTATCTCAATGCCTTTTTATTATTTAGCACAAAAAAAATCTGTATGAATTCAGAGGATAATTTTATTTTACTTATTTACAGTTCATTATAATGAACATATTCATCTTTCTGCCGAGTCCATGATGAAGTCACTTTGTTTCTGCTAGGTATGTCAGCTTTGTATAAAAAACAAGAGCGGGCATAGGCTATTGTTGTTGATCATTATTTCACATTTTTTCGGTCAGAAACAGCATCATTAGAGAGAAAAATAAATAGGACATTCAGTAACAGTAGCCTTATTCTTTTTTTTCGACTTCTGCATAGATAGATTAGAGTTCTGCCAACTTTCTATAGAAAAACATATGGCTTTGTGAGTTGTATGAACTTAATAGAGAAAAATGGACATCTGTTGGTACTTTTAAAAAATCTGTAAATCACTAATAAAATCAAAAGCTGTAAGAAAATATAAAGATTTCAAAGTTTACCATGTTGAAGGAATATAATTTTTACACATTGCTCCTATTAAATTTCTATAATATTTCGTTAGAAAGCTGTAGTTCATGCTTTCTATAACAAAGCTGAAGTTATATTACTGCACATACAACACAATAGTAACAGTAAAAGATCCAGTAAAAGATCCAGTAATATAGCCTAAGGAAACTATTAACTGTATAGTTATTTGTAGTAATTTGTGACCAGCATTGTCTCACAAAGAACTGTAAAGTAATTTAGCTGCACCTATTCCAGTCTGCTTCAGCAGTAGCTGTGGGCTGGAGCCAACAGGGGCACTGAGGTAGATTCAGTAAACACAAAAATAAATCCAGCAAATCCAATCTCCCCTTACAGATACCTCCACTCTATACATGCTGCCATGGCATTTGGGTTAGATTTTCATATTTCTATAATTTCCAAACCATTCAGAATCCCAAAATTAGTATCTTTACATACACATATTATAAAGATGAACACAAAACTGACACTTGGTTTCCAGTACTGCCATCATATAAAAAAAGGTCCTGCAAGTAGGAATCAAAATCTTTTCCTTTCCTTCAAAGTAACTCTTAGGCAATAAAAACATGTCCTCTCATCAGATATATCTTATCTTCTGTTGTTTAAGTCAAAGAACTTGGACAAAGGTGACAGCAAACTATGTAAAAGTGACAGCAAACAAAATCTATGCTCATCTCATAGATCAAACTGGTGATAGGGATACATTCAGGAGAAACATGAGTTTGCATCTGTGTCTGCCACTGCTTATTCTCATCAGCAGCCTATTATACCGAGGGACCAGGTATCATCCAGTACAAGAACCACCACAGATCCATATTTTTATGCAGACTGCTGAACTCTGTGGCCAAAGTAGATAACGAGCCTGTACACCAGATGCAGTCCTGTCAGTAGTTTTCAATAAGACAGTTTTAGAAAGCTGTAAAGTGAGTTGTGATATAATGGCCTGTTCATGAATACATAAGTTTGACCATTAGCTCCATATATTGGCCAGATATGTTGTACAGGATTCTGTATTCTGCTTCAGACATCTGGCATCTAAAATGTAGTTACTGAGAGTATGATATCTTCTTTGGATCTTGTCTTTTACAGATATGATATATGCATATAATAGGGTTTTTGTAAATGTGTAAAGATCAAGGATTTGTTCTTTCTAGTCATAGCTAGAAATCCAATTTTTTTCAAGGAGAAAGGGCAGAGATGGAAGATCATTCCCCTGTACTGAAAATAAATTTACTTTCTAATTTTCTAGAATTCTTCTGGTGCTCTGTTAAAATACTTGGCATTAAAGTACTAGATTATTGCAATTCTCTAAAAAGCGGTTAATACCTTTGTAAGAAGTTGTCATGGAAATTTAGAAATACATGATCAAAGAAAGAGAATTAAAGCTAAAGACAAAACAGATTAGAAAAATATGTTTTCAAGGATCAGTTTCTAATTGCTAGATCTTAAAAATTTAATCCTAGAACAAAAATAGTATTGTACCTTTTGTGACAGTGTGTGAAGACTGTGAAAGCACTGAAAGAGAGTGACAGGGCCAATAACAATCTAGTGTGACCTCCCTTGAATTTTATGCCTAACGCTCTGAGAACAGGAACTCGAGACACTGATATCTTGAAAACAAGATTTTGAAAGCTGTGCTTTTATGCTACTCATCTCTTCACTTTTCTGAAAAGTAAAGCAGAGAGAAAAAATGTAGAAGTGGTGAGTGCAAAGGTTGAAGTTATGATGAAAATATATGTTGGTCTATCTTGTCTCTGCTCCTTATACAGGTGAAGAAATCTCACACATCTGCTTTTACATTTGTGAATAAAATATGCTTATATTATAAAAAAAAAAAAAAAAAAAGAGAGATAGAAAAAGGATTTGATAGCTCTGGCTTTATGAGGTTCCAGACAGCAAGTCACCTACAAGGCTTTGTAAATTCTGGATATGGAAGAAATTGCTCAATGAAAATTTCAAGAACAGTGTATTTCTGAGCTGTCAGAGGATGCTCTAGGGCTTGTACATTGACTTAAAAGCTGTATTTACATTAAAAAAAAAAAAAACAACTTTTTTTCTTTCCACTTACAGAAAGAAGTTGTCATTGTAAAGTAAAAGAGTAGGTCTTTACATTATCTGAAAGTCACTAGCATACAAAAATAAAAAACCCAACAAAAAAAAGCAACCAAAACCACTCTATTTTTTTAAAAGGTATTTTTCTATCAGCTGGAAATGTCATATGTTGTTCAAGACTGACAGTCATCTTGTGAAAACCATAAGTACTAGAGAAGATGATAGAAAGCAAACATCCATTTTCTTTATTCTTTTCTCTGTCCAACATAAGACAGGAGAAAGAAAAAACACAGCTGAGGAGTTTGACAACAGACAGAGTGAATCATTTTAGAGCTCAGTCATTTTAGAACTCAGATTTGAAAAGATATTAAATTATCAGATCTTCTTCTTTGTCAGGATCATATTGTTTTCTGGCTTGCATTCCCTGCAGATATTCCTAGGCTAGTTTTAGATCTCCATTGTAGTGCCACAGGCTACAAAGTTGTCATTTAGAAAGACTGCAGACTTATATGAAAAAGAATACCTAATAACAGTAAGAAATAAATCACTAAAAATCCACAAGCCATTTAAAATAGTGCAAACCTTTATGTTTCTCTACAGAAAACAGGCCAAAAGAAGTGGAGGAACCCCTTTCTTTAAAATTCAAAATGGCTTAGGGCTGAGATCAGCTTAACTTTCTCTGCACTTAGGCACTTTAAAAAGCTTATCCAAAGCTTTTCAAATGCCTGAAGAATTTGAACACTGTCCATTCTGAGAAATATCTGCATCTCACATGCATCAATACCTATGTAACGTTTCATCAGGGCTTTTCAAAGCTTACATCTTGGAAATATGCTGACTGCAGTTGCCATTGATACTTGAATCCTCCCACAGCTCTTCCCTCTCAACTATGCCTGAAACAAGACTGAAAATGATTCTAGAAGCTGCTTATTCCATTATATCCTCTTGTTCAATCTTCTTTTGAAAATGTGGATACTGGCCATCAAAAGATATTAGAAAAGTGGTTTGAGGTAGAGTGTGTGCTTCTACCCCTATAACTGCTGGAACTGCATTTCTTTTCCTAAGCAGCCTCCTGTATTCCAACACTGAATGTAAGGATGCAAATGCACAAGAAACTGAAGACCCAAAGGGACCATATTAACAGATGTCCGTCACACTGACATCACTAGGTATTGAAAGGATGAGTTAGGTGCAGCTGTGCTATTCTCCTTTGTTAAAAGAGTAGAAGCACCTTACCTTACACAACCTCTAAGTGAAGAATGGAAAAAGCCTCCATGAGATTTCTTCCTTCTCTGTCCTTACCTATCACATCTCCACTTACAACAACCAAGACTTTGATCATAAATGATAAAAATAAAAAGATTTCGGAGACATTTTAACACTGTAAACCACAACAAAAGCTGTAGCATTCTTCTGAGAAATGCACACATTTAAAGCTTCCAGACCCTTGCCACTGGTTGGCTCTGTTCAACTGAAGTATTTCTAACAATAACATGTATGACTTCTGATTTTTTAGAATACCTATTAGTTCACCTTGAAAAGTGTAACCTGGGAATGAGAACTAAAGACTTCTGTGCTACCAAGACAGAATGCTTTGATTAAGATTATTCTTTCCACGAAAAATTATGGCCAACAGGGAGAGTGAATGCTGTAATTATTTGCCAGTTAGATTAATCTCTCTGTGAGCATAATATATTATCAGAATGAATCAGAAACTTTATGAAAAATGCATTAAGTATGCAATGTCACTTTTTATAAAAGAAAAGCCTGCTTCTTGATTAATGGTCACTGGAAAAATCTCCTTAATTTTACAAAACCTGTAATTTTAAATTACCAGAGTCTTTCTAAATCTATATTTTTTATTTTATTTTTCTAAATAAAATTAACCTGAGACCTTAAAGTTGATTCTCAGACCTGAAAATGGTCTGTCTCCTATATAACCCCTTCCTCTTGTTTCTTTTTTTAGATGCTTCTGCCAGGTGGAGGAGATGAAAGGTTTAGCAGGGGAGACTAGGTCCTTAGCTGCTGAGTGTAGCTGGAGTGCAAGCAGACCAGGCCACAAAACTCCCCCAAACCCCTTGTACCATTCAAGGCATGGCTACAGTCAGGCTGGATACTAAGACCAGTGAGCGTTACTCTGTGTGTCCTGGTCAATCAGTGAGCAATATTAATCACTGTAGAAGTTTCATCTTTATGTTTTGAAAAGAGACACACTAAATTTAAGATTATTACAATATTACCCATGATAAATAGTAGTGCATCCACTGTTGAGATATTCGGGTGGTGTAAATTAGCACAGTTCACTGGCCTTCAGTATTGCAACACAGACTATCAATCAGATCAGGATTTAAAGCTTCTGCAAGTGCTGTACATTACACCACAAGATCACCATTTCTATCAGCTGTATTAAAGGCCACCTGAAACCATATTTCTTTTATCAATAAGTATTCAGGAAAATTAACTGAGTTCTGAAATAAAAGATAATTTAATGATGAAGAATTTGTTGCAAAGAACAAAAGATAAAAGAAACACCTTTGTAACCGCATTTGCTTTCATAATCTCTAAGACTAATTGACATATTAAAGATAGCAAGCAAAGCTTGTTAGTACAAAATTACTAACTAATACTTCCTCAATGAAAAGGTGCCAGTGTTAACATTTTCCATTAAAGTAAAAGGTGATAAAAGATAACTGTGTGTAACAACTTCAATACTTTTATTTTGAGGCTGTAAGAGTATGTATTTCCTGGGGAAGAAAAAATACCTGCATAAAGTAAAACTGGCTACAGCCAGCATATGCAGAGAACAATTGACAAGTGGTAATGAAGATTCATCATGTCTGGGCAATTACATTGAAAAGACTTAGGAAGAAGATATGAATTCTCCATGCGATAACTAAAACCCCCTGAGATGTTTTCTTAAATTGCCTAAGATGAGCCTTTTCTACACTAGACAGAAGGCTTACAAGATAGAAGTGAACAGAAGAGGTCTTTACTGCTGTGTGTAGCAATCAAAGGGCTACCAGTGGATCATCCATCCTTGTGTAGCTCTCTATTGTTGTGAATTTTTTAATGACGATTGAAGTATATTTCTTTATCTGAAGAGTTAACAGGAATATTACTGTACTCCAGATTTGGCATCTCCTAGGCTAATTTCTCTTCACGGTTTGAAAAACAGAGAGGGGAAAAAAAAGAAAATCATGATTTTGGGCTCTTGTCGTTCCCCGGAATGCTGTCACCATGTGCGTGAAGCATGCCATAGAAGTATAATCCTTCCACTGAGCAGATGAAGACCTGATTTATACCACTAGGATCTACATAGCTAATCATATCATGAGAGGGTATGCTGTGCTATTTGTCAGGTTAGAGAAAGAGAGCCTCCAAACAACAGAACCCAGAGACTCACATCCTGCACCCATTTTCTGTCTTTTACTGTAGTCATATCTAAAGGGAATATCTCTTTTTGGATCAGAGCACTTGAAATTTGTAGTTTAAAATGCAATTAACCACTTAAAATAAGGATACATAAGCTATTTTCAAAAGCTATTTCACTGGTCTGTGAAGCGAGAGACTTTACGAGACACTGGTAGTCATTTAAATCCAAGGTCATCAAGAGTGTAAGTATCCTGAAGACCTCCTAAAGCTCCACAAGCTCTATTGACCTCACAGAATTTTCATTTCTATTTATGCCAGTTGTTAATTTGACTCATTTGTATGCAAACTCTCTCCATTCTGCAGAGAGTTTTTTAATGTGTCATAGTAACTACAGCTTCAGATTAGAAGAGCAAACAAAATGTTAGGTGCTGTGAAATAAGTGAGAGCTTTGGTTTCAATGGGGCAAGCATATTTCTGCTGTATATTTTTTAACACATATTTTTAAAAGAGTGATAGAGTGGCCTTTTGTAGCACACTTTCTCACGTGCTTCATGGATGTTTCCAAAATCATTAAGCTCTGCCCAAGCAAAGGTTCTTTGCTTAAGAACCCTACAACAATTACCAGAAAAGCTCCATAGGTAACATACCATTCAGTGATCTTCCTTCATAACAATATCTCTTTTGCCCAACTCACCTTCCTCACGTTTACTGCCTAAACATTACACAGCTATATTATTCCCTGTGCTCAGCAAGAAAACATAGCCAGTTCCAGGGGCTGTCATCATACCATCTAAAACCTTGAGTTCAGTTTTAGCTGAATCACACCCAGTAAGTCCCTGTTTCTCTGCATTAATTCAGTAGTTACTTACATGGCTTGTTTAGACTTAGGCTTTCATCTTTTACCACTTATTTTAGGGCAGATAAATTCTGGCCTAAGCAAATGTGCCACTTTCTGTACCAAATGCTCTTGATTATTACCTTCATTGCATTGTGCTGCTAAAGTTTCAACAGCAGTCTGGATATTATTTTTCACGACACTGATCCCACACTTCTTATCTAGGCAGTTGTCATTAGTTTAACTTGTATTCACTTTGAAACTATGTTACAAACCGCCCACATTTTGTTGAAATTGTTTTCCAAAGAATTAAGTTTTTCCATACTAAATTCCCCACCAGCAGACAAAGGGAAAATTCATAATATGTAGAGACATTTAATTGTTGCCGTCTCACATAATCCCAGGCTCAGAAGCCTGAGAAACTTTTTGTCACTTTTATTATGTTCCTCTCATTTGCTTTGCTCTAACATTCTAATACCAAACAGCATTAAGACACCCGGGAGACTCGAAAATAAGTGCAAATCTTTTTCATGCACAGTTGGAGATCAAGTCTATAGGTGCCTAAACATCTACAATCCCAGACTTATTTTGGACCTGACCTTTAATACGAATCTGAACTCAGTGCCTGGATATTTTCAGCTTAAACAGTCAAAATCAGGCTCTGAATATAAATACATTCAGACCTGAAATTATACCTTGTCATCTGTTTTGAATGGTCAGTCTAGATAGAAAGAAAATTATTCAGCAACAACAGAAAATCTTGTGTTTTTCATAAACCAGTCTCTAAGAGATTTCAGATAGCAAGTTATGCATAAGGGTACGTCTGGATTGCATATTGGTGAGCAGTATGGAGGTATTGAGCTTGCCTTGAAACGGCTATCTCAGTGTCAAAGCAGAGTGGAAGCAGCAGCAGAGAGATAAGTGTGAACTAATTTACCCTGCAGTTACTTTAAAAGGTGAATTAGCCCATACTGAGCTCTATGTTTTCAAAACTTGGATGCTTCTAGCATAGCAGCTTACTCAGGTGTCTATGCACAACACCGTGGTTGAGTATTAGCAGTGCTTGGGGTTCCTGTTGGGTGAGGCAGAAAAGCAAAATGACAATGCAAGAACAACACTCAGGCTTGAAGCAGACAAAGGCAAGAAAGCTCAAATGAAGCCGTCATTTGGACCACGTAAGGAAACTCATAATGATGCGAACACTTCCAATGGCTCAAATGAGACCTGTAGAGTGCTCTGCACAGGAATATTCAGCTCATGAATGTGCTAAAAAAAACCCAAAAAAAGCAGAATTCTATGGTGGAAGAGTACAGTAAGATAAAAAAAGATAATTGTTAAGTTTAAACAGAACGTGTCAGGCAAAAAATAGTTAAACAGATTCTAAATTGGATGAGTGCCTTCCAGCAGTGCCTCACAAATTACAATTACAAATTTGAAAAGATATTTGAACTCAGTTTAATTACTGTAACATAGAAGAGCTGGCAAGGCAGGGCTTTTTTCTTATAGATAATTAAACATGAAATGTGAGAAAGCTTCACAAAAATATAAATATTAAGCTAGCATAAATTTTGAGGTTTGATCCCATTTCTCCCTCTCAGAAACATTTTTTATGTGTCACCCCCTAAGGCAGACAATTCAGAGTGCTCAGTGCAGGAATCTCAGATTTTTTTCCCCCACAATTTGCCATTGTTCTGTTTACGCAGTAAAGATCTTTTTTTCAGTTATGAAAAGAATTACCTCACTGTCTTAGACAGATTGGAGTAAGAAATATTTGCACAGGGGAAAGCTTGTTTGCCTTTTTAGAGGGTTGGGCCAGCTCTCTGCGGGGTCATGCTGAGGTGCTGAGCAGGTACAAGGGAGAATCTGGCATATTTGCATCTCTTCATCTATCCTTCTTGAGCCTCAGCCTTCTCACTGCTTCTGGTCACCTAAGCAGCCACTGTGTGCTGAGTAGTGGCACAGACTAATGTTAATTTAGTTCTCTTTGGTGCTCCTCTTGCCAAGGTCAGGAAAGTGGAGATTTTGCACCTGCCCAAACCTGTGGAGCATGGCAAATGCTTTATCTTTGTCCAAACAGAGGTCGAATGGTCACACCACCGTCCAACACAATGGTGTGTTCACAGACACAGTGCGCAGAACCATAGAAGGCTTTCCTTTATTCTTGTTTTTCATTTCTTGACAACATCATACAAACAGCTTCTGCAGCCCACACTCAGCTTCCTTTTCAGCTTCTTACGACTGTAACTGACATTTAGTCTTTCCGCATTTGAGTGTGATTCATTTCCTACAGCCCACCTGCAGAACAAGGATTAGCACTGTACACAGTACATATCTGGCATTCCTCTGATGGATTATGAAATAGGGAACAGGATGCAACTGGTTAGACTTGGACATTTTCTTCTTATGTGAGTTTGGGAACAGAGACTTGGTAACGGGTGGTTTGTGCCCCACAGACAGACCAAGGAGTAGGTTGCTTTAGAGGCTGGCACCCTTTCTTCCCTATCTGCCAAACACAAAAGAGGGGTCTGCAGTCTTCTGGGACAGGATGTTTGAACAGGATCTTAGGTTATAAGGCCATAGCTGATGAAGAAAAGCTAACTGCAGAGTTTTCCCTGCACTCTTTCAAGGAGCATATAGCCAGTACACAAACGAAGGTGGTAGAGCACATGCTCGTAAGAGAAAAACTTTTAATTGCCCATTTTAATGGCAGGTTTCATTGCACATTTAACAACACTGAGGGAAAGATCTTGGCCAAACTTTCTATATTGTTCCTTAATTAAGCACTTCAGCAGGTGTGTAAGCATTATCCAAAATGAACTATATGAGCCAATGCAATTTGATGCTCCATATCAAGCTTGTGTCCCAGCAAGCAGTACGATTTCTTACTTGTTCACTGGTTGTTCATTGACACTGAATATCTTTGGTTGCACTGGTTTGAATGAAACTTTGGTTTCATTTTCTTAACATTATCTTCATTTGCAGAAGGGGAAACCCACTAAACTAGGTATTTATAAAGGCATTTCTAGGACATTTTTTCACACATTCTTCTGCTCTGCCAGTGACCAGAGCAATCCTGAAAATCAGAAATCCATCAAAAAGGGCCATCCTGGATAAATATTCAGCAGCCATGCTCATTGCTGTCTCCGTGACGGCTTGAGGTTCCTTCCAACCTGGTATTCTATGATTTCATGAAATGTTCATCAACGCCCAAACATCACAGAACACTGCCCATGAAAGTACTGTACTGTAGAAAGAAAGTACTGTAGTGACTGCATTTGGTTCCTGTCCATGAATAGTTCCTCTTTTTCACGTAAATATGGCTGTTCAACAGCACATTACATAATTAGCAGTCCACAGTTAAAGATGTAGTATCTCCATGCACCTCCAGATGGATGTTGGTAACAACCACTACGTAAAATCAACAGCTCTTCAAAGCACTTTAATGTGCATCTTGTGAAGCTAGTTTCGAGAAGAAGGATGTAGAGCCAGCGAAAAATTCATGTCAGGTTTATCATGTAGCCCTCTGGTTTACCTGCACCTGTAGTTTTACATAAGCTAGGTGTTAACATGTAAATAGCAAAAGTATTTTCAAATGGATCAGTACTCATTTTGGTTCTTTTAAAATTCAGACAATTTTGTAATATATTAGCATTCCAAATTATTTAGAAGTAAAATACATGTAAACAAGTCTGCTCTGAACCTGCAGAAAACTAGGCAAGTCACATAAACAATCTCCATAAAGAGTAACTTTTCTCTTCCTTAAACAATAGTCAGTGCCAGAAACAGCTCCCTGCTGCGCAACCTCGGTGTGAAACCACGAAGTGTCAATGAAAATGATATCTCAGTTTGTTGCTAGAGACTATGCTGGGATTGTTGTTATTACTTGATAATTTAAAAGTTCAGAAATGACACCTTGGAATAAGTTATTTTCATAATAAATTATTACACAACAGAGATTTCAATTCGTAAAGTGAAGGACTTCAGAGATCATTGAAACAGGAGCAAAGAGGCATTTTAGCAAACAGTTTGATGATTCCAGGAGACCACAGGACCTGACTCATAAATACTTGTTTCTTTCCTGCACAGTAAGGAGAAAATGAACTCAAGTCATGTTCATTGTATTAAATTTACCTTTTTCTTATCATATACAGTTGAAAATCTATGTAAAGTAGATTACAAAGCTGCCCATATCTTTAAAGGAAACTTTGGACTTTATCCAAAAGCCAGCCTGCTTGATTGCTGAAACAGACCTTCTTGACTCTTCTGCATTGGTCACCAGCAGCCCCAGGACTTGGGCAGGGTGAGAATAGCCTGAAGGAAGCATAACAACCACCAACCTGTTGTTTTGACTCACAGTTCAAATTTTCTTGCTTCCAACAGCCAGTGCTGAAAGCTGTCTTTCTAACTTGTCTTCATCATTTTCTTTTCTACAGAGCCTTCTGTACAGTCAGGTGAAAACGCTGTCTGAAGGAGGTCACAATTATTTGAAGAGAGACTCCATGATTTATTTTCAGATACTTTGTGTGACAAGCAGTGGGCCCAGCTTCTTAGTTTCAGCTCTTACCAGTATTTATTTTCTATAGGATCCACCACAAACAAATTCATGCATGTGTTGCATGAAGACCTTGAGATTTAGAATAAAATTAAATCTCCATTCTTGTGCATCCTATTTATATGAGCTAGTTTGAAACAGAAAATGAATGAGAAAGAATTCCACCAAGAAAGACCTCAGGCATTTACTTAAGGGGCCTATGTGGAAGTAACCTAGCTTTCTAGCAATAAAGAACTTAAGAAGCAGGTAGAGGTTTTCAATTCTTTTACATCTTTATCAGACCATTTATTTTGGTTGTCAGCTTGAGATAATGAAAGAGTTCTCTTTTCAGTGAATTAAAAAAAAAATTAGTTTCTATGTGTAACTATGTATCTGTTGTGCTTTAGTGTTCTGTGCATTGCACCATTACCTCTGAAAGTGCTACGCCATCATCAAACACAGGCAGCTGGGAAAAAGAACTAGAACTGAAATAAAACATATTTTTGCTTGCGATTACCCTGACCCACATGCAGGACCTTGTACTTGGCCAGGCTGAATGAGGTTTTGGGCAATGTGGTCTAGCAGGAGGTGTCCCTGCCCATGGCATCGGGGTTGGAACTGAATAATCTGTAAGGTCCCTTCCAACACAAACCATTCTGTGATTCTGCGAAAATATAGCCAGATACTGTTCACCGCAAAATGTTGGAAAGCAGCATATCAGAGACGTGCTCTCCTGGGGAGCACTGGGCTGCCTTTTTCTCTCAGGCTAAAATTAAAGTTATTCTTACGGAAAGTGAGATTTTCTTGTGCACAGATAAACATAACACCTAACTTCTCATGGGATTTTACCTCAAACATCTGCAGGGCAGTGTCATGTAGTATAGGGTAATCCACACAGAAGGCTTTCCAGAAAATCTGAGAATCCAGTTATGCTTTTAAAAAATGTTAATTTAGATTAAATTAATAAATTAATTTGGATATGTCCAACATAAAAAAGACAGAAAAGGTAGAACCCAAATGATAAAGAATTAGCAAGAAAAAACCCCAAGTGTGATTACTCCCAGAATTTATAATGTTCCTTCAAAGACTACTACAATCAGGTAAGGGGTCGAGCTTCAAGCTGTCTGGCTGCAATCCCACTTCTAAGCCAGTCCCAATTTGAGGGTGCCCTAATGAAGCTGCGTTTCCAGCTAGCTGAAAAACCTGCTCATAAATGCTTACTTTGTGAATTATTAATTTCCAAACTGGACAGAGAATTTAGGAAACCAAAGCCAGAGCTCCTGAAGATCCAAATCAGTAATGATGTAATAGCATTCTTGAAGGCTGTTGAAGACAGCTGCCTTCTAGCACATGTCTTCATCTAGCCCATGTCCAACAGCAGCTTAGCTTCTCCAGGCTGGGTGAGGAATAAGCATCTGTACATCCTGGCCGCAGGTGAAGTTGCTTCCAGCCCTAGAGGTACGGAGCTGCTGCAAGATATTACAAGCATGTAAAAGCAGCCTTCTTTTCTCTTCCTTGCCATTCAGCTGCTTCTGACACCTTTCCTGCTGGAGGGACAGAGTTTTTGACTACTAACAAACATATTGCTCCTGACAAACGCTCACTTTTGAGTCTTTGGGGGCTTATGAGACACAATTCAGTGGCCTTTTGTGAAAAAAAAAAAAAAAACATAGTTATTTCATTTTAACACCTACCACATTCTAAGGGAGCCAATTTACAGAGGTATTATAGTAAGTGTCCTTCTGGGGAATATTGTCAGTTATTTAGTCACAGTATATCCCAAAAGGCTCTTTGTAGCATTTCTTAGGTGCAAAAGTTGCGTGGAATTTTTTTCCAAACAAAAGATAAATGCTTTTTCCACATTCTACGTTCTGCTTGTTTCAATGCTGCTAAAAATTGACAGGATTCTTAGAAAATCGAAACAACTGTCACCATAAGCCTTTCTACTTTGAACCTGATTTTCAGTCAACTTTAGTTTCCCATGACTTCATCTGAAGTTATGAGCTTGGAGGACTCTTGGAAGAATTGCTCTGAATGACTGGTAAGAGCTCAGAGACACGAGCAACTAGAAACGCATTTGTAAAGGCTCTCCTCGCTAGAGATTTCCAATATTTCCAAACATTCAGCTTTAGAACACAGCCTCAAATTTCTGAAATTTTTGGTAAAATAAGTGACGAAGTTTGCTCCAGTTTTATGGGATAGGCTGTGGGCTCTGGGAAAACCTGTACTCCAGACCAGCCTGCAGGAAACCACCCAGTGAGAATACAATTTTTCAGCTTTAACAAACTGCCAGAATACATTTCCCTGAGGTCTTACCGACCCACTCTAAAAGGAGTTGTTACAATGCAAATTTGTTTTAGAAGGCTGGAAACAATCCTGTGGTTCAAAGACCATATTTTTTTAACCACCTCTTACCCGATCTCCTGTTCAGTTCCTATAGCTGGTAGGACTCCTTTATACCACAGAAGTAATCACAGAGACAGGCTAGGGGAGGGGAAAATATAAATAAAAATGATTGAACTTATAACAAAATGAAACCATGCCTACTCACAGAAATGTCTGTATATAATAGAACCACCATCTTCTTTTTCTAACAAACACAAAATGGTACAGGTTACTTGCATAGCAATGTCGGCAATATTGATTGCAACAGGTAACCTGGCCAGTGCCACGGCAGAGAGGAACTTGTTCAAAGCACTTTCAGCTGCTGGGCTCAAGCTAGGTGTAACAATACACTCTTGGTCCCACGCAAATGCCCCACCTGTGAAAGGTGTCAAAATGTTCCTGCAGTCATGAGAATCAATTGATACCATGAATGGATTGCAAAATGATTAGTTATACAGCACACTTTTCACTCTCTTAACTGAGAAAAATGTGATATTGATATTTGTAAAGGAGGAAGCATTACAGGCTTGTAGTTTGAACAACTACAAAGAACCTCATTTCTCTGGAGCTCTTTGTTTCTAATCTACCTTGTTGAATACTCGTATTTTCATTTTTACTCAGAAATTAATACCCACTCACTTAAAACCTTAAAATTCTGGTCTGAGTGTCTCTTTCGTGTTAGTACTGACCTGCCTTGTGTAACATGCCTGATCTTAAATATCCCATCTCTAGTACTCAACTTGCCAAATCTTTATTCTGATTCTTTATTCAATTAATATTTCAGAATCCTACACAAAATGCAATGGTTTAAGTGAAGGAACACAGGGGACACTTAAATGGTGCTTTAAGCTCAAATACATCGTTTTGAGGAGGAATGTGCCCATGATTCTTGTTTTCTCGGGTAAAAGTTGAGGCTCTCTACCTGGAACTGGTCCACTTTCTTGTCTTTAAGAGCTGACTGACTGTTAGCCTGCAGGCTGGGACATCACCAGGGAGGTGTGATGCCTGGATTCCAATCCCCAATGCAGATGGCATTTCCTGATCTGCACAAGGTGAAGACTTCAGGTACATGCCTCCATTCTGGCTTAATACTGAGCAATTCTCATATGAACTGGGAGTTCAGATCTACTCAGGCAGAAGTATAAAATCAAATAATCACGGAATCAGGCTGGAAAAGACATCTAAGATCAAGTCCAACTGTTAACCTAGCACTGCCAAATCTACCACTAAACCATGTCCCTAAGCACCATATCTACACATCTTTTAAATATCTCAAGGGATGGGGACTCCACCATTTCCCTGGAAAAACTGTTCCAATGCTTGACAATCCTTTTGGTGAAGAAATTTTTCCTAATACTCAATCTAAACCTTCCCTGGTGTAACTCAAGTCTTACTGTTTGTTAGACACCAACACCCACCTCACTACAGCCTCCTTTCAGGTAGCTGTGGAGAGCAATAAGGTCTCCCTTGAGCTGCCTTTCTCCAGACTAAAAAACTCCAGTTCCCTCAGCTGCTCCTCATAATACTCGTGCTCCAGACCTTCACCAGCTTTGTTGCCCTCTCCAGCACCTAAATGTCTTGTAGTGAGTGGCCCAGAAATGGGTACAGAATTTGAGATGTGGCCTCACCAGTGTCCAGTACAGAGGTACAGTCAGTTCGCTGGTCCTGCTGGCCACACTATTTCTGGTACAAACCAGGATGCCATTGGTCTTCTTGTCTACCTGGGCACACTGCTGGCACATACAGCTGGCTGTCAACAAACACCCCCAAGTCCTTTCCTGCTGGGCAGCAGGGAAAAACTAGTTTTCTGAAAAAATTAAAACAAAAAAAACCCCATAACTTCAATTCTGAAAAAATATCTTCATCCACTGTAAAGTAGAGCTGCGGCAACTACCAGACAGAATTTTTTGTATGTCTTTAACTGTAAGGACATGTAGCCATATTTAAGAAGTTTGCCAAATAGTCATTTTCCTTTCAGATCAGATGAAAAAATCTCTTTTTGAGCAAAGGCATTTAGGTGAGTTTATGTATTTGTTCAATAGAGGGCTTTTTTTACAACAGACTTCTATTCTCAAGTGTTTGTGTTTAGTTTTAACTGCTGATTTTTTTTTTTTTTTTTTTTTTTTTTTTTTTTAGTATTTTAGGGTTTTTTTTTGTTTGGGGTTTTGTTTTTCCCTTTACCTTTTCACTCCTGCAAGGTGTTGGCATAAGTACTGGTAGACTGAACTTCTCTGGCAGGTGTTTTTCACATAACTCCACTACCTAACATAAGAAACATATATTTTTACTGTGAGATCATGGGCATTCTGTGTACATTTCATAACTATTTAAGTTACTTGGGAATGCTATAAAATATTTTTTAGCCTTTACTTTTTCCATAGGACAGCTTCTCTTTTCATGTCTTTTCAGTAAAAGGATGAGTATATTCAGAATTGGATTATTTAAAGGATGTCTGGCGATCATTTGAGTACAAGTCCCCAAATGTTGACATTTTCTTCTCAAAGCAAACGAGCATATCAGACTGATTGCAGTGTTTCAGGTCTGTTACTGAGCCTGAATTTTTATTATTTATTTTATCAGTTAAATCTCACTTGGCCAGGTCAGAATCAAGTGGCTATGTGCCACCTGATAATCACATCTAAGTTCTTCTGTCTGCTGTTTCCAGCGAAACATGTATTTTTCCTTTTAGATATGTTTGAACTTCTTGTTCCCCAGTATGTTAAAAGATACGGAATAGCAGGCTGCTGGGTTTGAGTTTCAGGCTGTTCTTTAATTCTTCGTTAAATTCCTTTTAGATATGTAACATCTCTTAGAATCATAGAATAATTTTGGATATATTCTTATCTAACACCCAGTGTTAAGGAGTTAAGTTGTGCTTTCTCTAGAGGTCTCAAAAAGCTAACTTTCCTTCCCCTCCCTCACCTGTCCCTTTTTAGCCTTCCTGTTCCATTTTAAAAGCTCTATTTTAAAATATTCTTCTGGTGTACATCTGCATTCAACATGACCAGCATCCAGAATGTAACCTTATGGAGACTAACTTGTTTTATCACCAAAGCATAGCTGCTTCCACATTTTTCCCTTCTTTTACCCCAATTTTGCTGTTTGGATTGCTCCTGTACAAATAAGCTTCTCAGAGGCTAGATGGCAAATTCTGGGAATACTGGACAAAAATGACAACACGTGAAAATAAAACTTCAAAGTAATCATGCTATTACTCTCTGCTCTTGTGAGACCTCACTTGGAGTATTGTGGGAAGTTCTGGTGTCCTTGACATGAAAAGAACATGGAACTGTTGGAACAAGTCCAGAGGAGGGCCACGAGGATGATCAGGGGACTGGAGAACCTCCTGTATGAAGATAGGCTGAGAAAGTTGGGGCTGTTCAGCCTGGAGAAGAGAAGGCTGCGTGGAGACCTCATAGCAGCCTTCCAGTATCTGAAGGGGGCCTGTAGGGATGCTGGGGAGGGACTCTTCATCAGGGACTGTAGTGACAGGACAAGGGGTAATGGGTTAAAACTTAAACAGGGGAAGTTTAGATTGGATATAAGGAGGAAATTCTTTCCTGTAGGGTGGTGAGGCACTGGAATGGGTTGCCCAGGGAAGCTGTGAATGTTCCATCCCTGGTGGTGTTCAAGGCCAGGTTGGACAGAGCCTTGGGTGAGGTGGTTTAGTGTGAGGTGTCCCTGCCCATGGCACGGGGGGTTGGAACTAGATGATCTTGAGGTCCTTTCCAACCCTAACTATTCTATGATTCTATGATTCTATTAAGTGTTTTCTGCAGTTTTCTGCCTAGAGTACCTTAGCCCACATATAAGCCACAACAATTGTCAACCCATTCTACCCTACAAACATACATGGAAAAGTAAGCTCTGCTTCAGCAATGTGACACATGCCTTTGGAAAAATATTTTCTGGAATGTTTCCCATAGTGCAGCACAGTCCTCAGGATGTACTAAGGATCTCTCCATGTTGCACTTTGCATTGTGGGAAGTGTCGTGATTTAGTAGTGCCATCAATTGTCTGTGAATGATTGGTGTAATAAGATCTTAGTAATGTTTAAAGAACATGAGCCAGCTAAGTAAAAATTGTCTTTTGTTCTCGTTAGGCAGCCATGTATAATGTTGCATGAGCTGAGTGTGATAATGGTATTTGTAAATCATACATTTGAAAGGAGCACAAAGGATCAACTCAAATGACAAAAAAAAAAAAAAGTGGAATGTGAAATGGAATGTAGTCAGTCTGGAGTTATATAGGAGGCTAGAAAAGCTTCTGTAAACTCGTATACCAGCTCAAATCTCCACTGCAATTTTCTACTCCACTTGCAACATACAACGTATTCACAGTGGCATAAAACTGGGATTAAATGAGAACAGTTAATTTCTGCCATTTTCTCTTCATTTTAAGGGTTGAGAAAAATCAATTTTTTCATAAATAACCTTCAAAGTTCACCTTATTATGAGAAATGAAAAAAAAGTCTTCACAAAATACTGTTGTGTTAGTAAATGTTGTCTCATTTAGCTGTAGCTGTGAATAAGAGCTGGCAAAGCTTTCACTGAAAAACTCCAAATCATATGAAACATCTGTTTTTTTAATTCTATTAAAATCCAAAACTCAGCCCAGGTTCTTCGAAAGTCTTGCTGAACTTCACAAGCATTTTTGTATTATGAAACATAGTTCTGAGGAAAGTTGTCTTGATTTGTGGTTTTGAATGGACATCATGCAAAATCTCTGGACTTTTCACAAGATTTGATGAAACTTGGTGATTTTGACAAGATCTTTTATTTAAATTTCTGGGGTTTGATGTCAGCAAAGACAGAAAAGGCAGTGTTTATATGGTCTGTACTGATTACAACCAAAACTCATGGTGAGTAGAAAGCCAAAAGTCCTTTGAACGCCAGTAAAAGAAGATTAGCAAATTATTTGTTATCCACAGATTTTATGAGACAGTAACATAAGCTAAAACATGTTAACTGTGAACAGTTTGGTTCCAGATTGGTTTAGGGTACATTTTATGAAAAGTAAATAAAAATATATAAAAGTTCTGTGGTCACAATATCAGACGTATAGTTGTGAATGTAAATGTTGATTAACTCTGCCTAAAGGAGTGATAAGAATTCAAGTTTTCTGATTCCATCTTTTTTCCAGTTTGTCCTGAGAAAAGCCTATTGGGAAGAAAGAGAATGAAAATAAACCACAACAAACAAACAAACAAACAAACAAAAAAGAAAGCAGTGAGACATTAAAAGAGCTAGTGGGAAAAAGCTCACCCATTTCTTATCCACAACTTAAGTTTTACAGATCTGCAAATAATCATTACTGTAGGGATTTTTAAATACCTAAGTTTTAAAAAGTCTAAAATACTCTCCAGATCTTACTCTGGTCAAGTGCACATATTCACAATTACTTACCTGTAAGTTGAATTAACTTATGTATGTGAACGGTTGATTTTACTTTGAACTTTATGTGCATGATTATTTCTCACTAAAATTTCAATGATGTTTGTGTTTACTAATTTTTCTCAGCATTCAAATACCAGCCCAGGAAACTGCTATATATACAGATCCCAGGGTTTCCCAGAGCCATTGTCAAACTCCATGAATGCTGCTGACCACAGCAGAAAAGGTCACATCAAGGCACTGCTGTCACCTGAGTGAGACAAAGCATCTACCACCGAGATCTCAGGTATGTGTTTGTTCTTGCTTGATGCCTACTTTTTATCAGTGTATTTGCCAGTCATAGCACAGCATTCCTATACGAATTTCAACTGTGTTTATACAAGTACGTTTTAAATTTGGTTTTGGGGGTTTTTTTTATCTTTTTTTTTTTTTATCAGTTCAGGAGACAGTCGTCCATATTAAATGGAACAGAAACAATGGCATTGTCTTGCAGAATAAGTATTCTGCCAGGAGGAAACTGAACTAAGACTTGTTTGACAGCAAATATTTCCCTCCACTTTTGCCACACCCTGATCCATAGACAAGTACCTTAATCCGAATATCAGAAAATATCTAATGCAAATATTGCTCTCAGATTTGACACAAAATTATTTTCCTTGTAGCACAATATGCTCTGCTTTGTTGAGTTCCTTTTATACTACAAAAATATTCTCATATTTTTAACATTAAATACCATTTCTGATTTTAGTTTAACCTTCCTTTTGAATCAGTCCTGTACTGAGGATGGTACTGAAGTCTCAGACACAATTTGGCTGTATGTCTTCACACAGGAATAATAGAACCTTGATTTGACCTTCCTCTGTCTGTCCCCTCTCACCTTTTGACAGGCCAGCAACGGAGCAGTGACAGGTACAGCTTCCCATGAGTGCAGGGGACATAATTCAGAATACCAATTTTTTAAAAAGGTGCTGCAAGAGGTTCCAAGCAAAGGATGCTGAACATTTTTCTGATCTCCTTGGTGAAAGGCAGTGGTCAGGATGCAGTGTTTGGCCTGAAACATCGGCTAGTAACCTAAGAGGAAAGCTGAGAGAAAAAACACAAAATTTGTTCTTTTGGAGAATTCTAATATTTTTATGTTTAATTTCACACTGAATAAAAAACTTAAATAATTAAACTCGCTGTTTTAGCAGCTCAAAAAAACAATGTCCCAAGCAAAATTAATAACTTTTACAGGACAATTTTGTCTGGGTCTGACATAAATTTAGCTTTGCCTGAGATGCACAAGTGCTTCGTGGGGAGCTCTTTGGCTCCATAAACAAAACACTGCTCCACTTTAGATCACAAAACCTTTATAATCAACCCCCATTCTTCTTTTTTTTTTTTTTAATTTTATTATTAATTAAAAAGCATTTTGAGAGGAAAAGTATTTGCATTTAACAACACACAGCTACTGCCAGACTCAGCTCCCAGCCCCCAGAATCCCCAGTAGTGAACTCATTGTACAGAGTCATCAGGTTTATTCACACCTTTCTCTCATTTTGCTGGTAATGCTACAATGACCTTTAGGGTATTTTAATCCAAAGTCGTTTGCAAAAAGTTGAAGGAAGATTTTAAGACACTGAATGTGGGAAGATAAGGATGACAAATGAAATTCAGTATAAATACATGCAAAAGAATGACTGTGTGAAAATTATATGTGCACAGTGGGGGATTTTTCTCTGTTACTGTTATTCAAGAACTCTTGGAGACATTGATAGTTGTCAGATAGTTCAGAAGTGATAAAAAGACAAGGGGAGCAGGAGATTTGAATCTGAGTCATTAGAAAGAAATAAAGAATGAAAGGAAAAAGCAGAATATGCAGGATTCACTTAGTATTCACCAAATCCAAAGCCAAGGCTCCAGAATGAGTGAGTCATTTTCAATATCTGGACATACTCACTCTTTCTCTTGGTGATGCAAGAACCAAGGACATCCGTTTAAATTATCAGGCACCAT
The DNA here is from genome assembly GCF_037157495.1 of Lathamus discolor. Taxonomy (NCBI): domain Eukaryota; kingdom Metazoa; phylum Chordata; class Aves; order Psittaciformes; family Psittacidae; genus Lathamus; species Lathamus discolor. The sequence continues at coordinate 77,212,875 of NC_088888.1, forward strand.
TTTCAAACAAGGATGTGTTTTTTCAGATACAACCTTGTGGAATTATGAAAGAAATCGCTGTAGGATACTGTAAAGTCCAGTTATAGTAATGGTTTATATATCAGATCTTTCACATTGATGGAAAATAGAGTATTAGATACAACAGTAGGGATGCTATCTCTGTGGTAGGGTATCACTAAATCTTCAATGGATAGAGGCTGGAAAGCTATCCCATTTTGCTATTTTTCAAATAAACATCCACTAGTCACTATTGCTGCAGACATGGTACCACATACAAAATATTTCCCTGATCAGTACAAATTCAGTTTACGTTTCTGTTGGCAACCAGGGGTTAAAATTCCATTTACTGAAAATTCCATTGACATAGACCTAAGCCTATGTCAATGACAAGCATTTCTGAGAATCCTGCTATAAGTGAAATACAAAGTGATTCTTTGGTTACTAAGACCAATTTGGTAGTAGTGACTATATATAGATCCTTACTTCATTATTTGAGCACCGCACTTTCACTATGTATATGCTAGGCTGTGTTTACACAGAGCCAGCTGTGGTGCAGAACTGAATTTCACTTTTGCTGACACTCCTAGTAGAAAGAGCCCTATAACATTGCAACCTGTAGGTTTGGTGATGTATTCGGTTTTAGTATACTGTGATGGTGTTTTCTTTTTCTATTTAATTGAACAATAACTTTGACATGTATTAGAACTGTTTAAATATTTTCTTTAATCTTATATTTCAGTCTTCTACTTTTTTTTCTCTGCTTAGCTAATTGTGCCAAGGGTTGTTCTAAGAAATTACAATTGTTTGTTTCATTCTTATCTCACTCTGAGTTTTATGTGCCCTTTGACAACAACAAAACCTTTATGAGAGCTGGAAAGTTTTTTGAACTTGTTATTTCCTACATTTCTGACAGGCCTTCTTGCTCCAGAGGGTAAAAATAACTCAATAATGTGCCACGTTGTAGGATGATCTTGAAATAGAAGGATAATGAAGCTCAGCTCTTTTTTTTTTGTTTGTTTGTTTTGGCTTTCTGTTTGTTTTGTTTGTGAGTTTGTTCTTTTTTCACAGAGCATCTTCTTTTGCAATGAACTGTAGAAAGAGTTTTGAAAATGAAGTAAACAAATATAATCAAATAAACCATCCTGGTCTTAGGCACTTTATTCTCTGTCCAAGTCTCCCAATTCAGTGCCACTGACAAATTCACATCTGCTAGCTAATCACTAAACTTTTTAGATACCTAAATTCCTGTAGATAAATTCACGCAGGATACATAGGAACAGAAAGGGGTTTCTGAACTGATGGGAGCCCATATTTGGTCCATGTCCCAAGAGGCTACAAAGCAAAAATACCATAAAATTTGCTCCAAAAAATTGAAGTTGGCAAACATGACACAAAGCTCAGTGTGTGCTCCCTACTAATATGAGGACACAAGCTCAAACTTGCTCTTCAAGCAGAGAATTGGACCTCACTGTTCACACGATAGGCCTGTGTAGCATTCATCATCATTCCTTTCCTTTGGCACTGAATACCGAAGGAAGTTTCAGAGCTGAGGATTCTGACAGAAAACCAGTTTCAGGCCCCTATCCAGCTCAGCTGTATTACTTGATGTGTCTAAACCTCACTCCTTTCCTCTGCATTTCACCTCAATGTATCTTTGAAGTTCACTGGTGAGGAGGTTTCTGAGGGTTGCTATGTCAGGTAAAATGCAAGTGAAGCTAAAGATCTAACTCCAGTTCTTCATCACTCTGGTTGGACACCAAAGGCTGTGAGCTTTAATATGGAAATGTCTTTGGTGAACTTTCTCATCTATTTTCATTTTCATCTATTTTATAATGCCAGGTAATTTCTCAGCCAAACATTCTTGAACACAAGAGAGTAATACAGCAATGAGGCGTATACTCTATTTTCAAGTAACAGATTATTCCTCCACAAGGTATTGTTGCAGAGAATTCTCTTCCCACACAACACAGCTGAGTGAATCAATCTAGATTCAGAAAATGGAATCTTAAGCATATCATTTGTTAGGAAAGTTACAATAGTATAAACAAATTGTGTCTATAAAATCCATTTAAACTTCTGTGCATTTAACCTCCACTCGAGTTCACCTTTACTTGTTATCACTTTCATTTGCATTGGCAAGTTTCAAAGGTAAATCAAGATGATTTAAGGAAAGACTGAAAAGCATTGAGCATATGTACGTATACGTAAAAAATTGGTTAATTAGCTTTATGGAGTGAAACTAACCTATTCTTCTACATTGTTACCAAAACCAGTGAGATATTTGAAGGATGGATAACTATACAATTTTGCCATCAATCTACAGATTTGTGAGAACAAAGTCCAAAACACTGAAGTATTAGTGCAAAAACTATTAGCATTCCAGTACTTTCAGGCTTTGGAAACAAGAAATTTGATGCAAAAACTTAGAAGCAGTGGGATTTAAGTAGAGAATGCTTTTTATGCTTTTCAGCTGGATGCCACCAACTGAATTCTGCTTCTTTTTTGTTCAGTTCTGAGTAATTTTGAAAAGTACATCAGAAAGATTTCTTTTTATTTAATTTGTTGCCTTTAGAAAATCCAAGCGCTAATTAAAACAAGTCAAAAAAAAAAAAAAAAAAAAAAAAAAAGGAAGTAGGGACAAGAATCCTTTGCAAAGAAGCCCTCATTTTATGATCATAGCACAATACAGTAATTAAGCATAAGGACATACAGGTGTGTTCCCAGTCTCCTGGGGTCCATGAAATCCTTTCTCTTTGTCCCAGTGAATTCTGCCTAAGAAACCAATCCATAGATGTCATGTAGGTATGTCCTCAAATTGTCTAGCAAGAACAGTAGTAATACTGAAGTCTGGAATTTGGTTCTCAACAATGAGTGTTTGGAAACACAAAGCAAAACTGAGACGGAATTAGAAAATTATATGGCCCATCCCAGAAAGTCAATGGTACCAGCTATGAACGTATGCTTATTAACACTGCTGACAGCAGCTAGCAGGGAACCAAACTTCATACAGTGAGTCAGTCATTTGGAAGCTTACTGCTTTTCTTAACCCTTCCAAAGTATAGCTACCCAGCAACCAGAATTTCAGATATAGTGGCAAACCTATGCTTATGTGTACACATGCACAAATACACACTTGAATGAAAGGTCACTAGTTATGCAGTTGCAGCCCAGAGGAATACAGTGCCAACAGGAGAAGAGCTGAAATAGCCAGAGAGAACAGTCCTGGTTCATCACAATCATAGGCTGGAACACCCAACACTCTAGTTTCAAAGACAATTCTGATAATTAAAGTCTCCAGGGAAACTATTAAATATAGCAGCAAATCCTGACCATGGCTGCTGTACAAGGATGGGGAATGTGAACTGCCTGTGTGACCTAAAACTCCAGATCCAGAAGCCTGGAGAACATCTGGGCCATGTGGATGCCCCATGGACTTCCTTACCTCCAAGGCTGGGCCAAGAGCTAGTTAGGTTAGCTAGCACCAGACTAGCTTATTTGGTTGCCTCATGCAGTCTCTAAACGCTTTCAGCCATCATATTTAAATCAGTGGGATCATCTGCAGAGAACAGAACAAATTAAGGAATTGCCTAATTTAGAGTTTAGCATAGACAGCATTACTATGAGGTCCTAAATATTTTGCATTTATTTTTCACTTCCTATTAACATACATTATTGCACATGGAAATAGCTTTAAGAGACTGATACATAAAAAAAACCCACAAATAGATGTTTCTTCCATCCTGAACTTAAAAAGAGTTGTTCTCTTCCAGCAGAATTTTTAAAATCAAAATTCTGCATAATCAACAGTATTATCTTAAATTATCATCTGCTGGAATGAGACAAATGCAGGCAAAACGATCTGCTTCTGTTAAGAGGGCACAACATAAGCAGATTAACAAAAGGTCAGTTATACAATCTTTCTAGTTTTGAGATATGTGACAAAGGATGGTACCTTCTGTGGTCCATAAATAATCAAATATTAAAGACTGAAAAAAAGAGCAGTAACTTTTTATTTTGCAATATTTATAAAAATATTTGCTAAAAACCTGGAAACTGGTTTACACTTTTAGCGCTTATATGTAACAGTTTGAATTGGTTGATGATTTGGCTTTGTGAGCAAAGATTTGGGAAGGGCTTTAACCACGCTTACTGCAAACACGATGACCAGGGGCATGTGGGATAGGCAAATCTGATTGGAAAAAAATGTTGTTTAGGTAATCAGGAAGTGTCCAACCAGGACTGTCATCTCCTGGGGCAATTTCGAGCAACCAATGCCCTGGTCAGGCCGCATGCAAGGTTGGATCTGCATCTCCCTATGCACCTTGTCACCTGCCATTTTGACCCTCGCCTGTCCATACAGACAAGTGAGCATAAGCCCTTCCAGCTTGTGCAGTGGCTTTTTCAGGTGAGGCGCAGCCTGCACAGAACTGGCCCCACCCTTGACAAAGTTGCACTAAATCTAAAGTATCTAAATACCCTTCTAGTCAATACAATATAATCTGTGTGAGCTTTAGACATATGAGTTATCTAATTCCAATTTTGATAAAAGGGTCAGTTTCAAGTATAAACATACATAAAATACCTCATATGGGATTAGAGAGTCATCTTTTGTGCTACTGAATACCTGGAACAATAGCCCCTGATAGCAGCCACATCAAGATCTTTCCATTCCCTCTACTCAGGTGCTCATTACAGAAATTCACATCCTGGTGCAATAACAACAAACGTTTTGAGCATTTTGTTGCTGTTGTTACTGATTTTAAAATGTACTTCTTGACTTTCCTACGGGAAAGAAATGCAAAGGAAGATCACTTTAACTCCCTTGTCTTTTTAGCCAGTCTTTAAATAATTACTTGAATTACAGGTCATTCAGAAGTGCCCTGTAGCTCCAGTCTAGAGTGCCCACTTGCACTCTACAAGCTAGAACCTGCCTGTAAAGATGGAGGCTCAGCCTGGTCCAGCGTGACAGCACAGCCAGGCCACACACAGGGACCCAGGGATGCAGAAGTGAGGGAGTTTCTGGTAAGTGATACTGGTTCCCCAGGGACCACATTATTTTAACTTCTTGCTCTCTGAAAAGGGAGCAAGAAGCGCAGAACTCACAAATTCTGCATTTGTTAGTGGGTTTCTATGCTGTTTGTTAAATTCTATATATCATCTTTAGAGGAAATGATACCTCCCACCAACTATACAAGAGTGGTCAGGTGGTACAATTTCTTTGTTTCACCAGTGCAGAGACAGAAAACTCACTTTATGCTTTGCAAAACCTGAACTAGAGGTGCCTATTGTTGTCTTTCTGGATCACACCCTAAGCTCCTGATCTGAAACTTGTTCAGGTTGATAGTCAATACTGAGATCATGAAGCTGCAGACTAGGTCATAAAATCTCCAGTCTTCAAGAGTATTCAAACCCCTTTACCCTTATCTGCAGGAACTCCTTATTTAGCTACTAGACGTGCTGTTTTACCCTTTTGTAAAAAGAAGTCCAAAGTAAACCTTGGGAAACATACATCAGGCTAAACACTGATCTTCATCCTCCCCAACAGACTTGGCATTCTCATCGTGTCACCCCAAACAGATTTAGGAAAGATTACCTTTAAAACAGAAACTCTTGCTAAAGAAATATTCTTGAACACCTTTTTTCAATGTTGACTGTACTTTCTGTGCTTCCTATGCTACAGTGAATGTCCTCATTTTAGGGAGGGTTTTTTATGGAGTTAGCAGGTGTCTGTGAAAATGTATTTTTTTATATGATTAATGCAGTTTTTTAACGTGTGTCTGAGTTTGCTCGCATAATATAACCCTTGTAAAGTCAAAATCCAGAGGAGCTGGCATACAAAATAGTGCCTGTAGGAGCATATTTCTCTTCTTTTGGTATTAGCCAAAAGTCAAAGATACATCATCAAGTGGCTGAATTCTAAAATATATCTCTTCTTTTGAATTAGGTTTAATTGATCTCACAAACCAATCTGCCCAACCTGAACTCCACCCTTTCCAAAGGAAAATCCTTGCAGAATTTTAGCCTTTACTATCATACCACAGAGGTGTAGAAAATGACACTGGGAAGGAAAAGCTTGGAGAGTCAGATGTTTCTCTGACACAGGCAGGATCCACTATCTCTTGTAAGTGCTCACAAATGTTTATCCAAACTGCTTTTAAAAACCTTTGGTGATGAGAACTTCCCCAGCTCCCAGACCATATAAGATAGTGCTTAATCAAACCTTCACATAGCCAGAAAGTTTCCATAATATGAAAGTTAAATTTTCCTGCTGTAATTTAATCTCTTCCCATCCTCTCCAACAGTGATCTGAAGAACAAATCCTATTCTCTCTCTGAGTGATTTATAAGCTTGAAGACTGACATTTCTCTCTCACATCGTCTTTTTTTAGACCAACCAGTTGCTCTTAAGCCATGTTCATAGGTCACTATTTCTATGTCTTTATTTCTAGACTTCTCAATATTATAATAGACTTTATGATTGGGATGGGATAAAGGTCTTGGAAGAGGAAGGCAGGAAAAAGTGAAAGGTTGTTGGTTTTTTTTCTTGTGAGTGAACTCAGGATACAGTCCAGCAGTTTAAGCCTGTCTTGGCAGGAAGGCACAGCATGGAAATCCCAAGTCATTCACAGGGAATAGGATTTAGTTCAGCATGAGCTAGGGACAAGGAATATATTCTTCACACTGATTTCTAGGGGTCTCCTTTGGCCTTATCTTTCTAAATATGTGGTGAACAAAACTGGAAACAGTATTCTGGCAGAAACTTCTCAAGTTTCAAAGAATAATAATTTAATCTTTTGTGTAACTGAAACTTCTCTTTATACATCTTTTGGGTTTTCTTCATATATTCCAAGATGATGGTTCTCTCTTTTTTGTAAAAGCATGATGTTCTTGAGCTCTTACAAAAAGAAACTTTGTGTTCAGCTTAATATATTTTATAAACACTAGTTTCTATTTCACAGGTCTGCTGTAGTTCTTCCTACATTTTTGTCCTCCTAAATATGGATCCTTTCATACATCCTTGTAGCATTTAATCTTTCTTACTTTTTTCAGATCGTTTCTCCAACTGGTCAAAATCACTGTGAATTCTAACTCTGGACCATAACAGTCTTGAAGTTCCTTCCATCTTCACTTCATCACTAGGGATGAACATTTGCCCCAACAGCCTGTATAAAACAAGTAAAAAGATCTTCCCTCATGCCCAGCTGCAATGCACTGGCTTCCGAAGATGAGTTGCTTGTCACCCTCCAGCCTGGTGATGGTTGCCTTCCAGTGGCGCTGAGAGTACAGCAGAAGTGTGCACAGAACACTTCAGGATGGAAGTTTCTCCCTACAGAGCCATATGGCCACAAGCAGATAACGTTGTGAGCAGCATTCATTAACAATTGCCAAATCTGCAGCAGCTGGAGTGTGGGATAATTTAAAACACAACTGATTTACTTCCTGCAGCCTTGAAAAGGAGGGATCAGTTGGAACCCAAATGCACAATGCATTTCTCTGGATTTATCAAATGGAGTGCTAATCCATTGTGCTTTGCACGAGTGGGTATAATCCCAGAGCTCGCAAAGAGAGTGCAAGGGTCACAGCCAAGGATCTGGCAAGCTGAGAGAGGAGGATCCCTCCATCCACAAAGGACAGGCTTGTAAGCTGCACATACAGCCACACACCTTGGTATTGTGCATCTCATCCTGCAGTTTGGCATGTGGCTGCTTGGAAGCATTCCTGTGTTTAGTAAATAACTCAGGCAAAGGGCTTGGCTGGCTGAAGAAGAAGGATGACTTGGTTTCCCCTGGCAAGTGGATGCGAACCAGGCTTCTCCTCTAAGCCTCCAGGTTACAGAAGTCTGGTCTCCTGCCAGCTTTCACTGAGCATCTGTCCTGTGTGTTTTTCCAGTACTCTCCCCAAGGGGGTAACTTCTGTGTGTGTGTGTGAGATTGTATATATGTAAGAGCGATGGCATATTGAAAATGTGGGATCTGAGCACGATGTGAATGGTATGGAATAAGGAGTGGATACTGTCCTGGGTTTAGCAATAGCAGTCATATTTTTCTCCTTCTTAGTAGTTGGCAGCGCTGTGTTTTGACTTTCGGCCTGGGAACAACACTGATAACACTGATGTTTAGTCTGACCAAGGACATTGTGAGTCTCATGCTCTGCCACGGAGGAGGGGAAGCCAGGAGGAAGCAGAGACAGGACACCTGACCCAAACTACCCAAAGAGGTATTCCATACCACAGCATGTCATGCCTGGGATGCAACTGGGAATTACCTGGAAGGGCACTCACTGTTTGGTCGGGCTCGTTTCAGCAGGTGGTATCGTATTCTCTTCCCTTGTTATTTCCTTTATCATTATTATTATTGGTGGCAGCAGCAGTGGTTTGTGTTATACCTTAGTTACTGGGCTGTTCTTATCTCAACCCGTGGGAGTTGCATTCTTTCGATTCTCTTCCCCATCCATCTGGGAGCTGGGGTTGGGGGGGGGAGGGGGGAGGTGGAGTAGACTGTGTGGCTGACTTGCCGACAGGGTTTAAACCACGATACTTCTTTTTGGCACCCAATGTGAAAAAAAAAAGAGGCTACTGCTAAACCCAGGACAGCCATATTAATTGTAAACGTATCCAAGTATATCTCTGGCTGCATTAGGAAAACCATTACCATCTGGTACCATCTTCTGCTCTGCTGAGCCCTGGTGAGACCATATGTGGAGTGCTGTACTTCTAGGTAAACTGTAAGCCCCAACCAGCCATCCACAGGGCTGCCAGCCAAGACATGGGTATGACATTTACCCAGAGTGGCAGAAGGGGGTGGAGCAACTAGAGTGCAAGATGACAGGAAGGGTGGGACTTCCAGGGGAGTGGGACTTGCAACAGACAGAAGAGGTGGGACTTCCCTGGAAGGTGAGGGGTACCCATGGCTGCTTATGTTGGATCTAAGGTGTCTTTACCTTCCTGCCCAGGATGCTGAAATATGTCCAAGGGGAATGGCAGCCACTCTTCTATGTGAGCAGAGAGGACAATGAAAAATTCAGCTGTTGTTTGAGGAGACCAGTGCAACATGACTGCTTTTACTATGTCCGTCCCACAGAGATTGACTACATCCACACACTGCAGCGAAAGGCTGCAGAAAAAAATCAGATCAAAGCAGCTCAAGTCTGGAGAAGAAAAATTAACTAAAATCATTAAAATGAGGCCAGTAGATTAAAGAGTAAAATGCGTGTGTTTGCTCTAATTGGTACATCAATAAAATTTATCTATTGAGGAATCTCTCTACAACAACAGTGTTTTGTAACGTTCCACTCCTTAGTGAAGTTGATATGACACTATAAACTTATATTAGCTCAGCTTGGAATGTCTGCATTCTCTAAGTACCTTATCAATTACAGTGTATATTCTGCATCCCGATGCCTACTGGCTGTATAAAATGAACTTTTTGTTGAAGTAAATCAATTCCAAATAAATGCAGCAAATAGAAGTTTGCAATAGACAAAAGCGATAAGCAGCAAAGACTGCAAATTTCTTGGTTAGACTTATTTAGTAGAGAGCTGCTCAGTTCTCTAAATCTTTTGTAACAGGGACACATACGTATACATAAATTTGTGTTTGTGTTCATGTTCACATTTTATCTTACATTGCTATATCATAAGATCATTTTTAGGCTTCCTTTTTGTTATGTCCGAAATATTCTTAGTAGTGTTTTTAAACCTTTGCTTGGCTTCACATTGAATTAGGATTTGGTGGAACTAGGCCGGATGTACAATACAGACTACATTTTATCTTAGATGAAAAAAATCAGTTGGAATTTATACATAGAGATACAAAATTCTATGCTAAATAGAATAAAGCTAAAGAAAGGTCAGAACATGGTGAAGCTTCCTCATAAACAACACATCTAAAATGAATTGTTGACAACAAGTTGATGTCAAATGAACTCCACCTGAGTTAGGTACTGAGTGTAAATCACCAGTGGCTAATCCAAAACTTCTTTGAGGTGCTGTATGCTTTCAAAACAAGGAAATTCAATACAAGCAGACATATACCATTGCAAGACAGAACAGCTGTCTTCATATGCATATAGATTTACTGTCTTTATCTTTCCAAAAAACTTTATCAGTAACAGCAGCTCAACATGCAGAACTCTTTGAGAAGAGAGAAAGTATTAAACATTTTTTCTTCTGCAGTATCGTGCCCTTAACGAGACTGGTCTGTTTGTTGATCTTGTTAACTCACCTATTGTGGCTAGTTTGTCCTGCAGGTTTTCGTTAGTAATTTTCTTGAGTACTTTCACAGCAGCTTCTCTCTCTTACTACTTCTCTTTCCAGATCACTAACATGATCAAAGTTGACCACTTTAAGAAGATAAGGTACTAATGGATACTAATTTCCCAGATGCTTCATACATAGTTTCTGGTATTTTTTCTTGACTGCTATGACAGCTTTTTTGTTGGTCTTTTCTGAGAGATTTTCCCGATGGTCTGTTATAGTTAATCAGCATCTCATTTTTCACTTGGCTAATACTAAACATCATCAGTTTCAACAGTGTTAATTTGAGGTTACAGTTTTAATGCTATTATTGTTATCACAACTGTGCAATAGTTTTGATGAACAGTTTCATGTGGGGGAAAAAAAAAAGCTTATCTGAATTTGAGGCAAAGGCCAATTAGATTTTTTGATATTTTAATTGTGGTTCCTAAAAACAAGGAACAAAATATCAGGAACATTTGCAGCAAAACTAAACCAGACCCTGTTCCTATCTCATCAGACAAAAAATTGCAATAATTTTATTTTTCTCAATACCTACAATGGTGGAGGAAAGAGGTTAGTTTGGACATGCATTTTTAATATACGTCTTCTTATTGATTGTCTTGCCTTACTGCTTAACAAGTCTTCAGACTGCTGGAACGGGCAGCAAATATGCAATATGAATTATATTTTCACTTATATTCTTCAGATTCAGGTTATTCCCCAAGCTTGGCCGATGATGATGAGGACAACAATGACTATGATGACGATGATTATGATATTTGCTGTTTTTCAGATGTTGAATACAGAATACACTTTCTCTGTAGTTCATTGCTAGAACAAGTTTTCACACTTTCTAAATATAGAGTTGTTTCTGCATAGATGTGCAAGGTGAAAACCTTCAGTCAGGGCACATTTGATTAGGAAATACTGGTCTGCAAATCAGGAAAGAAAAGTTACTCAGGAGCAGCCATCACTCAGTTTTTACAGCTCTTAATATTCCTATCTAATCAAGTGCCACTATGACAGTATCACCTAATAGAAGGGGCAAGGCCAAAACGATAAAGAGTGTTTGCAGACGATAAGTACCTACTTTCAAATTCCTGTCATCTGCAGCAATCAATTTTCTACACCTTATGCTGCAAATACAGAGGCCTCAACCTCTACAGAGGCTTGGTTGTCACCACATCTCTTCCTTCTCTTTGTTTTCTGTAAAGGCTATCAGTCCAGGTCCTTTTATGCTACCACACTTTTCTCACAGTCTTGCCTTTATGTTCTCTGTCAGACCACTTGCTAATAAAATCTTGAAATAATGTCTGTTCTCATGCCACATCTCACATCAACAGCCTCCTTCCACATTCAGGTGTCTCTTTAAATCTTGCTTCCTTCCTATATAGCTTCCACTCAGCATCACTAACCTTGACAGCCAATCTTACTCAAAGTATGATACTAGGTCTTGCTTTACCCATCTCCTGACAGGAAGTAAATTCCAGAATCGTAGCTCTTCTCAGCACTTCCAGGCAATGGACCTGCAGAGTATATCAAGTTCCTATGCCAGAGAGCACCATAATATGGGTGCCATCTTTGCATTCCTGGAAACCAGCTTCATTCACCTCTTCCATACTTTCCTTTGTCCTGGGCTGAAGAAAGCATGACTGGTTATGTCCAGCAGCACAGCTCCTTGTGATTCTTTTTTTTCTAAAGAACGGATTTCTTTGCAGAAGAAATACAACATTAATCTTCTGACACTATAAAAGAACTATTACTGCCAGTGATAACCTTTCCTTAGCTTTTACAGTTATTAATATTCCAGTCTTAAAAAGTAAATGCCATAAATCTTCCCCACAGTAATTTTTAATATGGCAGGATGTTGTTATCAGTTCTTAAACTCTGTCACTAGATTAGTCAATCCATCTTTCCTTTTTTTCCCGTTCCTCCTCTGTCAAGACTTGCATTGTTGTGTTTTAGGGGTTTTATCCACAGATAAATGGATAGGTAGGTGTCAATGTGCCATCACATACATACAAAAATATTGACAAATACAAGTTCAAACCTATACACTAAATAAGACACAAAAAAACTTCAGATTCCAGTACTGTTAAGATTTTGACCAGTACTATAAGAGTAATGATGCTCACTCACCTTTCTCTACAACATCAATGCAAAAACCCTCAGTCACGTTTTAGAGGGGCCCACAGGCAAAATCCCACCCTTTGTGACTCCAACAGAGGAAATGGATCTTTGCCCTTAAAAGATTTGCACTGCATTTACTATCGTAATAGTCTGTCTTCTAAATGTAACTTTGACAACATAAACATTTTAAACATTGAACATAAACAGAAAAATTTTGCAACACTCTGACAAATGTATTCAGTATTGCATTGATTCTGCTGATCTGTGATTCCATGGATCAAATAGCACTTCCTGGTTTTTTGGTTTCTAATTGAGCTAAACAGTTTGCAGCACACCAAATAGGTAATAAGCCTTTGAATTCTTACCTTGAAACTAAATAGCGTGAAACATGAAAGGTATTATAAAATTGTAGAGAGTTTGGGAATTTACTGTAATCACAGTTTGGGATGTCATCTGTGTGTGAAGTGTATTTTGACGGAAATAGGATGCAGTCCTAAAAACAAACAAACAAACAAACACAGACAAAAAAACCCCAAACAACAACAATAAAAAAATTGAAAAAAACCAAACCCCAACAAACAATGACTAAAAGAAAAAAAAAGAAGAAAAGAAACCAAAATCAAAACGAAAGAACAAGAGAAGGTCTGGGAGGTTAGGTAGAGCTCGTATTTTGAATTTTATCCAGAAGCAAGTGGAAGGTTAAAGCCCAACAAGCCAACATGCTGACAAAGCTGATTTTGTGGGCAAACCTTGAGTGCTGCACATTCACGGGGATGCGTAATTCACTAACTTTTAGATGATCCATAGCCACACAGCCTCTTTTACAAGACATATGCTGCTTGTCATCAGTGGCAAGATGATACAAAGCATTTCCTCCTGCTCCTGTCTAGTTATCAAGGAGTAAAACTGAAACTTAGTCCTTATGGCTTCCCAATATTTTGACAGAACCGAGGACACACAATTTTTTTTCTTTTAACAACTTACAGCAATACAGACAGGATTTCTAGAATGACTTTCATAGATACTGTGGTTTTTCATCTCATTTTCTCTGTGTTCTCAGTAGCACTCATGTACCTTATGGTGTGAAAGTATAAAGGCAGTTAAGTTAAAAGGCAAACATTTTCCTTCAATGAAAAATTCATCTCCCACTTTCAGTGAAGTCACTGGATGAATGACTTTGAGTAAGTACCTCTGCCTGGCTCTTAAGCACCACTGTCTGCCTCTTGGCTCATATCCCTGGCTTTATATCACTCACTGCAGCCCATCCTATTAATTCCTGGAAGCAAGCAGCAACCAGCCCATCAAAGAAAGAAGAAAACAAAGGAAGATACAGGGTCTTTCCAAGAGGAAGTAACTTTCTAGTATAGATTGTAGTGTCCCAAAGGTTTTGGCAAGCCATTTGTGAGATGTCAAAACAAAATCGAAACAATGTTGGAATGTTAACTTTAGTTCTTAGACAGGTTTTAATGAGTTACTGGAATAAGAGTGTAATGTAACAAGCTTTCTTCTGAAACCATCTATCCCGGGCATTGCTGGAGGAGAGACTAAGTTTTATAAGCAGGAAGGAAAAAAGGATAATCTAGTTCAGATTTAAGATTCTTGATCTTCATTAGCATGGCTTTTTAAAAAACCCACTTGAGTGAAAACTTTATACGTAAATCTTATTGCAGTGTTTAGTTCCAGGAGAACTAGTTAATAATTTTACATTTGCTTATTCATAAATTACTGTGATGAACTATGACTCGAAGCAAGCAAGATTCATCAGAACTTAAATCAAAATACTTCCTTACCTGTAAACCCTCATTATTGACGGTGCTTTTAGAACACATTCAAAGATGGGTCTTCATGAGTTTATTGCTAAGAAACTCTGCCTAGAGAAATCTGTAAAAATTGAGATTGAAAAGACTGCTAAATGCTCCCCCCTTTTCCTCATACTTTGGTTCTTTAATATTAAAATACTGTAATTTACTCTTCTGCAGTATGATTTTTTTTTCTTTTTCTATAAAATTAATTCATACTTTACCATTTCAGTTAGGTGACTTCACAACTTCACAGCCCTTTTTAGAACACTGATGTAACCTTCCATTTTCCATAACTCCTGCTTACCTACAAATGGTGCAAAGAAAGAAATTAGATATCTCAGAGAATGACAGGGACGCTGGGAACATCTTTGCAGCAGCTAGCTGAAATAAAGCTTAGGTGAAAGTAGGTGATTCATGCACTGAGATACAGCTTTCTACCTTTGAAAAGTTTGAGGCAATGATGTGCTAGAGTTTCGTCTGTTTTTATGCCTTTGCTAAATTGCAGGAAAATAGTAAGGATACAGCACATATCTTTAAACTGATTTATAGGACAGTGTTCCAGATTTCATCAATAGCAAATAAAGAAAAAAGATAGGAAATTCAAATAAATAAAATGTAATTGTCATTCCTGTGTCTTCTCTGTAACTCATATTAGGGCAAAGTTAGTTGTGCTTTGATATTAAGAGCAAGGTCTCAAGCTCATTCTGCATTACATTAGTTTTAGGCATTATAATCCAATCGACTTCACTGGAGTTGTAACAGCTCACACTGGAATACAATAAACCCACTGTATCAGAGAGAAGAATCTATACATGTATTGCACTTTTTATGTCAATATAAAAATGTAGGAATCAAAGGATTAATGTAATGAGTGGAAGATTTTACTTTGTTTCCTTTTGTAAGGTATTATTTTACTAAAATAAAAAAAAATAATTACTAAATAATCACTAAGGTAAAGTACACAGCTGTTTAAAATTATGAACACAATTGCTACATCGGGCAATCTAACTGGCAAAGATATTAAAGTAACAAATACTGCAATTTCAAAATTATTTCAAAATTCAGGATCTCTTTAAATAAGAATCATTGTCTGAATTAATGTTGCTTCTGAGAGCTGGACACTGAATCACCGCACAAAGAAGCTTTGGTGTCTTTCCCCAGTATGTACAGACAGTGCTGTCATGCCATGGAAACTGTGTTTTTAAATATAGAAACAGTGCTACGACTTACTTTAAAGTAGAGCTGTGTTTTCAGTCAGGGGCATCTGCCAAATTGTGGGTGATGCTAGATCATGGCAATATGGCTAAGTTTGTGAGTTTGTATATAATTACATTACAGGGAAAGAAAATGTGCTTCGTTGCCAGAAAAGGAGGAGAGAATGAAAGAGTGAAAAGAGCTACTCAGTGAAGAGAAATTCTGCAACACAAAGCTGAAGCAACTTCCATGTTCAGAATTTGGGTGGTGGGAAGTAGTGAGACTAATGTTTATCATAGATTTTCATCTGGACTTCACTCTTCTGGTTTTGTATGATTCAACCAATCATCTTAAAAGTTGCATATCTTCTACGTTACCATAAAAACAGCTTTAAGCCTTGCTATTATCAGCCCAAATATTAAATTTTAGCTTCATATATTTCAAATGTGTTTAAATTCTATTATCTTATTTTGGAACTAATGATCTTTGACAGAAATGATATAGATATTGATGTTTATAGTGTTGCTTCATTGCAAAGAGGGAATCAAAAATCAACAATTAATAGTTTAACCTCTTTTTTTCCCTTAGTGATTATTTTCTCATATTCCCTTTTCCCTGTGCCCTTTCCCCCATCCCTGCTACATTCTCTCAGTGCTGCATACACTCCAGTTCTCTTCACACAAAGAAGTGCCTTTCTTACACTACCGAATCTGCCACAGAAGGTTTCTACTTTGAAAAAATGCTGGTTACTGTCCTGCATGGAGCTACTACCTTCCCCATCCTGCAATTCGTTGAGTGGCTGCAGGAGAGTTCTTTCAGAAGCAGAGAAGGTTTTTCATTTTCTCTGCTACAACGGGGGCCACAAGCAGCTCTTCACTTCTGTAGGACAGGTGGCTAGAGAAAAGTTCACATGCTAGTCATAGCACCCAGGCCTTGCCTGGTGGATAGGCAAGAGCAGCAGCAGCAGCAGAACACCCATTTCCTTGCCCTATGTCGGTTCCCAATATAGAAACTCATTCAAGTTTTGGTTAGCTTGTAAGATTTTCCAGAGACATAGGCATCATAGAGGGTAGGATTTCTTAACCCTGGTTAAAGGTTCCTGTGAAGCTTAAGTTTCATACAACTTCACTTTCTAATTTTAATGTTTTTAATTTGCAATATTTTTCTGGGACATTTCTCACTGATGGAATGAAAACAGTATTGGTAACTTTAGATCTCTGACTCACCCACCAGTGATGAAGGGGAAAACGTAGCCTTCTAATTCATTCACTTTCTGTGGTACAGTGTTCAGCCATGACTTCTTGGCTTGTGCCTAGTGTATCTGGGACTTCCAGATGGTCTTTTATCCAAGTACAGGACAAGCCCAGGAATGCTTATCCTCCGAGATCATTTGCATGAGATGCAAGGCAATTGGAATTGCCTTTACTCTAGCTCCATCTTCAGTGGAGTTCAAACCATATGAGTGTGTCTGTTCCTTGATGTAAAATAAGCTAAGCTGAAATATTAAAATAGTTTGCTAAATGTGCATTGCATTTACTGGAGAAGTCTTGAGCAGGTAACACAAATTCCAATGTTTTTTTAATGGAGCAATGTTAGCTTACATTAATCAATGATTCTTGGACTTTTAAAATATGCATATAAAGCATGGAAAGCTAACTGCACACTTAATGAATAATACAGGGAAGAGACAATTCCAATTTTACTAATGTCCTGCTACTAGAAGTCAAAACACCCACCAGTGACAATAATGCAGTGTCAGTCGTAAAAAGACTATTCTCACCATAACAATTATTCTGTAAAATATCATGTTCATGAAAATAACTGCTAATGAATTGAAAGAAGGTTAAAAAATGTACCAAGTGGTATACAGACCATAAAAAATTATCTCTTGGAGAGTCCAGACTGCTGGTATCAACTTTTTAAATTCCAGTTAAAGATCAGACACGGAACAAATTTAATTCTACCACAGGATTTGCCTTCACAACAGAGTCTTCCAGTCTTTTATGGTTACAGAGAATTCCTATATACATTTCTGACATTAAAAAAAAAAAAATCCACAATTTTTCTGCTTTCCAGGGGGGCATTTGCAAAAATGGTCTTTAGAAAGGTTTCATCCTCAGTTTTTTGCTTCCATATGAAGTGATAATTTGATTTTATTCATTCACATATCTTGAACCAGCATAAAATCTTGAGAGTTTTAGATGGGAAATGTAGAAGCAATAATTGAAAATAAGGGGAGAATTTTTTCAAATATTTTTAGAGATATAACCTTATGCTTTTTATCTCTTTGTCTACAGAGGGTTGACATTGCCCTTCAACACCAAAAAGCTCCTAACTAAAGTAGCTGAAGTTCCTATAAGATAGGCTGAGAGAATTTGGGTGGTTCAGCCTTGAGAAGGCTCTGGGGAAATTTTATAGCAGCCTTCCAGTGACTAAAGGGGACCTACAGGAGACCTTTACCAGGGCATGTTGTGGCAGGACAAAGGGAAATAGCTTTAAACTGAAAGAGGGAGAAGTTCTTTCCTGTGAGGGCAGTGAGGCACTGGCAGAGGCTGCCTAGAGAAGCTGTGGCTGCCCCATCCCTGGCAGTGCTCAAGGCCAGGTTTGATGGGGCTTTGAGCAACCCAGTCTAGTGGAAGGTGTCCCTGCCCATGGCAGGGGCATTGGAACTAGATGAGTTTTAAGGTTCCTTCAAACCCAAACTATTCTGTCATTCTCTAATACATACTCCAGTTATTTAGGTGATGAGAGGTGATTTGTCAGACACATTTATGACTTGTATTTAGAAATAGATCAGACATTGCATCAACCTCCCACTCAGATATAAAAATCCAAAAAATGGAGGTATGAAATCAGTAAAAGTAGCAATATGATGGCTCATGTGTCCTATGGCTTGTTACAGCATAGTTAGGGTAAGGTGACAGAGCAAAACTCACATTTTTGCATGTCCAGAAATGTGAAAATAAAATTACAGTTCCCTAAGAATAAGAATTAAGAATTAATTAACCTAGAAATATTCAAGAATATTTCTTCTTGACCTTGTCCTCAGTCTCAAAGCATAAGATCACAACATTAGGAAAAGAGCTGGACAGAGCTCTTGTCTGGAAATTAATACTGGAAAAAACCCCTCACATACTCCAGCACAAGAACTCTTTGCCACAGGCAACATTCACTCCTACCTAGCAAAAGGCAATATATCATTAACAAATGCTACAGTCTGTCCAGTGCAAAGGCTGGATAAACCTTAAGGAGCAGCTGCCCACATGTCAGAAGTGATGGGATAAGAAAGTTATTTTATCAGTACTGTGGAAAAGCAAAGCAAAATAAAATCAACCTTTATTACTCCTTTTTCTCCACCTTCCCCCATCGCATTCCCATCCCCAGGAAAGCTGAGAAAAACTCCTGAAAGTAAAAAATGCATCTGAAATAAATTACGGAGGTGGTCTGGGACTGGCAAGAGACTGGAGTAAGGCAGAAAATGGCTTCTTTTATCTTAAGAGGGATAATTGCTGAGTGCTTTAGGCTGCTGGAAACAGGAGAGTATAGGAATAAATTTGTTTAGTCCAGTCATTTGACTATACCCACTGTAGCTTGTTAGGAAACAGTATCATTTATAATCATTTTCCGTTTGTTGAAAACAAACAGAAAATGTGCTATGAAAAGCTCCCAGAATATCTGTTTCTTATTTAAAAGTGAAAAAAGAGAAAGTAAAAGTCTTAAAAAGTGAGGACTTGTGTGTCAACAGATCTTGTCAGCAAGAAAAATAGATTTGTCCCATAATAATCATTAGGTACTTCTGAAAGATGCGGAAACTGCTCCTGTGCCGGGAGGAAGAGAAGTGCAATACGTAAGTGCAATGTGGCCATTATAGATTCAAAACTATATATAGCATCACATGTAGTGAATATAATCTCTGAGAGATTCCAGAAGTATTTTATATAAAAAGAAAAAGCTATTTTGCTGGTGTGCTAAGATTTATATAAAATAGAAATGTTCTTTTTCTCATATTTTTAAGTGGAAAAATAGCTTACTGGAATGAACAGCCCTGGAACCTGGAAAAACTTCTTAATGTGCCCAAGTGGTCAGAAGACCACAATGTAAATATGTGCTTAGATGGGAAATATGATATTTTAAAAATATTTCCTTATACCAGATTCAGTTACATTAAAAACTTTGCTTTCTCACTGGTGAAAATGAATTCTGACCAAGCCTTGTTCTTGATCTCCAAGCTCAGTGAAGCTTAGAATGGCCAGACATGTTCTATTGAATAACTGCAAATTAAAAGATGATTCAGATCTTACTTAAGCAACCACAAATTAAACACTTTATTGATAGATAAAGATGTCTATGTCAAACCCCATGGTACTGCACATTGTGTCTGACACCACACAGATGAGCATTGGCACTGTGAGATTTGTCACAGGTGGCATTCCTCAGGGGTCAATATTATTTAACATCCTCATGAATGAATGCAGAATGGTGAAGCGGAATGTTCTTCCTGTCACCCCAGAAATACAAATGGACTCTGCCCCTGTAGAGCTTGATGGCATCAGGGTACACTAATACAAACGGACTCTGCCCCTGTACAGCTTAATGGCACTAGGGTACACTATGCGTTCATGTCCACTATAGCCTCAAGTCCCGGTCATAGAATTTGTCACTCATTTCTTATAAATACAAAATAGAAGTCTTTTTATTAAGATCAGAAGTAAGATTAGCCCTTCTACTCTGTTTGGGAAACTGCCCACTGGAAACTGGGGCAACAGATTTTTCAGAAGAACCCCCTTTTCGGTGATTATTTGACCTTGAAATTTGCATAACCCTGCCCTAGGGTCAAGGTAGATTTTCCAGCCTGCTTCTTCATGTCCTCTCTGTGGTTGCTCATGCAAGATCACAAGGTGGCCTTTAGTATGTACCTGCTATATCTTCTATCATGAACAGAAGGCTTACTTCTAATAGCTGAAATATTGGACTGTACAGGTGGAGAGTAAGACATATCCTCTTTGAATTGCTGGAACACTTGGAACAGTTTCTCCACAGTCGAGACACAGGCCCCTAGAGAGGAAGAGAGATTCTCTTCATATTGTTGGAGTTGGCCAGCCAATTCATCCACTATTTTTTATTCTCCACCTCGCATGGTCATTACTGCCAGTGAGTTGTCCTACAGCGATTGTGTGCTTCGTACAAACTTGCACCACGTGGGTGGTGTACACTTGACTTCATCTGGATCTTTGGATAACTGCTCGTTGTCCAGGGCATCATACGTCACCTCCAGCATGGCTGATTCTCTCAGGTACTGGGTACCATTCTCCAAAGAGGTACATTTTTGTCCTGGGTTTAGCAGTAGCAGTCAGTTTTTCTCCTTCTTAGTAGCTGGTGCAGCACTGTGTTTTGACTTTCAGCCTGGGAACAGAGCTGATAACACCGATGTTTTTAGTTGCTGCTCAGTAATGTTTACTCTGACCAAGGACTTTGTGAGTCTCATGCTCTGCCAGGGACGAGGGGAGGCTGGGAGGAAGCAGAGACAGGACACCTGACCCAAACTACCCAAAGAGGTATTCCACACCACAGCATGTCATGCCCAGGGAGATAACTGGGAGTTACCCAGAACGGTACGGGCTCTCTTCAGGGGGCATCAGACTCATTCAGCGAGTGGTATTGTATTGTCTTCCCTTGTTATTTTCTCTTATCATTATTATCATTGGTGGCAGCAGCACTGATTTGTGTTATACCTTAGTTACTGGGCTGTTCTTATCTCAACCTATGGGAGTTACATTCTCTCAATTCTCCTCCCCATCCCTCCAGGAGCGTGAAGGGTGGTGGGAAGGAAAGAAAGAGGGAAAAAGGGGGGGGGGTGGGGGGGGCGTGGTGAGTGGATGAGCTGTGTGGCTGGGTTTAAACCACAACAACTTTCACGGGTGACATATAAAATCTTCCTTGAAAGGATACCTCTCTTTGACACCTGACAGGAGCTGCCTCCAGAGACTGAGGGCTTGTGCCCCTTTACCACTCACTTTCTCAATGCACCCTTCCCTAGAAAGCGATCCCAGCTGCTTGGCTTCCCTACCCTCTAATTCTAAGCTACCGGCCTCATTGTCGCAGCATCAGAGCAATCAGATGACAGTGTACTCACCTGGATGAAAGATGAAATCTATTCACATATCTTGCAGCTATTTGGTCATTATCATGTCATTTTTGAGCTCTGCCTCTTTCTCTTCCTGTTCTCATGATGGTCCTGCTTTGGAGTAGCCTGCCTTTTCCACTTCTTCCTCCTTCCCATTCTTAGTAAGACTTTCTTCCGTTACTAAATGAGCTGACTTCTACTTTCAATATTTCTTCTTTTTCATAAAGGCAACTGTTACCAGCATGGGCTGGTTCTCTGGTTCAGCTGCAGTGCCTGCCACAGGAGTTGGAGTAGCTGCAGTGTATTTTTTTTGCCATCAGGTCCAGAGACCTTCTTTTCCCTTTGAGGGTACTGAATAGTTTTGAGCAGGGCTCAGTAGGCACGGGCCAAGCCCCAGGATGTTGCAGTGATTTGTGACTCTCTATAGTATTGCCAGGGTGACAGCATATTTTTTCCAAATATTTTACTAGTTTTCTTGGTTTTGCAATTGTTCAGGGGTGAAGTTCCGAAACACTGAGAGGTGTCCACTGTCCTAGGCACTTGTCCATATTATCCCACACACCCTACCACTCATAAGCATCCAGTCTTGGGGCAGATCTCTGTATGGTATTCTTAAACAGCTCTTTAGCCTTAAACAAGCCCTGAAACACATTCAGGAGAACAATCAATAGGAACATGCTGATTTGAACATCCCATGGATATTCAAAATTCTCAAGAGAGCATTCTGTAATTGTAGTTAGATTGGAAGAGAAGGGGAAAACAAGAGAGGTGTCTCCCCCATGGATTGAGTCTCTGAGGAGAAAAGGTAAAAAGTGTAATTATTAATAGTTTCAAAAAGATGATTCTTGAAGTACAAAGATGACAGAAGTGCTGAGTACAAACACTGGATAAGTCTCACAACCAGTAATTTTATCATATCATTAGCCAGTGTTACACAGCACAGCAAAATTATAACCTTAACCCATGCCCCAAAGGTGACAAACAGAGCAACAGGGAACATTTACAGTAAAAGATTACATGGTTCAACTCTGAGAACAACGTTGTGACCAGCAAGTATTAAGCTAATATATACTGAGAACAACATTGCGACCAGCAAGTATTAAACTAGCATCATGAATGCTTTTAACAAATTTGTTTTAACATGTTCTCATCAGATCTGTCATATTCTCAACCCTCTGAGCCCTACAGTGGGCACCTAGAAGGAATGTTATGGTTTAACCCAGCAGGCAGCTCAACACTACACAGCCACTCACCACCCCCACAGCAGGATGAGAGAGAATCAGAAAAACAGTAAAATCCATGGGCTGAAATTAAGACAATTTAATAGGATGGAAAAAGAAGAGATAATAATAGTAATAATAATAATAGTAACAACAACAATAAGAATAATATAATGATAAAAGAATATAAAAACAAGTGATGCAATTGCTCACCACCCAGTGACTGATGCACGGCCAGACCCCAAGCAGCAGGCTGGCGCTTCCCAGCCAACTACCCGCCCCCTGTGTTTTTGTTCAGCACAACATCATATGTTATGGAATACCCCTTTGGTGGTCAGCTGTCCCTACAGTGTCCCCTCTCAACTTCTTGTGATCCTCCAGCCACCTCCCTGGCAGGGTGCTAGGAGAAGCTGAAAAGTCCTTGACTTAGTGTAAGCACTGCTCAGCTACAACTGAAACATCAGTGTGTTATCAGCATTATTCTCATCATAAATCCAGAACACAGCACTGTACCAGCTACTAGGAAATAAAATATTTATTCCAGCTGAAACCATGACAAAGAGAAGGATGTCGAAAGATACTCTAGAGAATGGCTGTTACAATTTCTTCAAGCTTTTAAATTCAGCAGTAAGCAGTAGCGAACTGAAGACTTTGTGAATACAGAAACATTATCAGAGCAGAATGTTTTTAAAGGCTTGAAAGTCTGAAAAACAAATGAAACCACTTGACACACACACACTGAAAGAGCTTTCCTCCTACAGAAGTTCTTGTTCTTACCTTCTCTTAACACCAAGGGGTTTAAGCAGTTCTGAGTCTCCTTAAAAGTTTCCATGGATCGGAAAGAACTGTTTCTTTCTGCTAGTCATTCATCTGGCTGTAGAAACACCAACCAAACATTTGAGACTCTTTAAAACAAAGGTTTTATTTATCTAAGCTCTAAAACAGGTTAAAACACATAGAAATCAGTAGAGCAAGGAACAGGTTACCACTGGAAAGATTTTGGTGAAAGATGTTTTTCCATCTTCATGGAAGATACCAAAGAAGCAGTTGGAATAAAGCAGCCTAAACTACCTGCACCAAAATATGTCTCACATTTAACTACTGGTATTTCAAAGGATGTAAACTGTTGGAAGCAATGCTCCACTATGTCAATTATTTAACTCCTCATTGCTGTGGCACGCATGACTGTGATAACTAGGTGCTGATTTACAAAGATGAAACAGCAAACTCAGAGGGTTATTTACGAATGTAATCCTGATGAAGACCAGTGTGCTAAAAAACTATATCCTATATTATGTCATTAGGACCCTGTACCAAGATGTGAATGACTAAGTTAACACTGAGCAAAAGTCATAGGAAGAAACAAGGTCACTCAGAAGCTGAGTGACAACAAATAGCAAAACATGAAGGATAAGAGGATATCAGAGAGGAGTTTCAGAAGAGAAAGAGGGGTAGGCTTTGACAGTAGCAGAAGAGGAATATTTCATTAACTGTTTTATGAGATGGAGGAGGGTGAAGAGAGACACAGAAGTCAAGAAGGTTGTACATTACAGAAATACACAGAGGAGTGAGGTTTACTTCCATAGATTTGTCATCAGTCGCCTGAATCACTTGAGCCATTTTATTGCATTTAATCTTCCTAAATATAGGACTACTGAAGACAAATAAAGAAAGCACATAAGCCTCTTTGAGCTCCATACTTCCACAACTGTAGCACTATGTGGGCCTTGGGGATGCCTTGAGAAGTAACCATGTAGACATAAGTTCTCTTCACTCATTTAAGGGTATAAACTTTGCCAATGCACCTGTTGTTGCCGGAAAACATCCCATATTATGACCATCAAACAATACTTGAAGCAAGAATTTTGGTCAGTTTATACACAAAAATATTTATTCAGTCCAACCTAGAGAACAAATGAACACTTCAAAGGGTGAATTCTGAACCAAAGGTCAGAGCAAGTACAAAGCCTGCTGTATTTGTGATAAATAGCAAGCAGCTCTGATAATCCAACAGACTATACTGAACAGAGCAAACAATGTAGCCTTTGATTTAAGCACATGCACTCAAACAGCAAGTTTATAGCACTCACCCATAAAAACCAGCTTTTTTACTTTAGGTAAACAGATAAAGCTCTCACAGTCTTCCTTTATCTTCTCTATGGTGTACATGGTGCAAACATTGGGCTAGTGAGCTGGAAGTACACCTGCTGGACATGGGAACCATTCCATTGACGTCAAAGCCTGCTAACCCCCAGCAGCACCAAGTGAGAACCTGGCTCAGAGAGTATTTTGACATTTGCTAAATGTTAAATTTTTTAAACTTCTTTCACTTTTTCTAAAGCAAAATCTGACTGCCCCAGTTGCTGCTCAGCTCATACACACGTGTGAAATAGTCTGAAATTGGGGCTGTACGGAGGAAAAAAAAAAGATAAAGAAAAAAAAGAAGAAAACCCCATAAAATTGGTCTCTTTTGCAACCTACTAAGGAAGAAGGAGCATTTACTAAATAGAGAGATTCCACTTGGCCTTTCCCTGCTTTTAACTGACTCATCTTCTGATTCTCTTTAATTCTAGTCACTTTAATAATGAACATTATAATTTTCCAAAATCCCCAAAACTTCTATTCAGACAGACACAGGCTGTGTGGGACTTACTGCACATGGACTCTGCATTGATCTGTACAAGCACAAAGTGACTCTTCAAAGCTTCAGTAACAAGACTGAAGCTGCTGTGATGCAGTGTAAGCATTGTGCACATATAGGTCATAGGCTTGCCAAGCTGGTGAAGAGGGCTTTAAAGTTGCCAGGGGAGGGGAACTTCAGTTCATCCCGTTCCCACCATTTTGATGCATCATCTAAGAAACCTGAAGGTGCACGAGTCCGTGGGACCCAATGAGATACAACCACAGGTCCCGAGGGAACCGGCAGAAGTGGCTAAGCCACTGTCCATCATATTTTAGAAGTCATGGCAGTCCAGTGAAGCTCCCACTGACAGGAAAAGCAGAAACATAACCCCCATTTTTAAAAAGCTAAAGAAGAAAGATCCAGGAACTGCAGGCCAGTCAGTCTCACACTGGTGCTCTGCAAGATCACCGAGCAGATCCTCCTGGAAACTATACTAAGGTACATGAAAATAAAGGAGGTGAATGGTGACAGACAGCATAGATTCACCAAGGGCAAAATTGTTGGCTTTCTCTGATGAGGTTACGATGTTGGTGGATAAGGGATTAGCAACTGTTGTAGTATTCTAATAAGCAATAATTGTCAATTGCCTTAAAGTGCCAGAAGGTATTCCCAAAGTGAACTACATACAAGTATTTTTCTTAAAGTTCTTTCCAAGGTGAGCCTTTTGTAACCAGGGTTTGAAATAAAATAAAATTTTAGACCAAATCTTTTAAGTCAAAGGCAAAATAATTTTGTGTACACAAATGCAGGAAAAAAATAATTTTAAAAACTGTGTTTTTTTAAAAGAGAACCTGTCTATACCTTTGGTTATATACTATTATTGAAGGAGATACCTTTTGAGATGACAAAAAAGGAGGAAAAGTATATTTTCCTGTAAAATTGCTAACAGAGAACTAGGAAATTCCAAAGATTAATTTTTCACAGCTCAGCTTTATAATGCCTACCCAAACACCACCATAATAAAATGCTATTTACTTAATTAGAGCAAATACAATTTACTTTTTACCTTGTGTATTCTGATCGGGCAATATCTTCTTACTTCATTTTAACTGTTATATCAAATTAGTCACTGCAGTGCTTTGATAAGGTTGAAGCTTGTGATCCTGCAGTACCCGAACTTCTCAGTCATTTTTCCTTTTCTCTTTAATTTTCAGCATAGCCACTGAAAAAGAAGCAACAGATAGTTCATACTGCTTTCGCTGGACATGTTAACACTCAAACACCACACCTAAAGGTTATCTATCCTCCTCATAACCAAACCAGCCCTATTGCATCAGATAACTAAGTTTTTGGTACCTTCCCCATCAGATATAGGACACCTGCAAGAGTTTTGTTTGCTTTGTCTGTATCACTTTTAAAGTAAACTATGTGCAAGAACATGGAAGAAGCACAGACTGGCTGAAGATGTACAGTTTAGTCCTGAGGGATTTGGGTCTTATAATCACTGTTCATTATTTCTCTGGAAATCCCATTCTAAAAATGAATGATATAAAGCATTCTGAATTTCCCACAGATTAAAAAAATAAAAAATAAAAAATAAAAATTTTGAATCAATTGACCGTTTTTTCTTGCTCTATACAGTTGAGTAAAATTGAGTTGAAGTTTTCCATTTAAATGAAATCTCATTGTGTGTTGCAAATGGGAGACATTAGGAGATGTTGAACCCTGGAGAACTCCAGGCTCTCCATTATGTCTAGGATGGCGATACAGACCTGACACTGGATATCTGTAGGATGCATGAGTTCGTGACAGAGCTATATCTTGAGACTCCTTTTACACTCAAAGGAGAGAAACAAGCATTCCTAGGCTGGGATGGATTCTGTCCTTTCTTCCTTTGAAGAGGATCATCTTAAACACGTTTGTTTTCTGCAGTGAACTGTATGAATGGAGTAATTATTTCAGATCTTATGTTAACATTAGAGACATGGAAACTGAGGTTCACAAATAAAAATAAATCAGAGGACTGTGTGGCAGAAAGCAGTGTGGTAGCCAATGCTATGAAAGAGAAACCAGGAAGAGTGTGTGCAGAGGAGAGGCTGTCCGCTGGCATCTCCCCTCCTCTCTCCCCACAGCCTTCCTCAGCCTTCCTTCCTTCCTGGGGATAGGGATTTCCATAGGCAGGTGTCCATAGGCAAAGAGTCAACATCAGTCACAAATCAAATTTTTTTTTTTTTTTTGCTTGTTTGCTTGTTTTCCACTTATTTTATGTATTTTTGGCCTCCTCTACAATATTTAACCATGATTTGTACAATTTCATTATGCATTTCATTCTTTGAAATCTCAAGGAGTTATTAGTAAGCTGAAGTTCTTTGGATGTGTGTATCTGTTTAAACGGTTTGATTTCAATTCACTTCCTCATTGCCTCTGAGAGAACCTGTGCTCCTGCAGTTACACGATATAACTAAACATCAGCAGGGCTGAGGATTGTTTCAGCTCAAGGAAATTTTTAGGGTAGTGATTTAAAGTTTAGGAATGAGTTTATCTGCAGCTGTAAATCGGTATTGCTCTATTTATGTTAGGGAAGGCTTTGAGACACATGTTTCTATATTTTTCCCATCAAAGATATTTTCAAAGTGTTCCTCAGTTTTGTCTTACCGTAGTTTGAAAACATTCTAAACATCTTTCTCTCTTTGGACTTGTTTAGGATGACGAGTGCCTTTTAGGGTGTTTGGAAAGATTCCTTTGGGAGTCACAATGAGGTATGATGTAACATAAATGGCTTTATATACTGGATATAAGAATTCATCTTTACTTCAATGCACACTGGATTATGTGCCTGTTGGGAGGGTTGTAGGGCACTACATTGTGGAGCAAGACCAGTATATTGCAGGTGACTTGAAAGCAATAATGTTATCAAATTTGCACACATAAGCCACCATGATACTATTTCACCTTTAGTCGCCTGCTCTCAGGCACATGTTGGCATTATGATAAAAAGCTTTTTGTCTCCAAGGCCCCATTCTGAATGCAACATAAATTAGTAGGAAACAAAATAGGTATCTAGCTGTTGGCACTCATTTGATTGTATAAAATTAATTGTACGCTGTCACATAGTTTTAATGATGTGGTGTGAAAACATCGTGCTGCCTGATATCATTCTGCCAGCACTTGTGCCTGGTTGACCATGAAACCACTTTACTCTTTTTTATAGAGCTTAAGGCCAGTAGAGGCCAATAGAACATCTACACTGACCTCTACACTGGTCACAGGTGATCTCATTGCAGTTAGTTATCCTCATATTGAGTTCAGTGGTCCAGACCCACCACAGGGCACAGCTAAGCCTACCAGTCAAGATAATGTCAGCTTGAGGAAAGTGTTCTTAGGAAAGGGCAAAATGCTGCTTGGCAAAGGAGTGTGAGGAAAAACATGAGAGAAATAGTCTTGCAGACTTCATGATCAACAGAAAAGGAGGGAGAGGAAGTGTTCCAGGTGCTGCAAGCCCTAGAGAAGACCACAGTGGTGCAGTTTGTCCTTCTGAAGGAGCACAGTGCAGCCGATAGCCACACGGGAACCCATGGAGGACCCCACATTGGAGCAGGTGGATGTGCCCTGAAGGAAGTTGCAGCCTGTAGAGCCCCCACTCAGGATCAGGCTACTGGCAGGAACTGCAGCCTGTGGCTAGGGGCCCACACATGGGGCCACATTCTGTCAGGAATCAGAGGTGACTTTGTGAGCAACCCACACTGCAGCAAAGGAAAAGCATGAGGAGGAAGGAGCAGCAGAGAGGAGCTGTTCTGGACTGACCACAAACCCCACTCTCCATTTCCCTGCACTGCCTGGGGAAGGGGGATTATAGATATCAGGAAGAGAGAGTGAAGCTGAGCCTGAAGAAAGGAAAGGGAAAGAGCTACAGGTTTTGTCTCGAAGAAAGCCAACCGCAGCCATTCAGACACTGTCAGTATTAAAGCACATGTTTATAAAGATCAAATTTAGTTGTAAAGAATCCAAACAGTATCCTTCCACTGTCACCCCAGGGAGCTGTTTCAAGGTTTTCCTATCCTTATCAGTAGGCAACTTACCTTATGGTAAACTTGCCAAAAGTCAGCTTTCAGACACCAAGTCATGGAAGGTTTTGCAAACTAGACTGAAAAGATGTAAGACTTGTTTTCTACCTGCCAGTGACTGCTCTGCCTCTCAACATTCTGTTTGATTAAACTGGAAAGAGCCACCCTAAACTACTTCAGCTTTACAGCAGAGGGGTTTTTCTCCCAGATTCTTGATTACTTTGTAGCCCTTTCCTGAACTCTGAAGTAGTCCACATTCTTCAACAAGACCAGTCATCAGGACCAGACTCCCAGCATCTTACTAATGTGTTCGCAGGCAAGAACACGATGCTTGAACAGGTATTTCTATTCTCTTTTTCATACACCCAGCAAATTGGACCAGTTATATTTGACCCAGCAACACATGGGGTCATTTATCTAAAATATAAATCTTTGTTTCCAGGAGAAAGTCTCCAAACTCTTGACTCTGCCTGCACAGTTGAGTCTTATGTGATACTTGTATTTGCCTGTAGTTATTCATATTGCATGGAGTGATTCACTTGAAGTGTTAGAAAAGTGTCTTGCATCTCAGTTTGTAATGAGGTGGGGAGAAAATTAGAAGGGGATAATTTTTTTTTTTTCCTTTTTTTTTTTCCTGAGCTGCATGAACATCTGCTGCTACCCTGCAGTGAGTCATAACTTTAAAAGCATAATTCTGCAGCACGTAGTGTAACCTACTCACAAAATTTAAGTGGGTGTGTAATTCCTGTATGAAATACTGGGGCTATTATACAGATATGCCTACTAGCCTTAATTTCAACAACTTCTTTTCCCTATTAAGCTCATCCTAGCAGTGCAGGGAAGCAAGGGAAGGCACCTTTTAAAGAGAGATGAGCAAAGTAGGTCTCCAGCCTTGCCCTCGAAGTGGACCAAGCCGGGGGTTTGTGGCACTCAGCCCCACGTGCTAGCACGGTATCTGCAGGTGATGCATGACTCACTGTCACAAGACTAGCAAGTGACTGCCAGAATTAGCATCTGCCTGCAGTTTTGAAAGAGCTGGGTCCTCATGACTATGATACTTCATATAGCATCATGGCATCCCTTACAAAGTAATATTTTTATTTGCCCCAGTAAATCACTTATCAAAAAATTTTTGGGTTTTGTTTGGCTTGGTTTTTTTCAAGTGCAAAAAACCCACTTTGTAGCAGAGTTTGTTTTTCCTCTCTAATCTAAAGAATTTGTGCACACAAATGAGCTTCACTGAAACGCATACAAACGAAGGGATGTTTCAGGCTGAGATTCAAGAAGTACATCTACTGAAAGAAATGGATTTGCCTTATTTTCATTTTTCCTTCTGTTGGCTTACGGAACTTAAAATTCACATTATGAGCAATAGACAAATCCTAATTCCATCAAAAAACACCAGGCTTATATTAGCAGCAAGCGCTGACCTTCATCTCAGATTATTTTGATTTTTAGAATGTTATTTACTATACTACAGCAGAGAGCACTCTGGCTTTGCAAGAAGGTACTTTACGGATTTATTCAGGCAACAAATACGATGGCGTGATTTTATCAGGATGATAAATATGTTTACCTTGCTCTGATGTAATTTCAGGTTTATCTTAAAGCACTATATAAGCTAATTGAAACAACACAAGTATTTGTGTTTTCATTTCTGTTTCACTCAGATACTGATTTTAATATAAATTATACAACAGTGTTTTCTCGACAAGTTCACAATATGGGGCTGTAGAGACCTATTTTAGATGTATATGATCTCCTGATCCTAGTATTTCTTTAATGAATCCCCAGCGTAACTGTGGACTTAAACTATTGAGAAACTACTCTTTCCAAAAATAGCCAAAATTACATTCAGACAGAAATTAACGTATCTATAGGCATTTAGGAACATGGCAGCTTACCTGCACAATTCACTTCATGCTAATTCAAAATGCTACTGTATTTTCATGTATAAACTAACTATTCTGGCCAGTTTTTACTATGGTTGAGTATTTTTGCAGATTTTAGAGCCTCGCAACAGAAACAACCAATGTCTAAAGAAACACAGAATATTTTTTACATTTAAACTCTCTTTAGATTTTCCAGTCAGGAGAGCTCATGGCCCAGCTATATCCTGAACTGTGGATCGCTGGACATATATCATAAATTGTCGTGGGACGGGAATAAAAAGCAAAAAGAAGGAGAGAAAGAAGGAAAGGAGAAGTCCTATCATAATTAATTTCTTTATATCATATGTAATTAATAAACAAAATGGATCATCTCTACGTTGTGAAGCCAATTGTTTGCTATCTAGTTCTTGACTAGCTTTCATGGTTCTAACTAATTATGTGTTTGGACTGGAAGAATCTAACCCCAAATGTCAACTTTTCCCTTTTGCATTAGCAGATTTTTAATGCTGTAGTGATTCTGCCAAGAAAGTTTGACAAAAATGATTATAAGGTAACCTGAAATGGCCCAGTTCATTAGCCTTTCTGGATGTGAAGTATTCTTTTCCACAGGCAACCTCTGACAACATAGGCACAGTGTGTATGGAAAGATCTGGAAATATCAATTAGAAATACACTAAACAGATCTCGGCATTTCTAATAAAATACCATATTTGTTCCATTGGCAGAGATTACAGTTTCTGGTCTAAATTACTTTAATGGCATTCAATCAAGAGTTTCCCAAAGTCTGGTGTAAAATAGAATGGCTGACCTAGTGCTGTGTAGAAATAATATTATTTATTCTCCTTCCTTAAATTCTTTGCAAATACTTGGTAATCTATAAAAGGGAAAGAAAGTTGGCAACACTTTAAAGTGTTTCAGGCCACTTTTGTTAAACGGTCATGTCTCAACAACCACGTTAAAAAATGAAACTATTTACTTCAGCATCTGTAAACTTAATAAAGTTTAATTTATTCTTAGCAATGCAGCAAATGAGAACCTTTTTTTATAAAGCTGTATGCCCTCACCGTGACAAGATGATTCAAGACCATGGCTCAGAAGCAAAAACTGTGTTTACCAAGACCATTCTCTACTATGTCCATCTAATAAAATATAAGAGATGAAAAATATGCTCAACCTTTCCTGAGAAATAATAAAAAAAATAGGTTTTTGTGTAATCATTTTTCTCAAGAAAGGCTTTTTTCTTCTACCTATTGAAAAGAAAAAAAAAAAAAAAAAGAAGAAGACAGGAAAGATGTGAAAGATGTAAAACTTCAAACTTACAATAAATCAGGAATTAGGAAGTTTTGGGTGAGACCATTATATCTCATAGAAATCAGCTTGACTCGTGTCTCATAGTGGCTCTGTGCTGATTTTTACGAAGTATAGATTTGGCCCATAAATGTATCCAACACATTTTAGACTTGTAGCAAGCATAGTGTTATCATTGTTATATTTTATTGCAAATAAATCCACTATTGATTACCTCATGTGAGAACTCAGAAACATGGTTTTATTTAGCCCAGTTGTTTTAAGGATGTTGATTGTAACACACACAGCCTTAAATTTCCAGTGTTGGCTTTCTCCAGGGGGAATCCTTTCCCTGTGTCAGATTTCCCAGCAAGTGGTCAGCAGGGTGCTTGAGATCGATCCTTTTCTGTACAAAGAAGGAGGTTGTGTCTGGCACAGCTTTCTCTGTGAACACTCCAAGACTTGGAGTTTACTCCTTCCCTCAGTCCAAAATAGACTGAGTTTGTGGACCTTCCAGGGCTGCTACAAAAAAAATAAATCTGTTTGGTGGAGAGGGTTGGAAAAGGCTGAAGATATATTTGCTACAACAGAAAAAGGGCAGAAATGAGCTTCTGTGAATAGCTGACTAACTGATCTTTTATTGGACTGGTCACTTCTTGCCAGGTCTGCATGGCATTGCCTATGCTGCTTTCAAGTTTTTAAATCTTGGAAAGAGGACTTTTCAGTTATTCTTAAAATTAAAAGTGCGGTAATTAACTGTGGAAACTTGTGGATATGAAATAAGAAAGTCTTATGCATATTAGAAATCACAACTTCTGTGATTTCTAATGCATGAGAAAAATGCTTGAAGACTTTTAAAATTATTATTACTGAAACACTGTCAAACACAACTAAAAAACCTACTGGAAGCTGCATTAAATGGTATTGATTGATTTTCCCTCTTGGCTTTATTGTCACTGGTTCTGTCTGGACACTTATGATGCCCTAATGCTTCACTGAGATGCATGAAGGTTAATTTTCTTTATATTAATATTAAACATAATAATAGCCATAAGAAATGTAGAATTATTTCCAATACAGCATTTCTAAATCTGAATATGGAAGACAGTCTGAATGCATTTCTGTCACAAAAGCTAAAAAGTAGTGAAAAAAACCCAGATGGTCCAAATTGTTTATTTTGGAATTGACATCCTAAGCTTGTCATCAGTATAAGGATGCTCTATAGAGCATCTCTGTGGACCTCTATATAACAAGCATTATACTCAACAATGCAATCATCAACAGATACAGGACTCTTTAGTTCTTAATGGAGCAAATTAATTTGAACTATTTTATAAATCTGATGGAAAAAATCTGTTTGTCAGCTTTGTTGTGTAAATGTAAGTGTTGAGTGCCATGTGAAAATGATCTCGTAAGGAATCCCACTGAGCCTCCAGAAAAGGATTTCCTTTTGGTCTCATTTCTAAGCTGTTTGCAGATGCCTCAAATACCATCAGACACTTAAAATAGCACTAGATGTGTAAGCTGAGGTAGCTGAATTCCTGCCTCTGACAGCTGGTCTGCCGCAAGCCTCTTGAGAGGCCACTGATAGAACAAAGTTATTGACTTTTACTGTAAGAGTGACAGAGCACTGGAACAGGTTGCCCAGGGGGGTTGTGGAGTCTCCTACACTGGAGATATTCAAGGCCCGCCTGGACAAGTTCCTGTGTGATGTACTGTAGGTTACCCTGCTCTTGCAGGGGGGTTGGACTAGATGATCTTTTTAGGTCCCTTCCAACCCTTGGGATTCTGTGATTCTGTGATTCTGTGACTTTCATGGGAGTTTAGGCACTCCATTTGCCAGCAGCTATCTTAGATGTCTTACGGAGCTGAATCATACATTTGAGATAATAATTAATACATTATTTGGGGAATTTGTCAGAGAAATCCCAAACAAAAAAATAGACATCACTGGGATTTTTCTTGATTCTCTTCTTCGTACTTTTCTTGAGTTCACCTGGTTGTAAAAATTACATCAGCTCTACAATGAGCATGTGGCAAACCAGACTGACTTTTCCAAAGAAACTTTTTCATTGTAGATATCTTACTCCACCGTACTAAGGATCGCATTTTAATACTTCCCTTTAATTTTGGGTGCTTCACATTTGTGCACAATTTTGTGTGCTGGGTTTAGTTTTCCATAGTACCATCTATCTACAATCCCTACTGTAGTGGGTCAGTGGGTGCTAAGCATCTATGAAAATGATATCCAAAATATTTATATCCAGAAGGTGAAAAAGCACTGAAGTTATCTGTACTACAAAATGTGCATGTTAAATGTTCTTCTTTGAGTCAATTTGTAAATCAGGGACACAGGCAGGAATTATAATGAGGGATATGTAAGCATTTAGCAGAATATAGCAGCTATGAAACAGTCATTAGCATGGAGAAATCCTAGCACCACAGTGCTATGAAACAGTCAATAGATAATAGTTTATGTAAAGCACTTAGAAAGAGGAAAAAAGACGCTGGTAGCATTAAATATCAGAGTTTACTCAGGTATAATTCTGCAGTGAAAGAAGATGGATTTATGGGGGTTTAGGGGAATGAACATCTTTCATCAGGGTAGAGCAGATGTATATGACATCATAGATTTTAAATAGGACCAGTAACAAAGCCATTCAAACAAAATGTTAAGGGAAAAGATGGATTTGCTGTCCCTTAGGTTGGGTTTCCTCTGCCATAAAGTAAACACCCAAAGTGTAATTACATGCTCTCCCAAACTGCATTATTCAGTTGCCCTGACTTATTTGCTAATTATTTTCTAAGATCGATGGACAGCACTCTAGAGATGTAGGACCTGCCCCAAGAATTATACATGCTGTGTACAGACTTGGACATAAGGCAGGTTGGTTTTGTCGTGGCCCTCCTTGGGGCATGCATACTTTCTGTGTGGTACAGAATGTCCTTGCTCCATGACCATATTTCTGCACAGACACCCTTCACTGTCACTCACTGTCACTGTCACACACCCATACTGCAAAAAGGCTCTGGAGGCACGGAGGCTTTTCTGCCCCTACAGACCCTATGTGCAACACCAAGCCAAGAAAGCCTGAGGGGCATTCAAACTGATCTCGTGGACACAGAAAGCAAATTCATTCCCAGCTTTCAAGCACAGTTTTTTTTCTACCCCTTTACTCCTTCTGAAATGAATTGCAACCTCTGTCTCCTCGCCAGTCGTCCCTGGCCCCTTGCTGTCTGCTTAACAGACTGCTGCAGCCAGGCTGCTGCATTTTGGAATACACGAGTCTTTCACTTCTTCCACATCACTGGTTTCAGTGCATGGCCTCTGTTAAACCTAAGATTTGGAGTGTCATAGGTTCCTGAGTAAATTAAGCAGGGCTAGTCTCTATTCAGGTACACAACAGAGGAACAATGTCTCTTCCAAAGTTGACTTGTGGTCTTCAGCCCATAGTCACAAACAGAAGGCTGCCAGGAGAGCACTCTTTCAGTCACCTAAGAATTCTCCCTAAAGTGCGGGACTATCTGCAATATCCCCAGGTACTGATTTAGCAGACATAAAGCCCAACAAATACTGATAGCTACTAAGTTGAGAAGTAAGAGGTGAAATTCAAGCTCAGAGTGAAAAGGGGGAGAGGCACCAATCCTGCATGATCTTTGACTTCAAAACTATGCATGAGTTAGTACAAAACCCCCACTCAGCTCAAATGCTAAAAAATTCCAAAGTCTTAGGAGCCTGAATCAAGTCTTGCTCACTTCTGCACAAATGCAATTTTTTCATGAAAATATGGCAGATTTCTACATATAATTCTGAGTGGTTGTTAACCTTTAGGGATGGATGCTTAAGCAGGTAACACAAGAGTGAAAAACATATTTTTTTCCATATAGAAATTGCAACAGAAATATGGAACACCTCAGCAGCTGGATCAGGACAAAATAAACACAGGGTCTATGTTGTAAAAAAAAAAAGAGGATATCAACTTCCAATAATATTTACATAAAATCCCTCTACTTTTTCAACCAGAAGCCTGTCAAATAATACCAGAGATTTTCTACTGACATTTAAAAAGATTGATTTAATTAGCTTTAGTTATGTTCATGCTCCTTTTGGATTTACTTTCTGTGAATATGGAAGTGATTGTCTTTCATGGAAATTGAATTTCAAAGTTACATTCATAAGTAATTAAAAAAAAAATATAAGGTGAGAAGGCATTGAGATTGGAAGTCTGCATGCTCATCTAACCAGGGAACAGGACAAGTGCCATATGTTATCAGTACTGTTATGTAACCTTCAATTTGTAAAGTTCTGGTCCATCAATAGAGTAACACATTCAGGGATTGTTTTGTAATTGAATTACAATTGAATTACAATTAATTTAGAGAGAAATTGATCTGTTAACAGATGTTCTCTGAGCATAAAACAAATTCTTTAGAAACAGTTAATCTTTAGAATTATTCACTTCTTTTGAGTATGGAGTATGGTCTATTAAAACCCAGCTACACTTCCTTATGCAATATAAATATCTAGGAACATTAGATAAATGTCAGCTAGAAGGAATCCCTCTTTCATTTAACTGAAATAGAAGCTTGATATAAACACTTGTTTAAATAGTTCTTTTTTAACAATAAGACAAAACATTAAATCTAGATTGACATCTCATATTTAGGCAGGGGATTTCCGCAAATCTGAACGTTAGTTCAGTGCCATAGTCATTTTTATTTTATATTGACATATTTTATTTGGCATCAAACCAGGTCTTGTTTCTACTATTTTTGAAATCACAGAGAAAACCACAGGCAACTGGATCTCTTCTAGGAAAAGAAGGAAAAAAAAAAAAAGGAAAGAGTAAGAAGCAAAAGAGTTTAATATTCTTCCACCCTTTACTCCAAAAAAGAACATTATATTTATTTCTGTTCTCATTTTTACTGTGCAGTGGTTGCAGTACTTAGAAAGAAAAAAGGAAATATATGTTTTTTACTACTCAAATATAGTATTACCCTAAATACTCAACGTGCTTTAACTGCATTAGAATTGTTAATAAAAAAGGCATGTAAAGCAGCATCCCTCTTCCCATTTTTCAAAATGAAAAAATTACTATTTCAAAGAGGGTGAGCCTGGGAAGAATTCCTCACTAAACCAGTGGCAGAGGCAAATTCTGAGACAGATGGAGCTGAAATGTAGCTAATGGGGGCACACTTGTCATTATCTTCCAAAATATTTTTCATTGTATTATCTTCTACATCCCAACCTTCTCAGAGGTTTAAGAAAAGTGAAATAAATTAACCTGAAATTAAAATTTACTGAACCTTATAAGAAGCACAGATACGTGCAATAAGGTTATTTTTTCTTTCGAGTCAAAAATAAAGATTTGATAATCTGAAGTTGCAGGGTTTGATTTATCCATAGCTCTCAACACCTGTGCAACTCTATCCCCATTGAAATAGAAGGTAAACACTGCAGACAACAGACCTAGGTTAACACTGAGCACTTTGAATGTTTTTTACTTTGGCTCTGCAGTTTGTTCATTGATTTTCTACAGTGTTCTTTTGATTTCTCTAGGAAAAGAAAAAAATATATAATAAATATTCCTGCCCAAGAACCGTGAAAAATATCTTTCTCACTCACCTTCTAAACAGATTACTTTTTTGCAGGAGCTAAGTTTTGACTTTAACATCTAACTGATTGGGCAAGACTAAGATGAAATTGTGTTAACATAAATATAAAGCTATATTATGGTTTCATAGAATCATAGAATAGTTAGGGTTGGAAAGGACCTGAAGATCATCTAGTTCCAACTCCCCTGCCATGGGCAGGGACACCTCACACTAAACCATCCCACACAAGGCTTCATCCAACCTAGCCTTGAACACCGCCAGGGATGGAGCACTCACAACCTCCATGGGCAACTGATTCCAGTGTCTCACTACCCTAACAGGAAAGAATTTCTTCCTTATATCCAATCTAAACTTCCCCTGTTTAAGTTTTAACCCGTTACCCCTTGTCCTGTCACTACAGTCCCTGACAGAGTCCCTCCCCAGCATCCCTATGGGCCCCCTTGTACTAACATTCTTTTTGAGACTAATTATGATCATTCTCATTTTCAGTTCTGCTAAATGAATAAAATGCTTTCTATGTGTCTGAACGACTGAGTAAACTGGATTCATAGAAAAGAGAGATCTGGGGAGGTACTCGGGGAAAAGAAGTTTGCAAAATTACAGTGGCTTGGGCAGGATGGATAGGGCTTAACTGCTCATTCTTTCTCCCAGTACAAAACAGTACAGGATAGCAAAGAAAAGAAGTGAGATTCAAAGAAACCAAAATGTCTGACACCAGACACCCGGCCATCAGAACTCCTTGCCAAAGGATGCTGTGGGTGCAAAGTTTATGAACAGTTAAGGACAGGCTGGGCAAACACATGGAAAAGACATTCTCTGACAGTCACCAGATTTCCAAAACCCACATATAATTCAGGATATGCCCTGAACCAAAAATAGCTGAAACCCACCAGAGGACTAGTCTGTACTCTTCTTATCCTCTCCATGCACAGTTGGAGTCTGCTGCTGGAGATACATACTGGGCTACCTGTACATTTACTGAATCATCATGGAACTGCTCATTTTATCATACAGGTCTCTGAATAACAGTATTAGTGGTTTTAGTAATTTCTTTTCACAATATTTTAAAAACTAATTTATGCACTTTTTCAAAAATCTAGATTTCAAAGTATTTGGGTGTGAAATAATCTTTAAAATGTATCATGATGTGTAGAACTAAGCTCCAGAAATGTAAGATTTGCTGTTGCTGTATTTTTTTTTAATGAATGTATGAATGCATGAATAAATAAGTTGCCATTAACCACCTCTTTAAATCTAACCAGTACACAGAGCAAATTTTACAAGATTAAGAAGAATTCTGTTCTTTAAACAGATTCTGAAGCTTGGATTTTTTAAGTACTTATTTCCATTGATTCTTAGAAACAAGTTCTACAGAAATTTTAATCCATACCACTTAGTACAAATAATAAACTGTTTGATATTTGAAACTGAAAAACTGACCTCCAAATAATGTCCAATATCCTTAACACCTGTGATCTTCAGTGAAGGTCACCAAATGTAGATAGATAAACAGAATATCTTACACTTTCTAAAGTTCAAATATGAAAGAGGTCAGGCCCAAATATCATTACCTAACTTTCCATTTACTTTCTCTGTTGAACCACATGGGCCAATCACATATGAAGACCTGTAGGGCATAGGAATGAGGAATGGTCTTTTCAACCTTTCTCAAGCTGCTACTGTCCACACTGACTCATTAACTTTAAAAGCTACTGACATCTGTCTGCCTGATGTTTCCATTGCTGGAATCGAAATAAAGTTGCTTTGTTTTGCTTTCTGATTATTAAAGTCTCACTGAGACCATGGACCTGATTAACTTGTCAAGAAATATCAAGCTGATGTGACTATAAATAGCCTCAGACAAATGATTGTAAACACTGAAGGCTATTTAGTTCAATCCTGAAAATAACAAATTTCCCCTGGGTAAATCAGAGCTAAATTTGTCAAGTGGTCAGATGCCTTCTTACTAAATCATTACTTCCTTTTCTTGCTTTTCAAATGCACAGACTGCTCATACATACACATCTGCCACAGCAGAATTCACTGCACCTTTATACCTTGCAATCCAGGTTTGTGTTGTAGTTTCCGCAGCCTAAAATGGGTGTTATAGACTCTTGGAGAAAAAAATGATAATTTCTCTGCTGTTCAGGTGATTATCATACCTTTGAGTGAATGCATACATTATACAATAATGATCCCACCTTTCACATAAAACATGATGCTCTTATTATCAGATCTACATGACCCAGGCTGGTTCTACATGTATTAGAAACTATGCTAGAGTCACTGAGCTTGTATCATTACTACAGTTTTCTTACACCTTCAAACAATAAATGAAGGTGCGTACTATGTACTGAATATACTCCTTATATATATATATATATATATATGTAATCTACTGAACTTGACAATTACAATGTGTTAGGTTTAAAAAAAGGGTCCAAAACCAGGACCTGGACAGTACTCAGTGATCTGAATGCCAAACCACTATCCTAAAAAACACTGCTTGGGAAGTAATTCTACTAACTATCCCAGGCTTTTAGATGCATGCACTTCATAGCTGTCCTTCCCTTTGACAGCAAGCACTTTGCTCATACCTGTGCTTTGATCTGCCTAAGTGTGAGCAACTTAGCACCTACATCCTAAGCCAGTCAGTATTCAAGGGCAAGGCATCCTTTTGCCTAAGTGGAGCTTCATCTGTCAGGGACAGACCTCTGAAGGAACTTTTCTTTGTTTTGCAGTAGAACTTCTGGAGGGGGGAGTTGTACTGTATTACATCATAAATTGCAGTGTTTGGAAGGGGAAAAAGGCCTGCAAAGATTTCTCCCTTTGTGGACTACCTTGCTTGTGCCTGCACTGGTGGGGTTGGGATGTGTGGGTCATGCGGCACATTCTGCACAAAAAAGTCTTACAGAAGGGGAGCTGTATGTAGATCTAGCTAAGGAAACACAGGAGCTTTTTTCCTCCAAAAAATACAGCCTGTGTGTGCCAGGAAAATACCAGTTTAGAGCCTATGAGAAGTTAAATCTCATAGAGGAAAAGCATAATATTATTTCTGCTTACCTTAACTGATCAATAAGTTCAACACACTGAGTCACATCCTCAGTTTGCATAAATCAAAGTCAGTGAATCTATATTGATTCGCACATGCTTTTTTTTTAACCCAGTGATGATGATTTAAAAGAGAGCATAATCTATGACATAGATTTAATGATGATTTAAAAGAGAGCACAATCTATGACAGATTCCTAAAAGAAAAAGGAGGCAAGGCAATACAGTGAATCAGAGTAAAATGAAATATGTGTAACCACATAACAACAGTAGCCAGAAGTAACACTTCATTATTGCAGTTGGGGTTACAGTTATTAGGTTTGCTCATTTTCCTGTTTCTTCAACTTTGCAATGATATGTCAATAAGAGCCTCTGGGAGAGTCAGGTTTGCAGAGAACACAGGCCTTTCCAAATGTGCCAGGCTAGAGCACTACATGTTTTGCTACAAAACCCCCAGCTGCAAAATTTAATCTGAGGGAGGTACAGCTAAGACTTCTGAATATTTTCCTTTTGTGTCTCTTTCTGTCAATACAAATCCAGAACTATAAAACTCTTAGTACTTTTTTAATACCTACAGCTGTGTGTAATTAGTTTCTGGTTTAATATATTAGCTCTTCAGAGTTCCAACTGCTTGATACTCAAGCTAAAGCAACATTCAGCTGAGAAATACAAGTTTTGCTGAGAAAGATGGTTAAAATGCACATGTGAAATTATTTGAGTACCAAAATACGGGTCATGCCAGGAGAAGCTGACTGAGTAAGAGGAGGGGAATTATTTACCAGCTGGAAAGCAAAAGTATTCAGTTTTCCTCAAGCCATACGTCTGCTTGTGACTTTTTAATACATTCGACACAAAAATGTAACCATTGAGCTGTTAAAAAGGGCAGTACAACTGAAATGTGTCTGGTTCAATGAAGAACCCTGTGGACATTCATCAGAATGGTCAACTAACCTGGAGTAACATTTATCTGTTACATTGAGCCTGTGTAAAAATTCACACTGCAAGCAATTGAATAATTTTATATTGTGAGGGTCTGAAATCCTGGAGGTTAAATGGAATAGGACACGCTATAATAAGGAAGAAATTGTATCAGGCCAAGGCCCTGCAGGTAGCACTGTAAAAGGTGAAGGTAAAGAAGGAATGACCTAATAAAAGAAACTTTATAGTGAAGCAATAAAGTGAAAGGTATCAAACTGAGATACCTGATAGTATTTATCCAAGAATTCAGGAAAAGACCTCTTATGTGGAACTGTTGAACTGCTGACCACAGCATGTAACCTGTAGCCTAAATCATCAGAAGTATCA
Source organism: Lathamus discolor (assembly GCF_037157495.1). Classification (NCBI taxonomy): domain Eukaryota; kingdom Metazoa; phylum Chordata; class Aves; order Psittaciformes; family Psittacidae; genus Lathamus; species Lathamus discolor. The sequence continues at coordinate 77,255,418 of NC_088888.1, forward strand.
AGGCAGCAACAGTGACAACATTTCAGGTATGATCCTGGAAACTGAGCCAGCCTGACATCTAAACCAGGTAAGCTGTTAAAAAAAAAATCAAAGCAATAATTAATAGAAATAATAGATAAATATGACCTATTCAGCCTTAACCTTTTGAAGTTAAATAATACCTCAGAGGACACCTTTGAAGAAGCCAAGAACACAACTCTGTTGGTAAAGCCACTTGGATATTCATAAAACTATCTATGAGGACTCTTATGAAACTACTAAATAGATGCAATTGCCATTGGATAATAGCTAAGGTGGATCCAAGATGGAAAAAAGGGTGGGAACTATATGATCTCTAAGGTCCCTTTCAAGCCAAACCATTTTATGATTCTATTAATAAGCCATTTCACAGCTCAGGCAGATCTGCATATGTATCCCTGAGGACACTACTTGAGAGTACAGCAAGGCTCAAATACTGCTGGTGAAACACACTTAATTGCAGCTGTTAAACCTGAAGCATTTTGCTGAAAATGTGTAATAATATTGAGGATCTGAACAATAGATGGAAGATAAAATTCACAGTTGATGTATGTGAAGTCATGAACAAGGGGGAAAAGTCCCCTCAAGCTACATTCACATTGATGGACTCTTAGTTAACAGCTTCTAACAGGTACTAGGATTTACGAGACACTATTGATAACTCTCTAAACATGTTGGCTCATCAGTGATCAGAAAGGTAAAAAGAAGAGTAGGATTACTGAGGAGGGAATGGAGAATAAAGCAAAGGACACCAGTATTTCACTCTACATATACATGGTCTCACCATGTAATGCATGAAGTTACAATCATCCAGTTTCAATAGGAGCCAAATAAGAAAGTTAGGAAGAACAGTGACAAAAAATGACCAAGGAATAAAGCAGCTTCTGTCCAATGAGATGTAACATAGTTTAGGACTCAGACTGGAAAAGCAAAAACTGGGGCAGGGAAGGAGTGTGATGCTATATCAAGTCACGAAGGGAATGAAGAGGGGTGACTGGGGAATGATGATTCATTATTTATCATGGTCATATCTGGCCCAGTGATTGTTCACTGAAATTATTGTGCAGCGAGAGAAAAGGGGAACAAAAGGAATGGAAAGAATGCTAGGGGGACTATTACTCAGTCTTGTTGCAGATTTTATTCTCTTTCCCTGATGGAGTTTAAGCTTTCAGGCTAGACTGATCTTTAGTGTGATCCAAGCAGGCAGTCTTTACAGCCTTACGTTCAATGTGCCTGAGCAACTTAGAAAAGTAACAGGATATAACAGCAAAGAAGAACATGTAAATCTGCATTCAGGAAAGACTGGAAAAAAAGAGGTTAACTTCTATTGCAGCTTTCATTTTTAAACAAAACCCTTTCCCCATGACAAACTTATTTATTCAACAGTACAGTTTGTTATATTGCTTTTTCCTCTATTGTTCATGTGAATGTAATTTTCACTCACAATGTATTTCTAATGCAGTTTTTCTAATGAATATTATTGTGTATTTGATTAATAATGTTTTATCATCTGCCTCAAGAATTGTGTCAATATCATTAAAATATGGAAATGGAAAACTACAATTGAATTTTCTTGTTCCTTCTGTGCTGAAAATGAAATATCCATTGCGCCACATGATCATTTCCATGAAATAAATTTACTGTCTTTTAAATTCCCACAGTACTACTACTGCAATCTTAAATTCTATTAGGTCAGTTAATGTCATGAATTCTTCAAACTGTAAATTATGGTCACATTTTGTATTTATATCACATTGTTCTTTGCCAAGCACTTTTCTGACATAAGCCAAAACTATTCCTACCACTAAAAAGAATATTGGACTATATGGCTTAAGAATTAATGTTTAAAGTCAACGTTTTCAATGACATGCCAAAAAGGCACTTTTGAATATCACCTTGTGCTTTAATTTACAGTGCCTTCGAGTGAAAACATTGGCCTGTCAGTAAGACGAAGGGATTCCAAAGGAGTTAATCTGAACTTTCAGTGTACGAGAGCAATAGGAATTCAGTTGCTTCAGTAGACGCAAACATACACCTAGTGCAAGACTGCAGGATCCCACTAACTTCTTTGAAACTCAGAAAAGTACTCCCTTTGCATTACAGTATGCTTCCAGACACAGCCACAGGAAAATAAAGTAACTCAGAAAAACCCCTGGGACTAGCTGTCATCCTGCAACATGTTTAAGCATGAGCACAATTTTAATCATGGAAATAAATCCATTAATACAAAAGACAATGCATTTATTTAATAGTACGTGTGTGCTTACACGCTACAATGATTTGAATATAAGCAAGGTAACAGCTCAGTGGGACTATGTATGAATTTCAGTAAAAAGGTTGGACTTAATTGCTGGATGCAAATTTAAACTTTTTTTACCTCCAAACTTTATCATGCATTCCAACAACAAATTGGAAGAGTGACAAAAACCATGATGGGCTATCACACCTGCATTGCTTTTATAAACATGCGAGTGGTACTGTTAATTTCTGCAAGGAACGGTACAACCTGACTCATGATTTTGCCTAGAGCATGGCTGCAGAAAACTTAATGCAACTGAGACTTCAAGTGGAAAATATTTTTTACATTTTTGAAATAAGGTAGATTTATGTTGTTAGGTTTTCTCTAAATACCTCAGCAGGACTGCTGCTATAGGACACTGTAATCTGGACACATAGTTCCTTTTGACTGCTGTCTCTTTATTAAATGCTAATAATAATGGCCAAAGCAAGTGACAGTAGAATTTATTCATTATCAGACAAAAGGATAACTACAGGTGTTGTGCCTGATGGCATGTAATACATGAGCTTAGCTTTTCTTTCCCTCTGTCATTTTCAGTATCAAAGAACAACAAAACCCAATAATGTGCTCTTTCTTTTTAGCACTTTCACTGCAGGAAAAGAACAATTTCTGAATAACATTTCCAAGTCAACTTGCCTCAGAAAAGAAAGAAATAAAAAGTCTTGAATCAGTGAGGTTATAAATGTAAATTTAATCCATTCTTAATGGCCCATGGACATGGTTCACCAAGGATCCCTGCCAGCAATTTTCTGCTGTTCCTTTGGAAAAAAAAGTAATTAATAAAACAAGTTGAAGCTTGTTGTGTAATCCTCTCTTGAAAGCTGTATTTGTACATTTTTCAATAAGAATCAGCAGCTGATTAAAAATGTACCTGTCTGAATGCTTAGAGCTGTTGGAACAGAACCTGCTGCTTAATATGAGGTTTATTAATACTGCATTAGACTTTTTTTTTCCTGCTCATGATAGAATGTGCTTTGCTTTCAGCAAAGCCATTCTTGGATGGACTAAAAGTTCATTAAACAGCAAAAGTACACCAGCGAAATCTATTAAATGGGATTACAGTCAGAGAGTTTACATCTAGTTTGGATCCAAGATTTCAGAGAATAAAAATCTCTTTCCTGGGAGACATAGACATGAATCTTTTCAACCCAAAGAAACAACAGAAGCCAAAGACACCACTTCACTAGCAAGGGCACTGGTTGAGACGTCATGATAGCTCAATGCATGCACCCCACTTCTGCTGCCTATGTGGCTCACTCTCCCCTCCCAGGTTGCTGACAGCCCTTTTGGAAGTAGGGCCCCCACTGCCTCCTCCACTTCTGGGGAGGAGGAGACACACCTGGAGATGCAGGCAAGCTCTGAGCACAAAGCTGAGACCTGTGGTGCCATTGTCTCTGCTGCTCATCCCACTGCCTGGCTGACCCAGGACCAGGTATTCCCCACTGTCCTGACACAATCAGAAGAAAAGAGCAAAATCTGCCTGGATTTTGTGAAAGAAAATTTATGCTGTCTACCCACAGGAGGGAAGCCTAGCCCCTCAGTTCAAAATGGACAGACCCATCACCAACATCCCTGTGTCATATCTTTAAGCTTTGGACTAGAAGAAGAATTTAATATATTCAGGACCTGAGTTCCTTTATGTTTGTAATCTAATATTGTAATTAAGCTCCCCTGGGACCAGACAGCTGTGCTACTGTTTCTACAGAAAGAACGGTCTATATACGTCTTGTTTGCTTGTTAAATGAAAGAAATGCAATGCCAGCAAAAAGGTGGATTATTTTAAAGTTTTCCCTTCAACTCCACTGCCTTGAAAACCCTTAAAAGAAGAAGAAGACTGCTGACAGATCTATGACTGTAACATTTTAAAAGGACAGAAATGCCAGTCCAGGTTGAGAATTGAAATATATGGCTCAAGTTGGCTTTTTTCCACCTTTGCTGGTGCTGGGAGGTACTGCCAGAACCAGCTGCCTTGTCAAAGGCTTCTGCGAGATCTTCTTCCCAATCCATTTGCATTCCTACTTAGAAAGATTCAATTCTCAATTTCCACTCTGCACTGTTTTATTCTACATGAAATGCCTGATGGGGGGAAAAAAAGTCAGAAATCCCTTCCAAAGGGCTTGTAGCTGCTGCTGCTCCGTGAAGGTTCATGCATTTCAGGTCATCATTAAATCTTATACTGAGAATTTCTGAAACTTGAAAAAGCCAAAAACTCAGCAGGAATTTCTTCTGCCTTCCCCATGCTCCCCAGCACCTGCTCAGTCAGCACTTGAATTCATTTTCCTCCTCCTTCCCATGACCTAAACAAAAGTACCATGGATACGCAAACCTCTCTGCAATGCTGTAAGAAGCAGTAGCACAACATTGACAAGAAGGGATGTAGAAATGATTTAGGGCTCAGTTTTGCAGCTGCTCAGATTTGGAATTGCCATTGCCTTCAACAGGAATTCTCAAAAGGGAGTGGCTGCAAATTCAGGCCCAAAGAAAGCAGTAGCACATTGACAGCTCACCCAGCCAGCCAGCCTCTCCCTCCTCTCTGTGACCTGACCTGACCCAGCTCAGGGGATCCAGGCAGAAAAAGCAAATGGTGGCTGCAAGGTGATTTACTGGAGATGGAGTTTGCCAGCCATCTCCCTATGCCACCAGCATCGCCACAGTCTGTAAAGGCAGAACTGAACATTGGGAAGAGACAGCTGGGCAAAATAATCATAAAATACACTTTCATTCCAACTTTGGTAATTATGAGGCGTTAGAAATTTAGTTCATGTCCTTTTTCTCCCCCCACCTCCAGTCATTTCTCTGGTTTGCCTTTTTCTGCAGCATTAGTTCATAGCATGCTTTGGAGCAAACATTAAGACTCTGGAATGTATGAATTTGAAATGGCATAAAATATAAGACTAATTAGCAAAAACAAATGCACCAAGCAATCATACAGAGAGACCCTCCTAAGTTTTTTATCCATGAATTGCAAGCATGCTGTGCTAATTTCAGAGCTTGGACACATAGGGATTCTTGTCAGAAAAAGCACTGAATTTTTGCTGTGTTTACATACTGTTATGACCCCAGAGCTGATACTGGTAACTGATAGCACTGCCATAATTGGCTGACAAAACTGACCTAATTTTTTCAAAATGAAAACAGAGCTCTGTTATGAAACTCAGAGCTGTGTTTCAAACATGCCAGCTTAACATGTGTTATGAACAGTGGTGGTAGGACTGGAGTTATTTCAGGAAATCTGGAGCAAAACTTTAGCCCAGAGATTTATTCACTGTCTTCCACAATATTCAGAAGTTCCGGGCTTTTGTAATTCTCCATGTTCATCCCTGGGCTGAAAGCGACAACCTAACTACCAGCAAGGGCACCGTCTCTAACATCCTCAAATGCATCAATCTTCTTGAATTTCTTCTCTTTGCTGTACCCCTTAGAAGGAATGAAGTTAAAAAGCACTGCTCAAGTGCAGAAAGTCCTCTGTAAACCCAGCAGTATTGCCTGCTCTAGACCACTTAATGAAGAGATTGTGATTTCTGCCAGTATGATCACTGTGAAGACAATTCATTAGCACCACCCTGTGATAGCGGTGTTTATATTTAGCAAGGCTGCTCATGGAATCAGATTACTCACTTATGTGAGATAAATCTTCAAATGCCAAGAGGAGAAAACCAAAAATCTTCCAGTGGAAACATCCTGGACTATTGCGACAAGACAGATATGATAATGATAAATTAATTACATGGTTGGAAAATGTAGCAGATTTAATCTAATTTTCTAACTGTGCTTTTCGCTTGCTGGCTTAGAGTACCTTTTAGACAAATAATTTTGTGATCAAATTTCAGCCTATCAATTGTGAACAAACTATCAGTAATTGTTTTGCATCCACCTGAGCTGTGCTATTGGTCACTCAGAATCCACGGAGCTTTTCAAATGTATGCCTGCTGGGAACTGAGCAGATTGTTTAGTTTGAGTTTCCTGACAGATGGCCGAAAATCATTTCTTATTTTTATATTTTTAATAAGTAAACTATTTCCATTTCTGACCAGAACTAACTTATTTTGTTCATGAACTAGATCTGATTTCTGGATTAGCAGATGCTTGCTCATAAATTTAACTTAATTTCACAAACATTCATACAAACAGGTTTATGAAAGTTCTTCAAGAGCAAAACTGTTTATATCAAAGAATGGTTGAAGTGGAGATTTCCTTAGGAGCTTTTCGACTGACCACAAGTAATATGCTCATTGTACACAAATTTCAACCTTCCCTGCACTCAGCTGGAGTCTTTCCATAGACTTCAGTGAGAATTAAACTGCAGTATATGAGTCTAGTTCCAATGAACACTGTAAAACCTAAGGAGGTCATGCATGTTTTCCTAGGGGGCTTTTCTCCAAGTCTTTACATCCTCAATCTCTATTTTTTCACATCCTGTATACATACCTTAATTGCTAATGGATAGCTGTTCGCCTCTGAGGCATTTGTTGTTCCTTTGCATTGGACGCTTCTCTATTCAGATATTAGAATCTGAATTTGCCCAGTTATAGCCACTCTAGCAGAGCTGGCTCCTTCACCCCATTTGTGTAGGAGGAAAAGTGAGGAATTTCCAGAGAGGCCTCAACCATCTTCTCCTCAGCACCCAGCTGCAAGCCCCAAAAGTCTTTCTTTCCACACTGTCCCTCCAGCTTCCTATACCCCCTTCTCCCGCCTGCCAATTCATCCCAGCCCTGTGAATGACTTCTAGCTGGTTTTTCCTGCCCTAAGGAATGGCACTTCACTACCATCACAGACAGAGCTGTGTACAAAGCAGGTGTCTGAAGTCTGTGTGCAATCACTATAGGCAACACCATGCTGTCCCCAAGCTCACAGCTGTGGCCATACCACTTCAACATAGGCAGTGGCCAGTGTTTTAACGTAAGTATACACATCCCTTCCCTTGTGTGGGTGACAGCAGAGGAGCTGGCCAGAACCCAGATTACATTTTGGGGCTGGGGGGAAGGGGGTGTCGGGGGGGGGGGGGGGGTGGTGCTTGCCTTTTTTTAAGGTTTGATTTCTCACCTGAAATTACAATCAGTGCTAGTTGTCATCCCATGCAATGCAGCAAGAATTTCCTCCCATCCAGCTGAATGATGTATGTCAACATGTTTTTAACAACTGTCCGCTTTCCATTAAATACTCAGAAAGGTGTAAAATTGAAAGGAATGAATAAAGACAACAAAGTGCTGTACTTCTAGACCCTAATATGTCTGTTTAATTGCACAAAGCATGCAAGATGACACTGTTTTACTGTCACAACTTAATTATTTACAATTACTTAGACAGGCTAACTGTAATTAAATTATGTCTGTTTTGAAACACATCTTTTTTTCTTAGCAGACCTTAATTTAATTTAGTGTTATGTTTTAATTTAAAACTGCTTTAATGTAATAAAAAACAAGTTGGGATGACAAACAAAGGGCTAATGTGCAGATATGATTCATTTGCACATAAATCAGTTAATCTTTTTTAATGGAACTCCTTTAAATAACACCTTTTTTTTTTTTTTTTTATCAGGTCTATTTCTGCTCTTTATACTCCTGTTGTTAAGGAACCAGCATTTTCCCAATGACGCACCAATCCTGGCAGGAAGCACATCCTAAGTGTATTTTGTGACTCATTTCAATTTGCTCTTTAGTGCATTTGCAGTTTGCTCATTATCATCAGCATCGGTGGCTAATGGATACTCAGTAGGAAGTCATTTTTTTTTCATGAATGTTTCATGGACCAAGAGAAATGAAAGCGAGAAGGGATTTCATTGCTGACAGAGCAAGCTTGTGGCTGGATGGTATAACTTAGGGCTCATCAGGTCCAGGCAGTGGCTGAGCACTTCTGCCTCCCACACCAGGAGCCCCACCAAAGCTAGAATCTGCCATAGCACTTATGCTCCTCACCCTTCGCATGGACACAGCTCATGTGCATTGGCAGCAGAGAAAGAGGAATGCTCTCTAGGCTGAAAGAAGATGATATCTTTATGCACTGATCCTTGTCATTGGTCCACAACTGAAGTTTCTGAATACCATGGTTGTTCTAAACCTGAATATAGAACAGACTTGGATGAGTAATTTGGCTGTACTTTGCTTGGCTCAGTTTTTTCTTAGCTTTTTCTTTGTTTTTTTCATTCTCTTTTTTTTTTTCTCAAGAAGACACAAAGAGACACTGCTTTTTGTGATACCCATTCAAAAGAAAGCAGCAACCATTTTTTACCCAGGTCTTCTGGCTCTGTTGAAGATGAAAAACAGAAGGAAAAAAAAAAAAGATCATTCTCTTCTCCCCATACACCAAATAAATTAAAAAAGAAGAAGAAGAAGAAAATTGAAACTGTAGCTCATTCTTTGTTTTTCCCATTGTGTGAGGGTAGGTGAACTGGTCATAGGGTTCAGGTATGACTGAGTCAGCTTTCTGACAGATACTATCCATTGGAAAGCCTATTCTAAGCAAGCATCTTCTCTCTGTGTTCATCTTCAGTTGAAGTCACAAATGGCAGCCACAGCTTGTTTGCATGAACTGGACTGATGTTACGTGTATCATTATTTCTCTAACAACACTTCATCAGGGCAGGCATTCCAGTGACACAACTGCATGTCTGTAGGCTCAGGCTCCTGCAGAGCATGCGATACATGCAAATCACATGTAAAATGTAGCTAACGGCATAAGAGGAAGCTTGAATGCAGGAGAGGGATACATTAAAGACAAGCTCAGGAAACCCCTGCAGTGCCCCTCTGTGCACCCCAGGAGCCATACATAACGGGGTCAGGAAAATTTTCAAGTATTCTCAAGAAAAGCAGAGATTTACATTATTGTTATTATTATTATTTAGTTTGTCATACCAGGAACGCTAACACAGTCAGTGTGCTCTTCAAGGTGCATAGTGACTTTTATTATGCTCTAACCAGGTTTTCCTAGCCTCAAGTTGTTTCCTCAGCTTTAAAAACAATTATGTCATCAGCTAGAGCAAAAAGGAGTGCATTATACTAGGTAGTGGAAGAAAAAAAGTCACTGAAGTCCAGAGGAAGAGGATAGACCAAATGAACAAAAGATACAGATACAAGAACTCATGTCCTGAATCCTCCACAGTTTGATAGACACATTTAACATTAGTTCCAAAACACTTGCATGGCCTCTTAAAAACAAAAAACAGGTGCTGAAACATATAAACAAAGGGATGGAGCATTTACCACTTCTTTGGGCAACCTGTTCCAGTGCCTCAGCACCCTCACAGTAAAGAACTTCTACCTTAGATCTAACCTGAACTTCCCCTGTTTTAATTTGAACCCTTTATTGCTTGTCCTATCACTACAGTCCTGATGAAAACTCCCTTTCCAGCATCCCTATAGCCCACCTTCAGATACTGGAAGGCTGCTATGAGGTCTCCATGCAGCCTTCTTCTCCAGGCTGAACAGCCCCAACTTTCTTAGCCCATCTTCACTCAGGAGGTGCTCGAGTGCCCTTATCATCCTCATGGCCCTACTCTCAACTTGCTCCCACAGTTCCACATCCTTCTTATGCTGAGGATACCAACATTTTTATGCAATTCAACATATAAAGTGTGCACGTCAAAGCAACTTGGGAGGGTTTGCATATATTTTGGTAGACAAGACTGGAATTCAAAGGGCCCTTGACCATCTTGACAATGCATGTGCCTTCCTAGAGGAAGGCATGCAAAGAAAGTGAGGGAAACAAACCTAAGTATGAAGGTTGAATGCCGATGCATCTCTCTAATCAGCAGCATCTCACACAAAGCAGACAGGAAGAAGAGAAATCATCGCTGGAACAAGCCATGAAAAATAAAGATTTTTCAGCAAAAGGCATTTTGGATTCGGTATCTGCCACACCACTTCTAGTATTTGCAGTACTGTAAACTTTCCAACTGTTCTCTAGTTTGGTTTCTAAGTCACATGAAGTCGTGACAAACCTAATAAGTGACTGGCACTAAATTCTTGTATTTGGATAGGAGAAACACAAGGGTCATAGTAATATTTTTAAAGGACACGATTCATATTTGTCAGGGGACCAAACAGTCAGGCCCAGCTGAAGGTCCTGTTTTTGTGGTTTCAGTTCATCCTCATGTAAATTTATTTGAAATTTCTGGATTTTTGACACACTCCCATGTGTCTAGTAGATAACTTACAGTGGTCCAATAGAAAGCTGACAACACCTCCAGAGTTAGCATTTCAGAAAGTTTTCTGTTTAACAACAGGGAGAGGAAAGGTTACCTCCTCATGGGGCCAGAGGAGTTAACATCGTGCAGCTTCAAATTCCCCATGCCCTAAGGACCTTCCATAGCCCAAATCTTATCTTGTTCTGAAGAAAAGAAACTAATCCCTATCATGATGTAGTGATGTATTTGTGCTCCAGACTGCCAGACCAGAGTTTTCTTCCAGGGGACAGCAACCTGTACTCTCATCTCTCCCACGCAGTATTTCCAGAACAAGGCTCCAAACAGATTTCAGCTGCAAGCAAATACCAATGGTCTGGAAAGGAAGACTGTTCTCTTACTAGAGAGCAAAGTCAACAGCAACAGCAGCAGCAGTTCTCTAGCTATTGGAAAATAGGGAAAAAAAAAAATACATGCTTGGGAAGGGAACAAATTATTCATTTGACAACTTAGTCTCCTCCTTTCCCAACCTCTGCAGGAATTACCACAACCTCACCCTAATACTTACAACAGATCATTGGAGGCAACATAGTGCTCTTCCTCATGCAACTCAACAAATCTTCAACATAGTCAATATGCCACATGTCACTGCCATCATCATCCTTTGCCTTGTTCCAGCAGGTTACGCTTATCACATAAGAGTGAAAGTGGAAGAACTCGGGACTAATTTCACACCATAAAATCTTCAGAGATTCCAGTCTTAGACCCTATTCAAACAGCTGAAGTCTCATTAGATCATTCTGACAACTCCTTACACACCTGAGGAATCATGTATTCAATCAGTGGAAAACATGAAAGTTTGACAGTAGGATGCAGTGCTAATTGTTAAAATCCTGAACTTCTAGGTTTTCTCTTCAGGATGTTCCTCTTAAATCCCTTTTTGTGGTTATTTTAAAATACAAAGTTAAAAAAAAAGACATGAAAGATTTAACATTTACTCACCAATGTTGTTTTTTTTTTTTTTTTTCACTAGTAATGCCAACATAATGAAGTGTTCATTAACCATGTGTATTAATGTGTAAGCAGCTTCTCCCTGAATGTGTAAGCAGATTCTCCCTGAATCTGCCACAGAGAAATGTCTTCGCTGGAAGTACTGTGTATCTAACATTCAGAGTAAAATTGTCTCCTGCAGGAGCAGAAGAAAAAAATATGTAGTTTGTTTTTTTCCCTCTGGACTGACATATCTCTTTCATCATTCATTTCATTATTAATTTATCACACAATATCATGCTCTTGTGGCACTGACCTGAATAGTGTTTAACATGGACAGGTGCCGTTTAAACATTCCCTGCCCACACATAACTCTGCCAATAAATGATTATCCTTATCTGCAGCATCCCTCTGCTTTTACAGCTCAGGACAAAATCTGGAGTAGAAATCATCAATTACACTTAATCGCATCACAGAGTTTGGTGCAATTTTTTAAAAGTAAAGATTAATGGAGATTAGAACGGTCCATTCTGTAGAGTGTCTGTCAAAGACTGTCATCAAACTTCTTCCTCTACCACATGCTTTTCACAGGATCTTGTAAATGTCACATTAGCAAAACAACCCCCGAAGCAGTTGGATACTTAGCACCAACATAGCTAATCTTTTCCTGTGCTCTTTGCAGCTAATGGATGGATAGACATTTCTAGAATATAGATAATCTCATCCAACAGAAGATGTCTAGAATGGACTGACAAATCACATCCTCAAAATTCCTACTTGGCTCTACTGTGTATTAAGGGATCTCCTAGAAAATGTCACAGACATGTATCTAAAACTAGGTGAGCACAGTCAATGGGGTAAAAAACATTTCCTTTCACATAATATAGATAAGAGAAAATAGTATTTCCCTTGTATCATGTGTACAATTATATTCTCATAGAATCATAGAATAGTTAGGGTTGGAAAGCACCTTAAGATCATCTAGTTCCAGCCCCCCTGCCATGGGCAGGGACACCTCACACTAAACCATCTCACCCAAGGCTCTGTCCAACCTGGCCTTGAACACTGTCAGGGATGGAACATTCACAACCTCCCTGGGCAACCCATTCCAGTGCCTCACCACAGTGAGGCCACCACAGTGCTTCACCATATAAATTTACTCCACATACTGTGAGATAAACATGCTCCCCACGGTGGAGCACTGTCCCACGTGCTGGCACAGACCTGGTGGTACACTGAGTCCCCAAGGTGGCTCCCCCCATCTCCCCAGGTGACAGAATTCAACTCCCCATTCACCAGGAAGGTCGCTGCTCTGGTTGTGCTGCATGAAAGGGTCTGCTGCAGATACAACAGCTCACAAGAGCTGTGTCGATCAACCCATTATCACTGATATTTTCCTGACCCAACACATCAGCGTGGATGCTGGCCTGGATCTTGCTGCTGCCTGAATATGGGCAGAGCTGGCATGAGAGTCAGCAGGGTAGAAACAATCACTACCAAGAGAGTGTTTCAAACTAAGCCATTTGTAACTTCCACAAACAAGGGGAGCAAGGCATCATTTTACCACCTGTCTTCTTAGCAACTGAACATCTTGTTCAGATAAAACTCCCATTCATCTAACTAACCTGCATCACTGCTTACGGAATTTCAACATCAGCTTTTTTGTGCTATTGAAGAGCCTAAACCCCAAATCTTTTGTAAATGGAAAATACCTGTACCGGCAAAAAAGCTTGGGATCAGTCCCTATATTGTGCATTTGTTATCTGCAAAGAAAACAAGAAAAATATTTCATGAAAGAATACTTTAACACCCTGAATATGTGAAAGACAGCAGAAGTTCACAAGCATACATCTTGAAGAAATCTTGATAAAATCACAAAAAAAGCCTAAAAAAGCTATGAAAAATATGTGAAAACAGAATGGAAGTAGGAAGAGTTGCAGTTCTGCAAAGGGCAATGAGAATTTTGCCACAAATTTCAGCTCTTTTGTATTTCACTCTTACTGAAATCCAAGTGACATAAGAATACCATCTCATGCTTTTAATAAGCATTCCTTTAATATCCTGAAGAGGTTTTGGCAGGTTGCAAAACTGTTTTCTAGATTTCTGTGAACTGCACTCTCATTTCACTTTGACAATGGTCTGCTACCTTACCCCAGATTGTTTCATAGAGTAGGTCTGTTAAAGATGAATGTGTTCGACTTTAAGCTCTTATTCTCTCCATTTTCCCAGTGCTGATCAGGAGCTCTTTTTTTTTCAAATATGAATTCTACTTTTCAAGACCAGTTCTAGACTTGTAGGATGCACAAAATTAGAGGTGAGATTGTTCTACTTTGTATCTTGCAAAGTCACTGAAAGATTGCCTACAGTTAAAACTAACTTTGACAGCAAAAATCTGAAAATATTTCTTGAATCTAGCATTTAGAATGTACATTGTGGACTCTATTAATCAGCTGTCTGTGAGTATGATAAGGTCAGATGGGATGTCCCATTGCACTAAGCAGAGGCAGCCCCTGAAATTCAGTGACTGAAATCTCACTGCTATGTTGGCAGCACAGCCTCCCTCTTCCAGCACCTGCAATGCACTATAGCCATTACTGAGTCAGGAACAGCCCTTTAAAAGCATGAGAATCCACTGCCAGTCTCCTGTGCAGATGCGTCAAACTATAGACATTTACTGTTTGGCCTCAATATTTATGATGTTGACTGAAGAGGCAGACTAGCTTACGGAAATGATAAATAAAAAGTGAGGTATACTGGTCTTCTGTGGCATTTTTTCCAGTTTAGTCAAATGGAGCTCCCTGCCTCTTCTTGGCATCTGTCAGAAAATTACAAGCCAGGGTAAATTGGGACTCTGTTTTAGCACTTCATTGTGATACATCATTTAAAATGTATGACAGTTCTGCACTTTTCCAGTAATACCAGGAAAATGGGGAAAGGTTGTACTTAGGCTTAGTAAACAGGATTTTGGTTCACCATTTGTTCTCCAAACCAAAACAGAAAAAAAGAGCAGAATTTCAAAGGGCTCTGTAATACAGGAAGCTCTTTAGCCTCAACAGATGACTTTTAGGTGGTACAGCCCACAGTATCAGGGGGAGCAGGGAGGAGAAACTGAAGAAAAGGAAAGAATTCACCATTGTGCGAGACCTAGATCACTGAAGAAAAGCATAAAAAAACAGGAAAAGTCCTCATACACAGCGACATAAGGTACCTCAGGAGAATCTCTTAACACCAGTGGTGCTCCATCACACTCAGTGGAGCTTGCCAGCATCCAATGTGAGAGGCAGGTAACAATAACAGCTGGGTTACTAAAGCACACTCTTAATGCAGAAACAGAGAGGCAAGACAGAAATCCTTCCCTCCACCCATAAGAGGATTTAGAGGGCAGTCTGGAAGGTAGTGAAATGATCAATTTGCTCAGCCAGCAACAAACCGTGTCGCACAGCAAACATACGTCCTGCAGGCAGATGTGTCCTCACAGTGTGATCCAGCATGAGGCCAATCTCAGTGTGAAACACAAACCCACAAACACTGGGCTAGGAAACCCTCAAGAGGCTGTTTCTGTCAAGGTTCTGTGAAGTAGGGCAAATAGGGCAGACTTGGAACGTATGTCTGAGACTTTCATGAAATGTCCCAGTGACTGTATTTGGCACGCAGGCTGAGATTTGCCACCATTTCACCGAACATCACTTTGCAATACACAGTCTCACTAACAGGTCTATAGCATATAAAAAACTCAGAGAATCCTTGTTTCAAAAAAATTATAATCCCACACTTGAGCAAATGTGATGTTACATTGGTTATATAGAAACATATTTAATAATAACATAGAAAATCAGATCTAACAAATACGTACAGCCCAATTAAATCTTTAATCCTTATAATTAGGCCAAGAAATAATCCGACAGAGTTCATAGTTTTACTAACTTCATAAGCAAAGTCTACTTTCACTGTAACACATACCCTACTTCATTGTACCAGGCAAACAGGACAAAGCCTTGAAGCTTTCCTTCAAAGAATGAATTATTTTAAGTAGAAGAAAATAGCGAATAAATGATGCCCGTTTCACTGCTGCATCAAATCTGAATTTCTTATCTGCTTACTCAAGCGCCCACACAAGTCCTTCCCTCTCTTATCCAGCTTTGCTCCTTGCCACAATAGTGATGTCTCTACTAAATCAGTGTTAGGCTTGATGCTCTACTGTACGATTTCTACAGCCATATTGTTCTCCATTAACACCCTTTAACTTGATGGATAATGTGCCTTTCCTTAAATTGTTTGCAAGTCAAAGCTACCTCCTCGTTCATTTCCCTCCTTGAAATCTGCTTCCATCAGGAAGACTACGAGAAATTACTCTATTTTCACACAGGTAAAAATCATGCAAGGACAGACCTAATTACTACAACTGTTTATGTTTTAAAATGACAGCATATAATAAGAATGACCTAGAGAGATTAATATATTCATTTAAACCCGTATAATTCACAGCTTCTCACTGAGCGAAAAGGTAGACTGCTAATGTAGATGATGTCTTTATACAGGTTTGAAAACATCTTTAGACCCATCTGACCATCTGGATTCTGCATGTGAATGCCGGGAGATACTACCCATCCTTCTGCAACACCATTTTCATTTGTCTTCTATTTGACGAAAGGAATATGATTATAATTAATTTGTTTGACAGCTAACAAAGTTGTTGTTTTGGTCTAAAACAAAGCGTAAGTCTAAAGTTTTGGTCAGCCATTACATGAGTAATCTATCAACAAAGTCTACATAGCTTTTTCTGCGAGCCTATTATCCTTCAGGTCCATAAGTTCCAACTGATTTCAGTGAGTAATGGGTTCAGAATGAAAAGTAGGGCTACAACGAGAACTGTACACATTTTGTTTATGAAGCAACAAAGCACATGGTGTACCCACAAAATTTCTTACATGATAAATGCGTGATGTATAGATCATAAGACCTGTAGTGAACTAGCATCTTGCAATTGTACTACTGCATAAACTGGGGTCCTATAATTCAACAAGCTTGAGAGTAAAGTTTTAAAACTGAATGCCAGGAGTGACTATATGAGTCTTGTTTTCAAAAACATTGACTCTCCACAGTGACTATGGACTTTCAGTCCACAGTATTTTCAGGGTGCAACAGTTCTGATTAAACTGGGTTAACATCCAATGACATCTAGCTTCTTTTCTTGTTGGCAATAAGAATATAAATGAGGGACATTGTGAGCATAAAAACTGTTTGTTCAATTTCTTAGTGAACAACTTGCAAGACTTTTTTAAAGCATTGAGTAGGTCAAGTATTCATGTTAAACTGGTTGTGATGGTCCTCTCAAAAAAAATGAAGTCTCAAAGAGACTGTTTTTCATTCAAGAAATTATCACACTTGCCCTTCCCCAGTGCCATGGTTGACTGAGAACAGATCGTTTTAGTTTACAGACTCCGCTTTATAACTGATTCATGGTATTCGGGTTGCTCATTTTTATACCCAAGGATTCTGCGTTCATTTTCTATTCTTAACTCATAATCTACTTCTCTTATTTTTGATAGTACATTGCAGCTTAATAAATATAAGATTTTAAAACAAGAGAATGAAACAAAATTATTACCATCTTTGTGGCTGGTGAAGACAGGAATGTGTTTTCATATGTGACTGCTTGGGTGCACACAATTTCTATAGCATTTAGATGGGACAGTTAAAGAAAAATGGTATTTATTTACAGTGATGTGGAAAAAATTCTGGGATATGTTTGCATGATGTTTATGGTTAGTTTTAGCCCATAAGCAGTGGAAAATCCCATCCACAAAGTTGTCATACCTAATGAAAGAGTAGCAGTATGTTAATGTGTGTTTTTCAAGGAGAAAGAAAACATTATTATGGATGACAACACTATTTGTATGGTGTCACAGTTTGAGTGACATGCATGTCTCTTGCTTTTACCTATCAGAAATTAGTTTAAGCGAGTCTACACTTCTGCCCTACTTTACAGACACACTCCAAACAGCAATTCATGCCATCCAAATACACATGAAAACAAGTGTGTACAGGAAGTGCTTGTTTTTCTGTACTATTGAGGGAACCTGAAAAATGAGGTTGGTCTAGGATCCAGATTCAACTCACCTAACGCGGGTTATCTTACATCTGTGCATCTAGTCTATTCTAGTCATATACCTCCCCTTATAGTCATTGCAGAGACATAAAATGCGTTCAGCAGATAATTTAATCCATTTTAAATTAAGTGCCTGAAACAGCTGGGACAAATCCACCTCTGGATTTATCCTACTTCTTTTAATCATGAGCAGAGGAAATACAGAAGACCCCTCTCAGCCCAGATACCTAAATTTTAAATGGCTGAAGTTACACAAACATAACCCTACCCTCAGGAACAAACAGTACATTTATATAACAAAGTGAATGAGCCTAGGCGATGAAACTGAATAGCATGAACAGCAGGTACAGAATATGAAAGGGGATGGGATGGGGCTGACAGAAACTGGGGAATAACAGTCACTGTTGTAACACAGCACCAAGAGGCACACAAGGGATGCATGAAAGACAGGTATGCAGGTCATAAAACATAAATATTGCTGATTTGGTAAGACTCTAAAATTATGGACAAAACTAAACTGGTTTTGTTCAAAATCTCTTGTTAAAAATCTTAAAGAAATCGTGCAAGGCCTAAGTACTAGGCAGTCCCAGGGACATAACCTTCTGGTTACATGCATAGAGAACTTCAGTGCTACTACAGAATTGCCTAATAAAGCCTTTGAAAACCATGACACTATGGGAAAAATTACTTTTACAGATATGAACCAGAGAACAAATGCTCATTAATTCTCATTATCATGATAAGGGTCCAGTTAGTATGACAGCCAGTAGGTTTCTGGGCCAAAAACATACAGAAAAATATCCAAACTACTTACTGTGGTGCTTCAACAAATTCTGTCTGTTGCGTCATCTCAGTTCTAGAGTGAAATGAGTAATTCTGCACAATGCTACCCAGAGCTTCCAAAAAACATGCTACTCCTTCAAGTCAATGAAAAGAAACAGATGTGCAGTCAGACAGTTTGCTGTCAATGTCAATGACATACACATGGCGTGGCCTTACTTGGATTTTGCATCTTCACCACTTCCAGTTCCAAGTCTAGCTGATTTGTCATTAACCTGAAGATCTCTCCACTTTACTGCATAGTATGAGTACTTCCCTCTACACAAGAGTACCTTTTAAGTCCCTTTATATATTGAGACTTCCAAACCTTTTGCAGCACATCCATTGGAACATGCTTTGTATAATCAGTGGGAGGCATTGCTGCCCATACAGCAATATGGGCCAGAGAGTTTCCAGGTGATGAATTAAGGAAAAAGCTCACCTTTAGAAGAGAACAGGTTACTTACTTGTTAACCGAACTCAATGATAATATATGCTGCTACTTTCAGGTGTTAGAAGACCACAGCAAGTAAAAGAACATGTAAAATGAGGGTCAGCTGTTTGTGGTGGGTGTGTTTATCCTTGAGGGGGTGGAAGAGAGCAGCTCTGCGTAGCACCCTAGGATACTGGAAAGACTGACTGTGAAAAAGCAGAGCAGAGAAAAAAGCACAAAGAAAATCCTGACTCCACAATAGCAAGGAACAGTATGGGGACCTGTGCCCTGCTCTAGTGACACACATAAGAGCTGAAACAATCTTGCTTATGTCTAGGTTTTCTAGTTTATAGCAGATGCTGAATTAGTGCAATGTATAGCTGTTGATAATAAAGTTGTTCCCTCCTGACTACTGACATAAAGTGCCATTTTATTTGCCTTTCAGGTGCCATGAGAAATTAGAAGAGGTCTGTGCTCCCACTGCAAGAAATCCCTTGCCAATATCCTCCAAGGACCATCTAGTGAATTGATCAAAAGCATTGCCTCAGGCAAGGCTGGTGCACAGTGCCACAGTTCACAAGCAGACTAGGGAGGACACCTCCTTTCCACAGAGGAACAAACCACAGAGCAGACTACCCAAGTCAGCATCAGGGCTTTAGTGTCAATGTGCACGGCAAAAGGATTAGAAATTAATGGGAACTTTGGTTAATACACATTTAAAAACAAAGGAAACTAAAGGACAGAGACTTGAGACTTTAATCGAGGCATATATGTTTGCTGCCTATTTTCCCTTCACCCAGAAAAAAAAAACCCAACAAACTTGTTTTTTGCAACCAGGATAGAAATGAGAGAAATCATGTTTCACTAGGGCAATCAGTATTTGGATATAGGTCTTCTGTTACTAATATATATATTCAAACCTGGCTCAGACTGCTGGGGATGAGAACTTGCCTCTTTGGCTGTTCATATGGAAAGAAAAGTGCTCTCTAGCAGGCTCTTCATGGATAATAATCTCCACCAGAGGGACCATAACCACAGCTGAAATTAACTGATGTCAATTTGGACACATTTTGGGGGGCACACAGGAAGCTGAATGGGTGGTAAAACGCAAGTCTGCTTTTCTTTGTTAGTACAGCCCTTCCATACCCCCTCTGTGTACTTGGACAAGGTAAATCAAACTCAGTTCTCATTAGGGACATCATCGTCATCATCATCAAATTGTAGGGACACACTGGTGGGGTAATAAAAGAGTTCATTGCTGATACCACTATTTTTCAAGTAAACTGAAGTTTCCCTCCAACTAATTGGGAGCTGTGACAGGCAATAAACAGAAGAAAAACATTGGAAGCCAATTTATATATATATATATATACACATACACATACACAAACGTATATATATACAACATTGTTGTATGCAGTCCGAAAATTGCCTAGAGGTGCTAGCATTAATTCTGGTTGTTGTTTTTTATCATTATGAACAGTGAAAGACTTATATTTTTAGTTTGCCTAGTGTACCACATCTTCTGTCACAGTTTACTCCAAAAATTTCTTTGGTGCAATTCTGGTTTTGTAGTTTTGAAAGGAAGAAAAGCTTTCATTCCTTTCATAGGAAATCTCCAGCAGAAATAAAAAGCCAGCGGGATCTGTTCCTCCTGTTCCCCAGCTGAACCAGGAATTCCAGGGTCATCTAAAAATTCTTCCTTATTTGAAGATGTAGGATTGGACAAACAAAAAATTATAGTGCAGCCAAAATATCATTTTTTCACAGTAACAAAAGGTCTATGAAATAAGAACTACATATCTGAAACTGTCGGAATCTGACCCTGTTGCTACACTCATAAAAGTACTAAGTACTTCTAGCACGGAAAAAGGGATTAGGACACATATTAGAAACTATAGTAGTTAAAAGTAAAAAAAAAAACATTTTGTGCCATTTCCCAGTCTCTTTTTGGCACTGTGATCTGGTTTACATTTTGTTCAGTGATTGTGATAACCGTTCTGAGTACCAAAGAGAAACTGGGATCTACACCTAAAAACAGCACAACTCCCAAAATGGGGTGTGGCAAAATTGTCTACCAATTCAGACATCTCCACCCAAACCTGAAGCCCTAGACTCCCTTTACAGTTGGTTCTGTATCCCTGCTTTAGAATTACCTGTACTATGCTGTACACTAAATGATCAAATTGATTCACTTATAATAAAGGAATGCAGAGATTTCAGCATACTGGGAGAAGTTCTGCAACTGGAAAAAACCAACCCTCTTAATTTACATGAAAAATAACTGCAGCCACTGAAGAGGTGAATGAAAAACAGTATATGACCATGGCTCATCTAGGTCTCTGTCTTTTCTTTTTCTCACATGCTATTCACAAATTCCTTTAATTCATGTGTAGCACTTCTTTGAACATTAATTCCTGCTTTCTTTAATAACAAACATAACACATTTAGGCAGGATTAAAGAGAATAATAATTATTTTTTTTTTTTTCAGTATGTCACATGTCCCTGACCCTTTCCAAACTAAACCATATAAAAGTTAGCTACTCTAGAGGAGGTGGCCAAACGCTGGCTAAGTCACATAATCAAGCTATGTTATTTTTCCTCTTGCTGTTATCATGTTTCCTCCGAATGTAATTAAAAATGGATATGAGCATGTAATCCAATATAACTTAGTAGACTACTTTCTCAAACAGATCTGCATATAGTTTGAGGCAAAAACATTCAGATTAATTAATAAAGCAAATGCTTTTAGCTCCACATGGGATGTTTTCATTTCATTATAAATGGCCTGCCTTTTGAGTAGACGAGAAATACTGTATTTTCCCTCCACCATAAAAGATTTGGTAGTAATTGCATTGGTGGGAATAAAATCCATCATGTTTGCATAGGGAATATATGCCATTTAACATGCAAAAAACGTAAGATGGTATTAGCTTCTAATATGAAAACTATTCTTACTGATATTATGAAAATTATTAATTTTTCTTTTGCAACGGAACACGAAATTTATAGGCTGGAAGCTTGGAAAGCACAATGATAGTATGGCTGAATTCATTTAATCTAACATGGATAGGTAGAAGCTATATACAGAAAAAAATCAGGTCTTTTCGCACAAAGATTCTATGCTTAAAGCTTCTTTAAACCACTTTCAACCTAGTACTGGGAAGTTCAAGCACCATCAGAAGATCTGGGTCAAAATCAGCCATAGAATAGATGGTCCTATAAACTGACATTCATGGATAAGTTATTTATATGATATCTTCTGGGCAGAATCACATAGTTGCCACATAAATATTAAGTATATCCTTCTTTGCAAGTAACAGAAACACTCTTAGCCACAGGCTATGTACAGTCTGTAATTAGACCACCTGATGAAAGAACAGAAAGACACATTTTTTAAATTCAGATATTTCTTGGTCTTACTGGTAATAGAGGTCATTATTCTACCTGCTGACAAAGCACAGGATTGACAGGCATTATGATAAAAGGGGTGTTTAAGGAAATTTTTAATAAAAAAAGAAATACACGCATTTTTGATTGAGAGCTCCTACCAAACACAGGCAAGAGACTGTCACAACACAACTGACCATCTGACAGCACCTGTTGATTGCACAGGGATTTGAAAGTATAAATCACATGCATGGAACAGAAAAGAAGGAATGGAGTAAAAGAACTCATTTGAAAATAGGTGGTAGATATTCTGGTTAAATGTTCTCCATTCTTCCTGTACTACTGTCAACAACTTCAAGGCAAACTACAGTAAAACAATTGAAAGCCTGCTGTTAAAGATATATCTTAAACCTACAAAATGCTTTTTCTTTAAATGCCTTTTGGCAGATAAAATAGCTGAAAGGCTGAAGAGCTGAAAAGAGGACACACCGCAGAAAAGTTGGTGCTTCCACAAAGTCAATAATTTGTTAGATTTGTTGAAATTATTTTCTTGCTTTTAAGGATTGCTATTGCTCCTAAGAAGTTAGTGAAAGATGATCTTAAATCTTCAACTTAGTCAAATCTTCGCAAGACCAATAAGCTTTTCACGTTTATAGCGTGAGAAGATGTCACCTGACAGTCTGTGGGGGTTCCCAGGGGTTTCTCATCTCATGTGGCTTTTGTTTATTTATGGAAATGACTTGAGAAGTATTTTATATGGTTGTCTTAATTATTAGTTATTCTTCCACGTGCAATATTGCTCTGTTTCCTTTAATCCATTTTTCTTAAAA
This sequence comes from Lathamus discolor, assembly GCF_037157495.1. Classification (NCBI taxonomy): domain Eukaryota; kingdom Metazoa; phylum Chordata; class Aves; order Psittaciformes; family Psittacidae; genus Lathamus; species Lathamus discolor. The sequence continues at coordinate 77,278,426 of NC_088888.1, forward strand.
CTTTCAGAGATGCTTTGGACAATGGGCTAAACCTGAATTTTAATTAGTCTTTGAACATAAATGCTTTACTTCACTCAGTAGGCTTAAAAAGGGGAGGCTTCTGTCTTGCATCATTCATGTCCTTAAAACGCTTAGTGAAATAAAATTCCAAGTTTATCAACACCCATAAATTGTCTCCTTTCTGAGATAAAAATAAAGCAAAAATGGAGGAACTGTCAGTGCTGTTTCTGCAGTCCATAGCTCCATACTAGCACAAGCTGTAAGCGTCAGCTGAGTCATACAGTACAGGGTAGTTCCTGAAACAGATCTAAAACATGCAACTGTAAAATACTCACAGCTCTACAACCCATATTAGATACTGACTTGGTGTCAGGACAAGATCTGAGTGAACTTTCTTCCCCTGGTGCATTCTTGCTCTTACAAGAAGTAAAAGTGGTAAGCAGTGAGGAATGCAGCTGTGTACTCAAATGGACACCTGCATCTGGATGCTCTGAAGATCAAGAGTGCTGGGTTCCTTCTTATTTTACAAAAGTTTCCAAAAACATTGGAGACTTAATTTTACCAGGTCACATTTTGAAGCACTGAAAAGCAAGTATTTTCCTTTACGTTTATTTTCGGTTAGGATAACCATTTAGGATCCCTATAAGATAGAAAAAGCTAAATGAGAGCTTTCAAAGAAAACAGCTGTCATGATTTAAGCCCAGGCCGTAAGTCAGCCGCACAGCCCTCTTGCTCACTCCCCCCCTTTCTTTCCCCCTCCCACTCCCACTCCTGGAGGGATGGAGAGGAGAATCGAAAGAATGTAACTCCCATGGGTTGAGATAAGAACAGCCCAGTAACTAAGGTATAACACAAATCACTGCTGCTGCCACCAATAATAATAATGATAAAGGAAATAACAAAAGGAGAGAATACAATACCACCTGTCGATACCCAGCCAGACAGAGCAGTGAACTAGCTCTTCTGGGTAACTCTCGGTTACATCCTGGGCATGACGTGCTGTAGTATGGAATACCTCTTTGGTAGGTCTGGGTCAGGTGTCCTGTCTCTGTTTCCTCCTGGCTTCCCCCTCCTCCCTGGTAGAGCATGAGGCTCAGAAAGTCTTTGGTCAGACTAAAACATTTGAGCAGTAACTAAAAACACTGGTGTTATCAGCGCTGTTCCCAGGCCGAAAGTCAAAACAGAGCACTGCACCAGCTACTAAGAAGGAGAAAAAATGACTGCTGCTGCTGAACCCAGGACAACAGCCTGTTTCAGAAATAACAGCCTATCAGTATGGCTATGGGATGATTAACAATCTTACAAAATATGCAGTCTTATTTTATCAAAAGCCTGTAAGAGCAGTGCATCCTTATCTGTGATAACCTGGCAACTGCGGCTACAAGTCTCCCACATTACCTCATTAATAATCTGTAGCTGTGTACAAAGCTGTTATTTACAATGGGTATTTCCAATGGGACTTTAAGTAAACCACAAGATGTAACAGTCGTCTGTGCCTTCATGTTGATTACTGGAGCTGGCTGAGCAAACTGGAGAGTTTTGGAATATCCAGTAAGCTGTATAAATAGTTCCCCAGTTGCTGTGGAAATTCAAAATACTAAAAACTATAGAACAAACTGGATTGGAAGAAAATAATCAAATAAAATCATTAGGATTTTCCATTTTAAAATCTGAACCATAACTGATTTCTCAGATTGGAAAATGTGACCAGCTCTATCTGTTAATCAGGCTTCCATTTTAGCTGCACTGAAAATGGACCAAGCAAGTAGCTCCAGTCCTTGATACCAGTTCATTCTGCTTCAGCTGAAGTGAGCTGCATTGCACCATAAGAAAAGAACCCACATAATTCAGGTACCTCCATACTTTTCAGATTCTGTCCGTTCATATCATACCCCCAGCACCACTGCTGATGTAATTTTGTTCAAGATCTTTATTTCTCAACTTTTTTCTTTCTTTTTTTTTTTTTTTTTTATTTTCCTTGAGTAAATAATTAGGTAATACATTTTTGGGGGGAAATATATCATTTCAGTGTAAGGCACAGCAGCTGCGGGTATTAGCATAGCATGGCAACAGCAATACCTATCTGCAACAAAACATCTGCTAGAGCATTTCCCAAAGAGCAGCCCACTTAAATGAGACACTGAGCAAGCACACCAGCTGTACCCTGAGGCACTGTTCACAGAATTTTGGAATGAAGGGTGCTGTTAGGTTTGCTTTGGGTTGTTTTTCCAGAAACTTAAGCACACTGGGTGAACTTGAGTCCTGTTATAAGCTGATACGTCCTGCAGCTGAGTTTCCTTAAGCCTCATTTAGATCTCTCCCAATAAAACAGAAAAGTATAGCTCTGGAATTTGTCCCAGCAGTTAGACCACTGTATGTTACAAAGAGCACCACTTTTGCTCAGAGCATGCTTTTCAATAATACAAGCAGCAATGGGATAAATCTCAGTCTGTTATTATGTCTCTATTTAAAGAGAAAGCTAAGGTAACCAGGATTATAGGCAGAGAAAAGAGAAATTGAAGGAGTGAGATAATTCCATAGCAAAGAACATAGCAAAAGAGTATGTCATGACAGATGGATATATGTAGGATAGCATCCCTACTTTTACTTAACAGTGATTTCCTGCAAAATTTCCTGCAAAATCTATTGCTGATAGGCAAGGAAATATCTGTGGAAATTTGAACTAAGTACTTGAATGTCACCCAAACCTGCACTATCCCACAAGTGAAATATCTTGAGCAGCGAAAATGAAGTAAATCAGACTTTGTGTGGTTTATCACAATATAATGACAAAACATAAAAATGTGATTAGAGAGATAGAGAGTGAAAGTCCCCAGAAAATTCTGGGCCAAAACCTAAGATCCTTTCTAGAGGATTCTGTACCAAAATGTCCCAGTTTTAGAGTCCAGTAAAGCCTAACCTAGTGAAAGACAAAAAAAAAAAATCAACATTTATGTTCATTTTATTTGTAATATTCATTATCCTAGGGAGGTTTCCACACCCAGGAAAAGTGAAAGGCCATGCATACCACCCTCAGCTGCAATTTGTCATTGTTTGCTGATTTCTGATTAAAAAGGACTGTGGGCATATAGACAGAGGTCTAGCTTTACCTCTGCCCTACTGAGGAGCTATAGCTACTCTGATAAACCCCACCAGACACAGATATACCTGTAATCCCTCTTTCCCATTGCCATGGCAAAGCCCTGCAGAGGATTGGAGTGGCTGGAAACAGGGGGTTTTGAGGGACCCAGCTTGTGCTCACAGCTTCTGCCCTCACCCACTCCCTCTAGCAGGGGCACAGGCTGACCAACGGCACAGAGCTTGAGCTGCTCCTCCCATTTCCCTTTCCATACCCCTGTGGTCCTCTTAAATGTCACCATTTCCCACCAGAATAAATAGCAAAGTCTAAATTAATGCCTCATTGAGAAAGGCAGCATTGCCTTTTAAGGAAACACTTTGGCTCCATCACTGGTAGTTTTATCGGTGAGGTTCATTCTTCTAAGAGAAGTGTTCAGTGGAATATCAGTCTGTCCATTTCTTTTCAGTTTTCAATAAGAAGCAAAGCTTATCAAGAGATGTAATATCTTCTGACATAAACCAAAAATAAATAATCAGCTAGTCTTCTAGGGGACACTCTCCCTTGTCTCACTCAAGCCTGTGAGCCCCCTCATTTATAAATCCCAGCAGTACAGATTTTGGCTTAGGCAGTTCTGTGATTCCTGAATTTTTATAAACAGCCACTTCCAGTGGAGGAAAGTGGGGGAAAGTCTGAAAATCCTTACCTCTTTTACTGTACTATTTTTTGCTTTGGAGTGTGACTAAGGCATCATTAAAGGGTGCAATCAGACATATAAAAGCAAAAGTGTTTTCTCATTTTTGCAGAGAAATCTTGCAGGATTCTTTTCCACACAAGAGTCACTTATCTGAGTACACGAGAAGAGGGATAGAAACAGCTGAAGTGAAGGAAAAAATGGAAAGGAGTGGTTTGTCAGTACCACCATATTTTTTAATATCTTTCAAGTCTTTAATTTCCTTTGTCATTTGGTGCCTATCGGTGTAAAATGGAAGTCTTATGTTCCCACAGAATGGACTTTATTAACCCAGATTTCAGTATGTACATATGTGTGCAAATATGAACCTTCGCAGTTCTGTGCCAAGTGTGCCCATGTATTAGTTGACTGAATGCTGCAACAGTTTGGTAGATCTTTAGTTATGTATTTATCAAGGATTAGTGGTGCCTGAATTCAAATTAGAAGTAATTAGTAACAGACTGAATGAATTTACAAGACAAATTGGTGCTGACAATCCCATGATTCAGGCAGTATTTTATAATTATCGATTTAAGATAGGATCTAATTTGTTTTTAAAAGATAATGGCTTAAGTATGAAATAAATGCAATTATATTTATTATGCCCTGAACGCTCTTGATTAAAATTTCATTTCTTATTTTGTCTTTGGACAGTAAAACTCCCTATTCATTATTCACTTGGTGACAGTAGGCATAGATGAGCTTAGAGGAAAAGAGTTCTGGCTTCCTGCTTCATTTTCCAGAACCTGAGCTCAGGTGAGGTTTATGTAGGCTACATTACATATCCCATGTGAAGTGTCCGGGGCTCAGGGGTAGCTTTCTTGGTTTACATCATACAGGAAAACATGGAAGTGTAATGTCAGAAGTGAACAAAATAAAAGCATAGTAAGGAGGATAGTACTAATACCAGAATTCTTCCCCTACCGCCCCAGTATCTTAGCTTCTGAAATATATTTAGTCCTGGCACGAATAAAAGTAACACCTACTGAAGTCAGTGGGACATTTTCCATTTATACTAGGACTCTAATGAAAGTTTATGCTTCTTGTCATTTCCATTTTTCACATCAGTAGATTAAAATACAAGGGAAGGTAAGGAAAATTGTGGGGAAGAAAGGTAAAGTGACAAGTATAGTACAAAGTTACTTGGGTCAGGCTGCGTATCAGCCGGCAGGTAGTGAAAAATTGTATTGGGCACCACTTGTGTTTATTGTTCTTTTTCCTTTTAGCTTTATATTCTCTCCCCTTGTTATTTCCCTTATCATTACTATTATTGGTTGTAGAAGTAGTTTTATATTATACCTTAGTTATCGGACTGTTCTTATCTCAGTTCTTACCTGGGGTTTACATTCTTTTGATTCTCCACCCCATCCCACCCAGAGTGAGGGGGAAAGGGGTGGGAAGGGAGAGTGAGTGAATGGCTGTGTGGTTCTGAGTTACCAGGTGAGCTTAAACCACAACAATATCTCAGGAAGGCATTCTGATGAGCAGGGTATGTTATCATCTCAGCAAGGAAACAACATAGAATACCAGTGTGGACTGGAAGAGGAACATTTCTTTCCTTGCTTTTCTGTGGAAAAAGCTACACCACAAATTACTTCTCCACTCTGAATGCATGAAAACAATGAGCATGTCTTGTCCCTTCATCACCCAAGAGAGGTCTGCTATTGTTGATTGTTGATTTTCTTTTTGCAATTTTGAATTGCAAAAAGAAACAAGGAAATACATAGAAGTCAAGGGTAGCTTTCTTGCCACTCTGAATACATATTAGAGCACAGGAACTCCCCAAAAGTCTTTAACCCACTCCCACCCTTCCAGTCTGGGTCTGTCATAATGCCATGGTTGCCTCCTGACCACCCACAGTTCCCTCACACAGTTAATCCTTAATACTCCTCCAAGCATTAGGATGCTCCTGTCACACAAAGAAAAAAAAATACAAACAAAAAGCTCATCTACACAAACTAACTTAGCTGGATTTTGCTAGTACAGCAAGATCTGCACATAATTTTCATAAGGGAGAACAAATACAAAAGGTACATAATTTAGCTTTGGTTTTTCACATCTGAAAATAAGTCCCCAAAAGCTTGTTTCCTTTGTTTAATAGGTACATGCTATTTACGTCTGCTGTGGCATATTGACACTGTGGCAAATTTAGACCAGTGCTGACTTTATTTGCACTGGAGATTTGGAAGCTCCACCTCTGCTAGTTTGTTTCCCTCTACAACTGCCTTGCAAATATGGCATGAAAGTTCCAAAGTAAAGCAAATTGGCTAATGGCTGATCCCAGTGGAAAAGAAAAGAACCAACAACAAAAAACCAAACCACCCCCAACCTCCCTGCTCTGTTATTTTACCAGCCAGAAGACACTGTGCTGCACTGCTTTAGGTTTTGTAAAAGTAAATACAAATGCACAACATATAGCTCATCCCGTGATATATTATTTTTTAATTGCTCCTAGACAGGAGGAAGAAGAGTTAGCACAGAAAGTTATTTTTTAATTTCAGCATGAAAATAAATATATCTTTCCACAGCCACGAAGCTTATGCAAAATATTTTGCAAAAGCTTAGGCAAAATAACATACAAGAGAAGGCTTTACAAGGATGATATCTAATTAACTCCTAACTCTAAACAGAGCACAGAAATCTCCCAGCATCAATCTTGTTCTGGTAGAAATCCGTTCTGATCCAGAAATGCACTCAGGACAACTTCATTCACTGAGATGTTGAGGCATTTGGTTTTGTGACTTTTGGTTACTGATAAACCTAAGGTCCCAAGTGTATGTTACTTCATTTTTGAAAACCACTGTGTTCAGCCAAGCTCCATGCTCTCCACCCAGGGTGGATCTCCCTGGGTGCAGTTGAGAGCAAGCTATATAATACAGGATAATGCTATATTATTACAGCGCTTACTATATACAGCCAGACAAGTAAAATTACAAATGTATTTATCCATACCACATTTTCTAGTAAGCCATATAACCAATTCACTATATGTCTGAGGCTTGAAGGAAAAAAGTGTGAGAATTTGGTGTACAGCAGACTGACACTTTGTACTACAATATTTAGCCAAACTTTTAAGGGACTCAGATCTGTTTAAGCCTGATTTTTCCACCTTTCCAGACCATCACAGGTATTTCTGGGTACCAGATGGGTAGTAGAGGTGAAACAGGAATCTGCCTGGGGCATTTGTTTCATAATTTTGCCAGAACAGCAAATAATAAAACATGCAGGGCCAATAGCGTGTGTGACTGACTGTTGCTCCCAAACTTTCGCTGCAGTTGGTAGAGACTGCTAAAGCTGAACAAAGTAAAACGAGTCTTGAGCTTCATTGCACAAGATGTTAGACATATACAAGAAAGGAATTTGACTAGAGTATGCCCGGGAGGAAAATGACAGAGAAGGGTGACACACAGCAATGCACTGTGGCTGTCTTAAGTTCCCAAACTCTATGCAGTCTCAGGAGATATACATTTCAAGCACTTTTTTAATCTCTGGTGAAATTACTTTTCCAATGCTGAGCTACAGCTAGACTTCTGGACAGGTAATGATCACGGCTCATATTTATAACAACTTTTAACTCCACAAGCAGAATCTCATAGTTCCGGTCCAAGGCTAATCACAGCACTTTGACAGCCTCAGCTGCTATGGTATACATATTCTACTCTTAGTAGCTACTTATTTGCTGGTCTCAGACATCTAACATAAACCTCCCATGTTTCCAGTGAAACACTACAAAGACCAGAACAGTTACCTCATTTGATCTTCCTCTTAAATAGGCTTCTTAGAATAAGTGGTGTTTTATTGTTTTTCACATTATTGGGTTCTAACTTCACTTACTCTGGTCATTTTCTGATTTTCTGAGTGAATGGATTCTTAGGGGCTTTTAAGAAAAAAAAAAATCTCGAAGTGAAGTCAGTCTGTGTGAAGCCATCCTCTATTTTTGTTAAATGTCAAATGTGTTTTAATGTATTTTCTTTTCTACAGCTTTATATGTCATAAGCTAACCCCAGATGGGTTAGAGGGTAGTCTTTCTGCTGAAAATCTTCGGCAGAGATCATGTTCTCACTCTTTTCCCTATCTTATTTATAATGAGTTTGAAATGGTTCTGTCAAATTAATGAAGCACAGTCTTCTCTTTCTGAAAAGGAAGTAGAGAATACCCCTTCAAACACTGCTTTTACAAATGTTTCTCCATTCAAGCTCCTTAACACATTTCCTTACACTTTTCTTATATATCAGCTAGTCTCTATCATATTTCATACACTCCCATGCTTTTTGAAGGGTATGCAGCTCTTGTGACCAGTCCTCAGGAATGTCTCCTGAACTGAGTGAACTTGTGCAAATATCTCCTCCTGTTTCTGCTTCCTTGATATCTCAGTAATATTTTCTCTGGACAGAACACCATGTCAAATTTGCAAGCTTATAACATTCATAAGTATTTTTGCTGTTGCCCACACAGTTCTGAATCCCTCATCCCAGGAAAAAAACCCAGACTTATGCAAACAATCTTTTCTTTTTTTTTAATCATCCAAATCAAATGCCAAATTATTCTTGCTATGATTTTGCTGTTCCTTTCATACCAGGCTCTTTCTCTATTGTAATCCTTGAATGCACCAGTACTTATTTACCAACTGCATATTTTATTTAAAAATTGCATGAGTTATTTAAAATTATCCTAAAGATACTCAAGACCAGTTTGCACGGTTTTTTTCATTCCCTATTTTATATAGGCTTCTTAATCATCTCCACATTTGCATACACAAAGCTCTTCAGACCTTTAAATCACACCAGCATTTATGTTTGATGCATAATAATAATAATAATAGAATGCTGTTTTTTCTGTTTCTATTATCTATTAAAAAGCATTCAGCAGAAAAACACTCCTACAAATGCATGTGAAAGCAGAAGGGTCCTGATCATTCCATCAAGTTCACAAATACTTTTACTGTGAGGACCCAAAGAAACAATGCAATGATCAACTAATCTCACCTCCATCTAACAAAGAACAAAGAACCTAACTCAACTATTTTTGCAAAGGCCCTACTATTTCTCTTTCAACTATATCATAACTTATAAATCAATGAGAGATTTCTCCATTTAATTCCACACAAATATCTTGACTTAAATGTAGAGAATCCATCATGTTTCAAGGTACAATTTTATTTCAGAATTTGATCACCTGCACTTCCAACCCACCTTCAGCCTATAGGCTATGGATCATGTTAAGCCTTCTACTGTGGAAATCAATATTCTCTTGTTATCAGAAAAGACTTTTCTGTGTAACTGTTTTGAAATTGTTATCATAGTACTCCTTATGGCTTTTTAGAAGAAACAGGAAGCTTCTTAGGAGCTTTAACATACAAGCATATTTTCCAAACTCTAATAACTTAGGGTCTATTCTCTGTACATTGTCTAATGTCTCTAGATCTTTTGTGAAGGGTGGACACCACAATAGCATGACTTTTATACCTGTACCTTCATTTTGATTCAGAGCCTATTTCACTGCGGAACTCTGGTACCTCTCAGCTTGGCACTGAACACATTAGTTCATTCGTGCCCTATGATTTTCAGGGAACTGCGAACTTCCGTCGTGAGGGAAGCCAGAATAAAGCAAAGGGCATAGCTTTGTCCAGACTGAGTAGCCTACAAGAAGCATAGCTGCACACTTAGCTAAATTTTACTACTCCTACTTGAGACAGTCCTCCAGCACAACCCCAGGATCACAAGCAGGATCACACACTAAAACATCAAAACATCACACCATGCTGCTGTTTGGGGAGAGTGCCCCTCTGCAGTACAGTATCAGAGCAAAAGTCACCTGGGCTATGAAGTAATCTTTATGTTGCCACAGATTCAAACTCTGTGAAAAAGAAAAAGAATTCTGCACAGCTGAAAGCAACAGTGTGAGACACAACAGAAATGACCATTCTGGTCAATGTTGGTAGGGAAACCAACACCCAGCATTCTGCTTACCAAAAGACATCATGGAAACTATACCAGTAAGATAAAAGCCTGAGATGCACCTTGAAACAGCTGCATTTGCATATACAGCCCATCACATACCACTTGAATGGGTTAAACAACATGTTATCACTGTCAAAACAGCACCAGATACCCAAACAGCATACACTCTCCCTGCACACGCACAGAAACAGTGAGCCTGATTTTAACCCCTGCCCTCCACTACTTATGCACACTTTCCCTTCACCCCCACACTGAAGTACCACCTTCACCATCCACTCCCAGCAAACGTCCACCCATGGCCCGGGAGGTGCTCTCCCTGCCCACATCAGAGGGTACAGCATAGCAGGTCCAGTCATTGGGGAAAGTGAGAGGAATTAAGCTACACTCCTGAATCTACTTTTGCAGGGCAGCCTCTAGATACAAGCATCATGGAAGGTGTCTCTTCCACTTACCACCCTCAGGACTTCTTGGGACTTTCACCCTTTCTTTGGTCTCTTCTTCCGCAGTGGGCTGGGTATGGAGCACTCAGGACAGATGTTGCAGACAAACTTCTGCAGCAGGCACTCCAGCCAGCAGTGCACTTACAGGAGCAGAGACCAGGAACACGACAATCAGTCTGTTCCTGACTTGGAAACAGCATAAGGCATGCAGTAGTGCAGCAAGTCACACAGGGATGACAGTGTCCTACAAGGCTACGTCTGCCTTGCAGAAGGGCACACAGAGAAGCACACAGCTCATGATAGGCTCACAATAAGCTGCACAGGCATTGCACAGAAACACTGTTGTCATGGCAGACACAAGCTATTTTCTCCCTTCTCACTATCAGTTATGCACACTGGCAGGATTTCACTCCTCCTATAAGCTCCCACAGAGATTCTCAGAATACTAAGGATGCCACTGTGATGCCATCTCCTGCCATGTTTGACATTTACCATTAGCAGGTGTGCTCTGAGCTATCTTCTGGGAATATAGTCTACCACAGAATGAGGTTAACACAGGTGTCTTCACATGAAACCCATGTAGCCTTGGGATGCAATCAACACTGAAGAATATTACGTTTTTCAAATATCACTGTGTGCTGCTACATTGCTAAATCAGTCTCCAAACGTACCCCTGAGGAATAAGAGGCTTTTAGGCGCATGCCAAGAATAACACGCAACAGTCAGCCACATGGTTGCAGCAGGTTCTTTGACAGAAGGCACTGGAGGCAGTTCTGGACTAACTGCCCTGCAGTGATAGTTACCTGAGAAAAGAACTGAGATGGCATTAAAAGAGCAGTTCCATTGGGTGTTGCAGAGCAGGGAGCTCTTTGCTGTTACTGTCACAGTAGCACCACTGCTCTTATTTGTCTGCCGTCCTCTAATGCTGCTCTGACCTTCACTTTGAGCCATCTGCGTTTCCATGCTTTGGTACTACTTAAAAATACGTATTCTTCAGAGGAGCTCATGAGATACAAACCTGTAAAGAAACAAATGCCCCCTTTGCAATTCCTTTTTGAAAAGATTTTAATTCATTTTATGTGTTGCTAAGCTTTTGGTAAGAATATCATTTGTGGCTAAATTAAACCTCTTACAGGAGTCTCCATTAGGTTCTGGTACTCAACTGTGACAGAATATGGAGTTTAAGTTACCACCCACAAAATAAGCTGCTAAAACTGCTTCATGCTTTCTATCTCCATTTGTGGTGTACACTGATACATCCCAAACTTTCAACCAAATTTTCCCTTCAGACTGGAATGAAATAACAGAGCATGAATTATTCCAGCAGTGAGATGATCACCTAATTAATCAAGCTAAAAGATGATCTTACATTTTAAGCATACTTTATCCACTACTGTTTCAGTGTAACTTGTAATCACCTCATAAAAATCTTCATCTCCAAAAAAATCATAAAGATTAATTATCCATGCTGTGACCCATTATTTTTTTGTTTACTTTATTCGGTAACTGCCTTTCTATAACTCTGTCAATAGCAAACATCAGGTTTTCTGTTTTCTGCTTGTATGGGTGATATCATTTGCCCATCTTATATAAGGACATATCATAAGACTCGTGTTCTAGACCCTTCACCAGCTTCATTGCCTTTCTTTGGACACAACATTGGACTTTACCTCAACATGTTGATTTCCTGGCTTTAATACCAATTTGATTTATACTAGTCACACTAGTGTAAATGCATTGGCCTTTCTGATTTCACCCTATATAAACATATATGCACTAAGGAGAAATACTGTTTTGAATTCATGTTTGCTTTCACTCAACCCACCTGACTCTTGCAGATAAAAATGATTTTATCACTGTTAATAATGCTAATCCAATATGCTCAGGAACGAGCGATTGGTATGTTATTCTGCCTCATGTATTATTGAAAAAAACTTCAGTCAAAGTTCTCATCACAGGTTATTCATCATCACCACTGGAGATGGTAAGAAGCTAATTTGCTTTGATCCCATTTCTTCAATTGACTTTGTAGTACTGGTAGTTGGAAAAATATTAAATTTTAACTTGTAAACACAACACAACTTATAAAGCATGATCCTTGCCTGCTTTTCACATATCAAAATAGATGTAAATCTGGCATTATGATGATCTATGGATGCTTTGCATTATCTTTGCAAGCAAATCACTGGCTATATAAGGAGAGAGTACTCAACGATTAGAATAATTTTTGTATATATGTGTGTTTATATATTTGCATATATCTACGTTCATTTAATTTGAGATGGATGTTATCACAACGTCAGCTGAAATTATTAGACTTTTCTTCTCTAGATTTTCTTCTCTTCTGAGTATCAGCATAGCTCCACTGCGGCAATATATAAACTTCTGTGTGATAATGTACAAAAATATGAGCAATTTACAAAGTTAATAAATTTTAGAGACTTTTCAGCTCTACAAAAAAGTAAAGATCAGACAAAATTCAAACACCTTTTCTCCTTTCCCATCTTCCTTCTTAGCTTTGCAATTATTTCCTCTTGCCAAAGCCTGGAAAACTTTTATACTGCACTTACATTCTACTGTAGCTGCATTTCGAGTAAATATACAGTTGTCAAGCACTTGCTTTCTTGACTCTGTAATCCTGTCAAAATAAGCATTTTATGAGGTTTCAGGACAGATGCATTTCTTATATTTGTAAAAGAAACAACGGTTTGTAGGACAGGTTATGGGGCTTATTTCCCCAGTCTAGCAAATGGCTTCACATTCATACCTGTGTTAAGCTAGTGTGGAGTGTAAAATGTCACCATTAAGAAATAAGCAGCTACTGTAAAAGGCTATTGAGGAAAAATTCAGAAGATATAAAACAACACCAATGGCTGTTTCTGTCACTCCATCAACAAGAAGTATTGTGCAAATACAACAGTCTTGTCTCCAAAAGGAACTGGGTCTTTTTCCATGTTCAAATACAACAGCAGTCACTGCATAACTTGGCTGTTCAAAACCCAAACCATCCTCTAATACAGAATGACATTTATTTGCTTGTGCCCAAGAATGTTCTGTTGCCGTGTGCTATTTGAAGCTGTACATTTTTGTGAACTGGGAGAACGAGGTTTTCAGATGAACTAAACCTTTCCCCTTGTTTTTCTTCTTAATTGTATTGCAGACAGCTGTGCTAAATAAAATATTTTAAAGTCTTCAGCCTTGTCTTCTAGTTGTACTGTGATCTATGGCCAGGTCCTGCTCGAGCCATTACAGAGATACTTTCAGTTAAAAACTCTGAATAAAGATTTTATGCTGCTGCTTGAAGTGGCTGATATAATTACTAAATGACTTCCAGCAAGTGCATGCCTCTGCCTCCACTAAAGTAGATGTTACAGAATGAGGGATTTTTCCCCCAAAATCTGTGGTCACTCACCTAAAATGAAAGAATTCTTCAAAGCTGCTCATTGCAAAATAGCATATTCAAGGAAACCAGTTTACCCTGTTTGCCTAATACCCTTCCTCTTCAAAGCATCTAAAGCTATGGGATATTACTGCTAACTACAATAAGGGAAAAAAATAACTCATTATTTCTTTAAAGAAATATTGTCCAAATTGATTAAGAGGGACTGATGCTGAAGAACCAGTACATAATTTGGGGTTTCTATATTTCACTGGTTTTCATGTGCTGGCCATTGTCAGAAAGAGAATACTGAGGCATTCACTTCAATTGGTTAGAGCTAATCTTCTGCTCTTATGTTTTGTTCTGAGTTTTAGTCAAACTTTTAAATTCATTCTCACTTGGTGTGTCTTCTTACTACAGAATCTGGTAAATAACCATTTCCAATACACCATGCCCTTTTATTTTACTCCACTTCTTTTAAAATGGGATAAATCTGAGGATATGCACCCAGTTCACAGGAATACACATCAGAAGAGAAACAGGGTTTTCTGGTGCTTTGGATCTAGCTATGATCTAAGTTTCTGATTGAACCCCTTTTCAATATAAAATGTTACTTGCTCAGCATGTTCAAAGAGTGTAGTGACCAAAAAGCCATGGAAAGAAGCCATATGTTGATTAGAGAAAGGCTATTGGCACAGGGCAGGAGGGCAAATTATAAGGGTAAATTAACATATACTACCACAATTTTGGAAAAGGAGAAGCATGTTCCAAAACAAAGATTGCAAGAAAAAGCCTATATTACAATTGCCAGAGATTGCACTTAGAAAATAGAGGTTAGATGCTAACAGATGACATGAACAGGAAACTCTTTTACAGGGGTCAGATGGATGTTTCTGGCTCCAGTGAGCTGTGGTGGACAGATGCCCCACAATGAGCACCAGAGGCTTCATACCACAGCCCAGAGGTCCCTGCCAAACAGCTCAGGACAGGTCAGGCAGAATGTATGGGGCTTAGAGACAATGTACACATGCTGCTGGATTTCCCACTGCTCTTGTATGGACAGTTCTGGTGCTGCAGCAAAGTTGCAGCTTTAGGTTAATGCAGTCAGATGAGAGGCAGCCTGACCATCACCTCACTTTCATATAGAGGGACTTTCCTCCTTTTTTTTTTTAACTTAAATGACTACCAGAATACAGAAAACCACACCATAAGGTTATATTGATGATCAGAGGAGAAATATGGATATTTCTATTAGGATCATTCATTTCATCTTAAAATAAGGAGTGTTATCACCCTTCTAAATGCTGTTTTCATTCACCATGCATAAGACACTATGCTGAAGTTCTGCCATCTACAGGAGGCCACGATTCATTTCCAGCTACAAGTGGAATAAAATAAATTCTAATAAGATTTTATTTTAGAGAAATATGCAAACAGCCAACACGTCTTTGTTTCCAGACCTTTTTTTCTACAGTGTTCATCAAACTAAAAAGCAACTTCTGCAGTTATTTCTTTTGTTGCCAAAAGGCAACATGTCCTCCAAAAATTTCTCTTTCAATTTAAACCTGCAAATTTTACCATATGTTCTGAGAAATTATGAAGTAAGCAATTTTTCTTTGCTAGATTCACTTCATTCCATATAAATCAAAATGTTATAGTCAAATAGCTTGATTTACCTTAATTGTTACCAATCACCTCATTGTGTGTTGTGCAAAAAGGTTAACATGTCTGCATAAGGTTATATAAATGGATGTTGAAACATGGTGCATAGTCTAATTTGGTATGATTTTACAAATGCAAAATTCTTCTTCCTATAGTGGAAACAACAGCTTTAGAAGCCTTTAAATGCATGTGGAACTGATTCAGGAGTTTGATGCACGTATTTTATAGCTGCTAATGGCCATGTTGTTTAGCTTGAGGGCTCACAGTAACCTGTAAATGAAGCAATTTTGCCAGACAATAAAATTCAGAAGTTATTTTACTATATCAAAATTAATTCTATAATTAGGGTAGGGTGAGACATTGGAGTAGTGCAATAGACACACATCAGTGTACAACATCAGAAAATGTTGTTTTATGCCTTTTGGAAATATTAAATATCCGTGTGTCAAAGAAGTATTTGTTACATTTATTACATACTGGCTTTAAGAACTTTTAATGTCAGGTGAAATGAACTTTACAGGACTGCCTGAATTAAAACTGAACTAAAACAAACAGAAAAGATAATAAGCGTCCATAAAGTTTTTTCAATGAAAAATTTTAATCTATTTTAAGATACTGAGATCTCTTTCATAATTGAATAACACTTTGAAGTATAACCAATGGCAAATCATCCTTTGAATGGGGGCTGTTATTGGAAGGAAAGGCAGAAAAAAGAAAAACATTTACTTTGTTGTGCTTTGCATTTCTTGGTCCAGGCCATGTTTTCATTTAGGGCTGAATATTTTTTTCAGCATGAAGGTAAGATCAAGGAAAACAGAAGCACCAAAACCCAAATTCTTGAAGTCAAGGATGAGAAACAGTCATTATTATGGTAACTTGCTTGACTTTTTTTCTTTTTTGTTAAATATCACTATGAAAAGAGTGCAGGAGAATGATCTCACTGTTACCTGTCAAAACAGCTTGCTTTCAGATCAGTAACTGCAGAGAACAGAACTAATCTCTACTACAGAAACCCCTCTATCATGAAAGCATATTTTCCTTACAGTAGCATGTGACAAAGTAATATGATTTCGTAACTGTTTATGAACAAGAGGCAATTCTGACAGTCTTTTCTGATTGTGGAGCTGTAAGACAGACAGAAATCCCATAAGAGCTCAGGCAAAACTGAAGCTGATACATGATACATGTATCATGTAGCTGACACTGATACACGACTGAAAAACACTTGTTAAGCACCACAATGGATGCAGATGCTTTTCACCAGCCTAATTCCGAAAACCTTATTTTCTTACTCATTCTTTGACCTTAGTGTTGCTTTAATTTGAGTAAACACTGGTTAGGACTTCCTGACTTAGGTTTAATAAGTTAGGAACACTAGCCAAAACCTGATGGGGCTCAATCGGATCTGAAAGGTCAAATTAAAAATAGAGACCATAAAGATGTGGGTGACTGAAGCTGAAGTCAGCCAGCTTACAAGACATGGATGACCACTGTGCCTGCTTCTTTCCTTTGGCCCCATAAGGGAGCAGGGCTAGCACCTCTGGAAGGTGAGCACTCATTGATCAAACCTAGTTTTTGTGCTAAATCAGGCATCTGCAGATTCTTTGCATATGGCCTACTTTTTGGCAGCTCTACCAAACCAGCTTTTCCACTTATTCTTCACATGGCTAGGGTTCTTTTATGTGACTTCTGCCCATCAACTCTAATTCAAACAGAAACAGGTTTTAAAGTTCAGACTCTTACATTGTCAAACTCTCAGGGACAAATGGAGGAGCCAGAAAATGATCAAAAAAAGTGTAGGATTCGGAAAACAGCATGAGATCCAGACTGTTTTGTAAGTGACCCCATGTGGTTAAGTACATCACATACATGTACCTATAGTGAAAGGAAGTTTCTGCTTTAAGGAGAATGTTGCAGAAGTGTATTGTTCAGAAGATAAATTTGGTAAAACTACTTTATTATAACACTCTTATTGAGCTCAGTTGACCTGCTTACCATTGCAAACTATTTCCTTAGAATTCAAAGTTATTTTTCTCATTTATTAGCAGTACAAAAGAGTAGTTCTGTCCTTTTCCTGAACTATATGAATGAGTCGAGTCATCTACAACTGACAAAGAATGAAGGTAATATGTGAAGAAGCAGCATACTGAACAGAAACACATGCCTGCTATGAATGATGCATGAGGGTTCTCTTCTAGAATTAAAATATGAAGCAAGTCTAAAGTCTCAATACTACAGTAAGTTCAAACATTTTTCTGAAGGCATCTTTGTCTTTTCTTTCATTATTAGTAGTCATACTATTCATTTTCCCCCTTATAAAATATATTACATGTCATCATGGATAAAACATAATATTTTTATTTCTCTTCCATGATCTCAGAGAAAATATAATCCAAACCAAAGGAAAACAAATTCTTTTTATTTCCAGAAAGAAGTGGATAGCGACACAAAATGTTATATGTGGGTCATCAGTAAATTAATTTTCAACAATAAAATTTGTCTCTCTGCCAGATAACATAAAAATCACACCCAGAAAAAAAGTAATAAAAGATTCAAAGACTCCCAGTTTCTTGACAGAATATCCAAAACCATTTTAAGACAATCTCAGATGTCAGCGCAAATAAACACTGGTCTGTTACTTTGGGCTTCTTCTACTCACCCTCCTTGCCATGCTGCTTAATTAAAAAGAAAAACCCATCAAAAGTACCTGCAGCTGGCAGTTGCACAGTAACAAGGGCAATTTACAAATGTGATTAGACGTTGTGTTTCCAGGCATAGAACCATCACCAGCATGTTTCCTTACACACAATGTGAAGATTAACAGTAGGACAATAAAACAGCCATGACAGGGAGTTTTACAGCCCCCTGTAACAGGTGGCAGAAAGTGAGAATTAGAACAACCACTTGAAATGCTCTGGTATAAGAAAGTCTATCTCTGTCTTTAAGCACCTTTACCAAGCTCTTTTCCATATGCAAACATACATATTCTGATAGTCATCAATACTCATGTTAACTATTCACTGTGTGAGAAGGAGCCCTCTGAAAACTGCCTTTTGAGGGCTAACAGTTGCAACAAACCCCTACTCTAAATATGCCTGATATAAAATTATATGCAAGATCCTTCTATCAAATAAATCCTTTGCCAAATAGGTATTTCTGAGTAAGGTGTTTTTCCTGTGTTAGTAGGAAAGATCTGGCTAAGCCATTCCAATCAAGCAACAAAGTGGGGGAAGCCTCACTGTAAGCCAGTGCAACACTTAAGGCACTGCTGTTTGTGCAGCAGAACAAGTCCCACCAGCCTGCTAAGGCTCCCCTGCAGCACAGAGGCAGAAAACCTGGTGAATTATGTCACATTAGGCTCAGCCTTCTACCAGGTCACCCAACCTCTATGTCTTTCGAGACAAGGGCGTTAGCAGAATTCTGGGCAAACATGTAACTATCCAGAGTGCAGTGGGTATGATCAGTTCAGAAATATTCTCTTTCTTGGTTCCCAGACACATAAAACACTGAGCATTCAGTTTCTGCCAGAAATAAGTCTTAACACCCTTGTGATTCAGTCTCTCTGTCTAGGTCAGCTTCTGCTAGGGCAGCCTTGTGCCATGTTGCAAGGCGGAGTCAGCAACGTGTGGCAGTGGCAGCAGCAGCAGGAGGGAGCTGCAGCTTTAGTCCAGGAGATAGCCCTGCTAAACATGGCATTAACATGCACAGGAAATTGCAGTGGGCTCTTTCCAGTGGTTGTTCCTTGTTCACTGAGGAACACATCAACCCCAGTGTGTGCTACCACAGGCTGTTATGTCATATATTCCCTTCCTTGGGCCCTATTTTGAAGGAAATAGTTCATGTCTACTTCTCCTACCAGCAGGCTGCTCCAGAGCCTCTCTGTGATGGTGAGAAAATTGTTTCTATCTTCCACTTTCAATTTATTCATGACTAGCTTATAACCATTTCCTCCTGAGCCAATATTGTCCTTTAGCTTAACCAGCTCTTTTGCCTTCCTGATGTTTATCCTCCTGATATATTTACACAGGACAGGCTTATCCCCTGTTAGCCTTTGCTGAACAAGGCAAGCTCTGGCAGTTCCACTCATGGGATTAACTGAATCACTTCTTGTCCAGCCCAGTGTTCAGCTTTCTTAAAGACATGTCTATTTGCCTTTCCATATTTGCTGTTCTTCAGGCAGGTGGTACCACCCCTGTCTTTACAGAGTTATTGGAATATGGATACTATAAGACCCTTAAATGATGGTATCTTCTTCTAGTTCTCCTAAAATACAGGAGTTTTATGAATTAGTTTGGGAAATTAGTGCATCGTACAGAATCGTGGAGCCCAGAAACACATGTCCCTACATCTGGCGCTCCCAGGAAAAGCAGAAACCCGGAATCTTTGGATATGAATTTAGTTGCCTTGAAGTTCCCTTGTTCCTCCTAATTCTCTACAGCTCTAAGTATAGCCTGTAGTATCTGAATCTCTCACCAGTGTGACAAAAAGCATAAAAAATAAATAAAAATATGGTCCTTTCATCCTTTGAGGAAAAGTAGTGACATTTTGGATTTAAGAACATGCATTTTTACCCTCCTTCATGCCTGTTTCCCTTTCTTTTCTTCCCATACCTCTACTTACTCATGTATAGATGCTTCAAATTCAGCCTGTCCCTTTAAAACCTAAAACCAACCTGTATTTACTGGGATTCTGGATTCTGGCTGAACTTAGCTGGCAGATATTAACAAGCATAATATTTTTCAGCTAAATGAAAACCTGTGCCACACTATAGTTCTAAAACATTATCTTTGGAGTTTTGGAGTTCCATTTGTCCATCAGAAAATCCTGAGCTCCTAGGACTGACCCATGACTCAGGGAGTTAGTAACCACACAGGTGGGCCAGAGTGAGCTAAGCTGATGTTTTCACAAGTGGGGTAGAAGACCCTTCCCCCTTACTATTCTCTTCTGCTAGCAGGCACATGTTTCTGCATGTGCTGGGGCCCAAAGCAGCCCTAAAGGGACACTGTAACTTTTCTTCTCCCACTCCCAATCACTCTATGGGGCAGATCAGGATTTCAGCAATGAACTTGCTTATTTTGGCTGGTTTGGAAAAATTATGATAATGAATCACAGAATCACAGAATCCCAATGGTTGGAAGGGACCTCAGAAGATCATCTAGTCCAACCCCCCTGCAAGAGCAGGGTAACCTACAGTACATCACACAGGAACTTGTCCAGGCGGGCCTTGAATATCTCCAGTGTAGGAGACTCCACAACCCCCCTGGGCAACCTGTTCCAGTGCTCTGTCACTCTTACAGTAAAGAAGTTCTTCCTGATGTTAACGTGGAACTTCCTATGCTCCAGTTTACACCCATTGCCCCTTGTCCTATCACTGGATATCACTGAAAAAAGCCTAGCTCCATCATCCTGACACCTACCCTTTACATATTTGTAAACATTGATGAGGTCACCCCTCAGTCTCCTCTTCTCCAAGCTAAAGAGACCCAGCTCCCTCAGCCTCTCCTCATAAGGGAGATGTTCCACTCCCTTAATCATCTTTGTGGCTCTGCGCTGGACTCCTTCAAGCAATTCCCTGTCCTTCTTGAACAGAGGGGCCCAGAACTGGACGCAATATTCCAGATGCGGCCTCACCAATGCTGAGTAGAGGGGGAGGAGAACCTCTCTTGACCTACTAACCACTCCCTTTCTAATGCACCCTAAGATGCCATTTGCCTTCTTGGCCACAAGAGCACATTGCTGGCTCATGGTCATCCTCCTATCCACCAGGACCCCCAGGTCCCTTTCCCCTTCACTACTTTCCAGCAGGTCAACCCCCAACCTGTACTGGTACATGGGGTTGTTCTTCCCCAGATGCAAGACTCTACACTTGCCCTTGTTAAATTTCATCAAGTTTCTCCCCGCCCAACTCTCCAGCCTGTCCAGGTCTCGCTGAATGGCAGCACAGTCCTCTGGTGTGTCAGCCACTCCTCCCAGTTTTGTGTCATCAGCAAACTTGCTGAGGGTGCACTCAGTTCCCTCATCCAGGTCATTGATGAAAATATTAAACAGCACCGGTCCCAGCACCGACCCCTGAGGAACTCCACTAGTCACAGACCTCCAGCTAGATTCTGCGCCATTGACCACAACTCTCTGCCTTCTTCCTCTCAACCAGTTCTCGATCCACCTCACTACTTGATCGTCAAGCCCTCACTTCCTTAGCTTATCTGTGAGGATGCTGTGGGAGACAGTATCAAATGCCTTACTGAAATCAAGAAAAACCACATCTACCACTCTACCATCATCCCTCCACCTAGTCACTTCCTCATAGAAGGCTATAAGGTTGGTCATACATGACTTCCCCCTCATAAAACCATGTTGGCTGTTCTTAATGACCCCCTCATCCTTGATATGCCTAGTGATGGAGTCAAGAATAAGTTGTTCCATCACCTTTCCAGGGATGGAGGTAAGGCTGACCGGTCTATAATTACCCGGGTCCTCCTTCTTGCCCTTCTTATAGATTGGTGTGACCTTTGCCATCCGCCAATCCTCAGGCACCTCGCCCGTTTCCCACGACTTACCAAAGATGATGGAGAGTGGCCTAGCAATGACCTCCGCCAGCTCCCTCAGCACCCGTGGGTGCATTCCATCCGGACCCATCGATTTACAGATGTCCAGTTTGCATAGCTGATCCCTAACCCAATCCTCATCTACCAAAGCAAACTCCTCCTTTGTCCTGACTCCTTCTGGGGCTATAGAAATCCAGGGCCCTCGGCGAGAGTCTGCAGGAGTAAAGACAGAGGCAAAGAAGGCATTCAGCACCTCTGCCTTCTTTATATCCTCTGTCTCCAGGGTACCCACTTCGTTCAGCAGTGGGCCTATATTGCCTCTTGTTTTAGTTTTATTTGCTATGTATTTGAAGAAGCCCTTTCTATTGTCTTTAACCCGACTAGCAAGATTGAGTTCCAAGGAGGCCTTAGCTGTCCTAATTGCCTCCCTACATCCTCTAACAACTGTCCTATATTCCTCCCAAGCGGCCAGCCCCTCCTTCCATAATCCATAGATTCTCCTTTTCCACTTGAGTTTGCCCAGCAGTTCCTTGTTTAACCACGCCGGTCTCCTAGATCCCTTACTTGACTTCCTACTCATTGGGACGCTCCGATCCTGAGCTTGGAAGAAGCGGTCCTTGAATGCTAACCAACTATCTTGAGCCCCTTTACCGCCTAGTACACTTTCCCATGAGACTTCCCTTAGCAGTTGACTGAAGAGGCCAAAGTTGGCCCTTCGGAAATCCAGAACTGTGGCTTTGCTAGGTATTCTATTCCTCCCACACAGGATCCTAAACTCCACCATCTCATGGTCACTGCAGCCAAGGCTGCCATTGACCGTCACCACTTCGACCAAACCCTCCTTGTTGGCGAGTACTAAATCTAGCAGCGCTGCTCCCCTAGTTGGTACGTCCACCATTTGCATTAAGAAATTATCATCAATGCACTCGAGGAACCTCCTAGACTGTGAATGACTGGCTGTGTGAGTCAACTGGCTGTGTGAAGAGCTATTGTTTTCCAGCAGGCCCTTAGGACAGGTACTCTTGTTCCTGGTATCTAGAGCTTTTCCCATATTTGCCTCAGAAGAGTTGGTTGTCAGTCAGGGAAGCAGCTGCACAGGAGGACTGGGCTTTGTCCACATCAGTCAGTGTTCAGTTTCTTTGCCACAGCTTCGCTGCCATCAGTTGTCCAAAGGAAAGGTAAAGCAATGTTAACATCCTCTCTGAAAGAATAGAAATAGAGAATAAAATGTCTGTTTTGGTTGAGAGATACTTCAGGAAGCATTTGCCTGTTACTCACGGTGCTTTGCCAGAATAACTTTATAATCTCCACGGCCAAAGCATGTTGGTATCAGAAGTAGGACCCAGAGGAGTGCCAAACTGAGACACATCATCCTTCTTTCCTGTTCACTGTGGTTTCAGGAACTTCAGTCCTTTCATTAGCTGTTTAATTGTCCTGCAAAGGTCTTGAGTCAATATTTTTATTTCCTGATTTTACCTTCCAGTGGTGAACAATCTGCGCCTCTTTTCAGAGCATCTAACTAAATTTAACAGGCAGGACAAGGAGGAACACTCCCATGCTTACTGGACTGGAAAATTGTAAGTATATTTAACAATTTAAAGTATGCATGCAGACTTTGAAAACAACCACTTTGTTCTGAATAGGACTACTGTTCTGCTGAGAACGTTTTTATGTTGTGGAAGTAAAAGGGTTTGGATTGTATTGAAAATATGTGAAGACAAGAACTTTGTGTTTGGCTGCAGCTCCATGGATACACTAAAAGTCTAAAATTACTAAAGTATATTAAAATGAGTATTTGGAGGGTATCTTGTATTTTATAGTTTTTTTAAGTGTGAAATCAAGTTGGTTCTTATTTGCTGGCCAAAGACACGTGGAGGTAAGTGAGGGGGGTTAACTCCTTCATTCTCTTTCATATAACCTACAGAAAGTTGAATTGAATTAGTGACTCATCCGAAAAATCCTAACTCATTCCCATCAACTCTCCTGAGGGGAGATCTCTATTTAGGAGATGACGATCGATCCTCAAAATGTCATAATACAAGAAACAGAGTATAGCCAACCTATGTCATAGCTAGCATGCACTCCATGAGATGTCCAGGATACACTCAGCCTTCTGCATTCAGTCTTTTGGACAGGATCTAGGAAAAGATAAGGTAATACAATGTTGACATCCTCTCCTGAATAATAGATTTGGGGTGTAGAGTTAGATTTGTTGGATGAGAAACAAACTAAAGAATTTTTCCTTAAAACCCCTAGTCTGAAATCTATTTGAGAATGCATTTTAAGGGTTTTTGGGGGAGACATGTTGGCATTGTTACTGGTGAAGAATAAGAATTAAAAGGGCTGTGAGCATGCTATAATGTTCTGATCACACGTGTATCAACAAAATTGGTCCATTGTTCTTTTTTGGGTAGAAACAGAGCTTTTTAAAAAGCAGTGCTGCAGAAAACAGCTGGATTTATACTCCCAAGAAAAAGAAAAGGTGATTTACTGTATCTTTGTTTTGGAGGGTTCAGAGGAATTCAACAGGCAGGCTCTGTGGTTCCATAAGGAGAAGCCAGCCTGGCCAATTCTGAATTAAACCCAACAAAAATGGGGGGTGTACATCTTAGTAAGACAGCCGTCATATATAAATATTGGTCAGATGGGTTTCCCTTGATGTACATCCAATTTCAACAATCCCAACTTTCTATTATTGTTATTTCAAAAATCCCAGCTGCACAGTGTTTTCAGGAAAAGGGGAACAGAGAGAGCAGAAACAGGTATGGCTGAGTTCTTTGCCCTTTAATCTTGCCTTTGGTATGTTGTCGCCTCCTTGCTGTACAGTTATGCAGATTAACATTTTGTGCTGCTAGAAACTCCTTTGCGTAATCCAAGCAAGCCAGAAAGGATGCTGTTGACCTTCAAACATGCTAGTAGTGGACAAAATCTGGAGGTTGGATACTCAGATATGCATGTGGGCTCTAAGGAACCAAGACCTGCACTGAATTGGTGGCACGAAATACAAATACTGTATGAAGAGTGCTTGTCTGACTGCTGTTTTCCAATGAGCCAAGCAAAACACTATCAGCAAATTATAAAACAGATGAACATGCTCCTATTTTTTGACATGTAAAAGGGAACCTGCCTTACCCAGCCACATCTGTTTCTTTGATTTAACTACATGCTCATTCCTACTAGTGTGGATGAGTGGTTTGGCTAATGCATTGCAGCCCACTTCACTTCAGTGGGAAAAGTAAAAAAAAAAAGAGGCTTCCTCATGAAATAAATCATTTTATGAGACTTTGATGTGAACATATCTAGCAAATTAATTTATTAGCCCCTCCTCCTCATTAGTGATTGCATTTTGGGGGGAGGGAAGGGGAGAACAAACCTGACTGTTTTTTTACGTATAAACTGGAGACCTCTCTCTCGTCACCCTAGATGCTCTCACAGCAGCACTGTGTCTATTCATAAGGCACTTGCAGAGAAGTAGGAGATACATCCTGCTGATTTGTAATGTAATTCCAGTACAAGAGGCAAGGCTGCAATGTAACACAATTCATTAATCCTTAAACTCTGAAACTACACAAGTTGCAAGAGAAATGTAACTTCTGGAGAGAGCACTCAGGAAAAGAGAACAGCAGAGAGAAAATTATAGTTTCAGAACACAGAGACTACTAACTTGAAGCAGAAAGCTGTAGCTAAAAGTAGAATAACTGTACACAGGGTGCACATACCACACATGCTTTTTAAGGAGAGATTAAACACATCATTGGAGATGCTTATAGACTTTGCATTTATCCTGTTCTCACGCACAGTCTTGCCAGGCTTGCCAGTCAATTGGCTAAAGATAAGCAGCATTGCTCATATAATTTTTAAGCTAACTGGACCTCACCAGAGACCACCTAATGTCTGAATTGCTGGGTGTGTCTGAAATTGTAGCAACAGGCACTTTGAAGAGTCACTCTTTGTACACAGGCTTAATTTTCAAGAATGGACTCACAGCATCGAGCATGGGGCTCGGGGAGGATTTTTCCAGGATTAAAATAAAACATGACTGATCACTCTGTCGGAAACCATTCAGCCCAGCCGTCTCACTGGAAGCCAGTGGCCAGGCCCCACTGCACTGCGCTTGTCCACCAGAACTGCGCTGGACCGTAAGAAAACAAACATGCCAAGAAGGGGCAGGCAATTATCATAAATTCACATGGATCCAGGTTAGCAAGAGTACCGCCCTCTCTGTGCACAGCTGGTGAGCACCAGTGGGAATGCAGTTTTGTTAACAGAAACAGAGAATCCCGCAAATATGCCTATAAATATGATGTGGGTCAGGGAACTCATTTAAACATACTTTACGGCTTGAGGTGTCACCCAGCCAGAAAGCACAAGCAAACAGCAAATAGCAAGCTCCTGATCTTAAGTAATTTAAGATTTGTGAATTACTGAAGTCTTCAAAATGGGATTTAAGCAGAATTTCAATGGTGTACAAGCCTTGAGCAGGAGTTCGGCATGAGGTTACACTTGATATTTTCCTCAAAAGCCAACACTACACCCAAAAGCCAACAGCTGAGGAACAATCTGTGACAGGTAAAAACACCATTAGACAGATAGATAGATGATAGATATAGATAGATAGATGATGATAGATAGATAGATAGATTAGATAGATAGATAGATAGATAGATAGATAGATAGATAGATAGATAGATAGATAGGAGCAGCCAGCTAGTAAACACTGGAGTTGAGAACATCTAAAATGTGAGCTTGAAACATCCTTTCCTTGGATTGATGTCCACTCCTTAGTCACCCTTTACTTTTATTTCCTGAATATATTTTTCTATCCCCTTCCTATCTACCAATGCTCATTGCAGCCCAAATATAGGGGGTTGAACCTTCATCACTGCAGAGCCCTTCAGATTTCAGTGTTCCTTGAATCCATACCCTTGAATCCATCTTCTCCTCTGCTCTACCACCAAGGACCTAATGCTAGTATACCTCTGCTTTTTTGTCTTATTTAAGTACAGTGGCTTTATACTCCTTTCTTTAGAAAGTACCTTCTCCACTGGCAGTTTCACCCTCTCTTCCTGCTTTCCAGTATATTTTAAACACACTTTTATTCATCTGTCAAATATTCCCTTTGCCTTCAAATTCCTCTTTAAAACCTAAGAAGACTGCCTGTCTTCACCTTCTCACTGCTGAATGTCTTGAGTATACTTAGAGTATAGGATTTCTGGGACAGCAGCTTTGCTTATCTGTGTAATTTATAGGCAGCATATATGTTTACACTACAGACAAATAAATAATGTAGAAAAATAAGTTTAATGGAAAGTCTTACCTTTCTTTCTGTTTTCATAAGCCAAGGGGTACTTTGAGTCTTCTCAACTTTGTTTTAAATTGTCCGAGTGCATTACTGAAAATAAAGTTCAAATAAGCCTTAAAAATAAAGTAAAATTTTACTTTAAAATATTATTTCATCAGGCCATGTTGGAATTAGCATCCTGTTCCACACAACCTCATCTTCATGGTCTAACAACTTACATTGCAAATTGCTGATTTTTAAAACTAACATTAGAATAATATTTTTCCAAGTACCCACCCACTGATACTCTCCACCTTGACATAATGAGATCACTTTTTTCTCCCTTAATGTCATGTATAACAAAATATTGATAGTCAGACGCTGCGTGTCTACAATTGTCAGGGGCTTTGGAAAGTTATCAGTGAGGATGTTCTGAAAAAATTGTTGTCATTAATGAATTGACGCGATCGGATTCTTCTAGGATGCTGTGCCACTGGAAAAATAAATGCACAAAGTCTGGTTTCTCTGAACATAGCAGGAATCAAAAAGGAGGAGGCAATCACTGTTTACAGTTATTGGTCTCCCTCCAACACAGATAACTGGTTTTCTGGTTGCTTCCAACTCTCTCTTTGTTCCCTGTCTGCTTCTGTTGTTAACACACGTGCGCACACTTTTTCATTTCCCCCAACAGAAAAAATCACAAATGCTCTTTGCATTATGTTCCCTCTGACCCCATCTCTGACTAGTCTTGGATGGCCCCTGCACCTCTGAAACTCTCCCTTCTTATTTTATCCACCTGAATCTCTGAATTTTATTCCCCCTCCTCCATTTATCCTGAATAACAGGTGGAAAATGTGGTGCACATGGTATACTGCCCATTATACTCTGTTTTTTAAAGTGAGCATTTTTAAATATCTATATTTTCCCATCATATACCCCATTTCCTCCTAATCTAGTTTAAGTTGATCTTTCAGTTTCTTTTTCTTCTTCTAAATTCAGATTTTTTTCTTAATTCATCTTGTCTGTGAAAATGTGCTATTCTGAACCTCCTTCATAAACAGGGACTGAGGGAAATGAACCCAGTTGCTGTTTTGGAGTTAATGTCTGGATAAATGGAGTACTGGTCTGCTTCAAAGTTTCATCCTGAGTGGTAGTTTTAGAGATCTTTCTGTTCAGGACAAATACCTTATCCCAGTAGTAAAATTATTGGTTAAATTCCAATTGCTAGGAGTAGAGCAAGATTTTATTTCTAAACTTTTTACAATATTCTGATGAGTTAAAAAATATCATAAACATAAACAAAACAAAAAAGTTAAGTGCAAAACAAAAGTTAGGTTTTATTGGTCTCTTTTGCAGAAATGGAGAACTGAGGTACAAGGAAGAAGATGACTGAAATGTAGCAGAAAATCTGTTGCAGGTCTAGGAGCCTGATCTAGATCTATGAGTCCTTTTTGAGTTTCTTGAAAACAAGCTTCCATGAGTCATGGAAGTTGCTGGCTGGGTAGAGAATGCATTGAAAGCAGGCTTGATGGGAAGTACGTGAGGGTGTTCATTGGCAAGCAGCTCAATATGACCTGACAGCATGTGTTTGCAGCCCAGAAAGCCAACCGTGTCCTGGGCTGCAACAAAAGACGCATGACCAGCAGGCTGAGGGAGATGATCCTCCCCCTCTACTCTGCTCTTGTGAAACCCCACCTGCAGTACTGCATTCAGCTCTGAGGCCCCAAAACAAGAAGGACATGAACCTATTGGAGTGAGTGCAGAGGAGGGTCACAAAGATAATCAGATGGCTGTGGTACCTCTTCTATGAAGACCACCTGAGTTGTGGTTGTTCAGACTGGAGAAGAGAAGGCCCAGGGAAGACCTTAGAGCATTTTCCAGTACCTAAGGGAGCTGACAAGAAAGCTGGAGAGGGACTTTTTAAAAGGGCATGTAGTGACAGGACAAGGGGGAATGGCTTTAAACTGAAAGGGTAGATTTAGATTAGACATGAAGATGAAATTCTTTTCTGTGAGGGTGGTGAGACAATGGCATGGGTTGCCCAGAGAAGTTGTGGTTGCTCCATCCCTGGCAGTGTTCAAGGCCAGGTTGGATGGGGCTTTGAGCAACCTAGTCTAGTGGAAGGTGTCCCTGCCATGGCAGGGGGACTGGAACTAGGTGGTCTTAAGGTCCTTTCCAACCCAAACCATTCCATGTTTCTATGATTGACTCTCCAGCTGTATACACTGCTGGCCAGTGCTCATTTTTACCCCTGCCCAATGACTTTGCTGCTTCCCAGATGACCAGAGCGCCTCACCAGGCAGCAGTCTGTATTTTCAGAGCTGGCAATGAGTCATGCATGAAGCTGGCTGACAACCCATGCTGTCTGTATGCATGCAACTATGGATCATTACACAGCAAAAAAGTACAGTATCTAGTTCAAAACCTGTCTCATTTTATTTGGATCCCTGCTGACTTTACTGGCACTGAGCCAAGGCTGGTGTTTACTGACCTTTCAGAGCAGCACTGCTGGCTGTAGGAGTAAAAATAGCTGCTTCTTGAGGTTGTGCGCAGACACTGAAGCTGTAGGGTTCACACTTTTCTGTCTGCACAGCAGCCTTCAGACCCATCTGTATGCCATCGGGAAGCATCAGGATTGCTACCCGGCACCATTCCTGCTGGAGCAGTTGCCCTGGTTTGAGCAGCCAGACAACCCTGAGCACCTGTGTGCTGGTAACACAACTCCTGGTCCCACACAGCAATGTGTAGCATCTGTTCAGCTTTCAAGGGATAACACTTCTACACTGTGCTTGTGCTTTGAGACAGAGGCAATCCCACAGTACTCCTTGCAGCCCTGGGCCGGAACCACCTGGTTTTGGCTGAGAAAGTTGTGTTTTCTTTTCTATGGGATGAAGTTTTGAATTTGTTCTGAAAACAGTGTTGATAGTTCAGGGATCTTTTAATTACTGCTGAGCAGTGTTTACACAGCGTTAAGGCCTTTTCTGCTTCTCACACCACCTCAGCAGCTAATAGGCTGGGGTTACACAAGAAGTTGGGAGGGAACACAGCCTGGACAGCTGACCCCAACTGACCCAAAGTATATTCCAGACCATATGGTAACATGATCAGCATATAAAGCTGGGGAAGAAGAAGGAGGTAGGCAGGTTGTCCAGAGTGATGGTGTTTGTCTTCCCAAGTCACCATTACACGTGATAGAGCCCTGCTTTCCTGGAGATGGTGGAACACTTGCCTGCCTATGGGAAGTGATGAACTAATTCCTTGTTTTGCTTTGCTTGTGCAAGCAGCTTTTGCTTTACCTGTTAAACTGCCTTTATCTCAACCCATGAGTTTTCTCACTTTTATTCTTCCCTTTCCCATCACATGGGGTGGGGAGAGGACAGTGTGAATGGCTGCATGGTGCTTACTTGTTGGCTGGGGTTAAAGCACAACAGTCCTTTTTTGGTACCTAACATGGTGGCACCACACAGCCACTCAGTTGGCTCATATTTTTCAAGTACTAGTAAGATTTCTGTCTGGACCTGGTGTGCCTGCATGTCTCGGGGTCTTGCCAATACACTCTGCAGAGAGAAACAGACAATAATCAGACAATAATCAGCCACTGGCCAGCACCCATGCAGAGCTGATTTAACTAAAACAAAGCAAAGCAAACCATGTGCTTTTATGTAAGAACATAGCTATTACCTTGTTTTATGGTGGTCACTCTGTCTCAGAGAATGAGTTATAGTATCTGGCCGCATTGCTGGTTTGCACTGAAAGGCCAGGCTAACAGGGGATTAAGCAGGAAGATAGTTCCAGGAGGGATTATCCCTGTACGTAATGGTAAAAAAATTTCACTGATGGCAACAGGTACATCTGGAAGGCTGCCTCTGGCAGTGTTCTGGGGTTAGCACAGTGGTGTCCTTCCAGGTCCGAAAAAACTTGCACGTGATTTTGTTCCAGGCATCAAAAACCTTGTCTGACCTGCGTGTGTCCTTGCAGTCTCAACAGAACTTCCCAGACTGTCACTGTTTCTGAAGCTGGTTTTCCCTCTTGAAAATCCACAGCAGCTTCAAGGGACACCTCAACTCCATTTCTGTAAGATCCGTTTAGCTCATGTTACTCCCACTCCATGCCACTTCTCACAAACATCTACGTGATATTGTCAGACAGAGGAACAGATAGTTAGCAAGATTAACCTAGATAAATCTAATTATTTGAGACATTTGAGATATGTGTGGTATTTAATTTGTTCATACCATGGAACATGACAAAATAAATTAGAAGTAGAGGAAAATACTACATAGTGCCATAGTGAACATTTTTGTGTGTTTACTCAAATCACTGCTTAATAAGATATGTGAGTGCCAGGGAATACTCATTTAACTATGCACTTAATTCTCTGTTTTCAGGATAACAGTAATTTAGATACCTTCATTTAAATTCTTCTAGCACTTTTATCAAAGTGACAGTTTCTGTTTATTTCTCTCTTCTTTTAAAGAACACAGCACTTGCTTTTGCCACATTGTGCACACTTATTTTTTCTCTTTGGGGATACAAGCTGTATTAATGTTTCTGTAATAACCAGAATAATGACAAAAGACAAAAACCTAGTGTTTGTTTTACTTTGTCAGCTAAATACTCCACTATGAAATGGGACTACAGGAACTGTAGTAGAACACTAAACTATAGGAATAAAACTACTCTGTGACCAGAGAATTCTAGTATTTATTCTTACATCAAGAGACTTACATACAGTAACTTAAATTGGTCTCCTTTTTGATTAAAAAGGAGTTTTTTCCATGTTTCTCCATCTCTCCTTCTGTGAATGAACAAAAATGTTTCTTAATATTTGTTCACTGGGTCTTCACTTGTGTTCCACTGGCAAGTACAGTTGCATAGGCAGTCCACCTTTGGCTGCTACAGACGCCTGAAGTCTGGAGGAACTCTATTTTTCCCTCTGGAGTGGAGGAACTTCTTTTTCTCTCCCTGAGTAGCAGCACAGATGGTGTTATCGCTGACTGAACTCCTTCCCCTGCCACTGCAGACTGTGCTGCCCTATTCACCTGTACTTGACTGGGAAATCTAAATGACATCTTTACACACTCAGAGAAAACTTTTCCTAGCTCTAAGAGACATGAGCAGAATGATAGCATTTATTTTCAACAGTGACATAGCTGTTAGAAGTGGTAAGCATCTTTGCTGTACTAATTCCTCTGATAGTAACCTACACGGGCAACTACAAACATTATATGGACACCTGTCAATAGACACTGCAGTCCAACTAATCAGTGGTGTTGAGACAACATTCAGATTTGTATGCTTGCCACAGATTATCTCCCAGAGGTGTGTGATTCTGTGGTTTCCTATTTCAGTATCAAATACACCATGGTGCTACAGCTGATAGATAGAATAGCTTGAAAATATTCTTCAAAAGTTTCAAGGAATGATAGAAGTCATAAGCTTTTCTCACTAGTTCTAGTGGTAGCTCTCCTATCCTTTCATTTTCAACATCATCTGATGTATTTACTCCAAAGTATATACTGGCTATCCGTTCCTACCCTCTAAAATCGATAAACGCAGTGAGAGGATGAAAACGGCAATACAAAAGCATTTTAACCTGGACTCATAGGTTTATTGAATGGCATTTTGAGGTGAACCTCAAGAACATTTTCAAAAGCATCTCTATAGTGTGTGCAGAGAAGAACTTTACACACGCCAAGCAGTTATGTGCAAAGCTCCTGTTTGCATACCCAGAAACTTTGCTGTTGGAATTTATTAGGTGATTTCATATGCCTAAAATGAAAGTGTGCACAGAAATTGCAGCAGGTGGTCTGAATGTTGGGGAATAACAGTCCTATCTCCTTTGGAGGGATATAAGCATATCCCAGGGTCTTTCTTTGTTAATCTTTCCCAGGAGACCATTTAGGAACTGTTTAAAGGGCACACAGTGAGCTCTGTAGGGACTATAGCTTACTGCAGAGTGGTTGCACTAAAAGTGGCCAGTGTCCATTCGCTGCACAGGGAATTCCCGGTTCTACCAGTGAAAAATAAACCTCCACATGGACGAAGACCCAGACAAACCAGTCCAGCCAGTCACATAGCTACTGTGTGCTAGTTAGGAAATTTAACTCATCATCACAACACAGCTTCATTAGTTTCCACAAATGGCATGTATAAAAATATCTCTACAGAACAAAGAGAGGTAAGGTTTTAAGAAGCTGTGCATGGCAAAGGTCAGCCTAATGCAGAGTCTGCATGTTACTGCATTAGGATACATAGGTTGGCCTTGCAGACTCCTGTGCTTGCTTCTCTGCAAAGCACCTTTACCTAGCAAATACATGGCAGAATTTGCTAGGGTCTTACTTCAGTATACACATGAGGGAATGGAAGGACTTCTCTGCAGAAGAAAATTTTTTCTCTCAAAACACTGACATGACACTCATGAGTGATACTAATATTAGGAGAAAAGACAAAAAGATGTTTAGAAACCCAGGGAAACTGTCCCAGACAGGACAAAGAAAACTCCAGTGGCGGAACAGTTCCACCAAGATCCTGGGCTTCAGGCCATACCCACCACAGCTGCAGCAAGGAAACCAAGATACCACAGAACCCGGAACGGAGGGTGTAGGGTGTACCTCCCTAGAAGCACGGAGAGGAGAAACAAGTCCCTGGGAAGCTGGGGAAGCAGCAGGGAAAACATCTTGAAGCAGAGACTTGCTTTGATCCTAATGATAAATCAACTTCGCCAAAATGGATGAGCCATTTGAATCCACTCCCTGGTGTTTTTGTCCTTGAAGTGATGAGCATGTGTGAAAACCCACGTATGCACTGAGGAAGGGAAGGCAAATGACACCAGGCTTGAATTCAGATTAGAAAAATGTGCGTGAAAGTGCAAAAAAAAAACCCCAAAACAACCTCACATAGCAGCGTAGGAAAGTTCGGTGTTCCATTTCTGCCTTCCTCCAACAGATGGGATTTTCAGCTCCAAATGGCAAGCACCGTGTTTGTTACAGATCATCTGCCCCTCTGCATACCCAGGCTGCCTTAGATCACCATCTTGCAAGAAGGGTGAAACCAATTTGTACTACCAGTGCTCCACAGTGCTTCAGCTGGCAGCAGCTGTTCCAGGTCTGTCATACAACCCACAGTGGTCATTTTCTGGGAGTTCAGGGGAGCCCAACAAAACCAGGGTTGCTAGCACTGTATCATACAGGAAAAAAAGTAAGGCCTCCAAACCACACCAATGACCTTGAAAGACCGAGACTCTTAAAAACATTTGCTTTCAGATATAAGTGTTCATGTTTTGGTTTTGTTTCTCTACTAGGAAGAGTGAGTTGCAAAGACTGCATACACCAGGGACATCTTCACCCAAAGACAAATTTGCAAAGTTAATGTCAAAACAGTGACAAACCACGTAATTTATTAATTTAGCCCCTGACTTTTCCCAGCATCCAATAGGTGCTATTATTATTGTTATATAAATACCTAAAATTGGCATTTTAAAGGTTCAGCTTTTTTAGAAATCTATTTCACCCCTTCTAAGCAACACATTAAAAATAATTTTCAATACAAGACCATCACATTTTTACATTTGGGGGCTAATGTCATCACCATATATAATAAATAACAGGACATTTTTGTTTCATCTTTGTAGCTTGCAGTTTTCTTCTGATGGTTTATAAAGACATAACCTAGGAGTGCTTATTTTGCAGCTTTTTTTGAATGGTTTGATGCTTCCAGTTATTAAAAACATGACCTATGATGGCAAGAACACATGCATTTTAGGAAGAAATCTGGGGGCAAAATGCTGAGAAAATGCCTATATGCATCCAAGTTTCCTACTCCCAGGGAAATAAAATGCACCTGTGTGCAAATACTGTCACTTCCACATCATAATTTTAATTTCCAAAGTCAATGTGGTAATGACATCAGAGTACATATAATGTAATATTTTGCATGTTGCAGTACTATTAAATAGAGTGCTGTCGTGATATTCAGAATATGTTCAGCATCTCAGATAAGTTAATTCATCTAAAGGTTGAACACACCTAACTACCAAAAATCCAGGTCAGCAAGGACACTTGTGTTCACAGGGGTATTTATAGCCTTTATTTGAAGCACCCTCTTTCTAGTCAATCTGGTTGAAGTTCTTTTGCTTTGAATTTAAATTAGCAGTAAACGCTGGGGAATTACTCGCTTCTGTCAGTCAGTCCTCCTTGTCCTATATTTAAGATAAAGAGAAGTGTGGAGCATGTGTGGATCCAAGAACTCCTCACAGCCGCTGTAAATTAGAGGAAGTCTGAGCATGCTCTGCATGACTCAATACATTGCTGCACCTCAGCAAGCTCCTGGTCTACCAGCACAGGAATGGCTTACAGCTGCTGCAGGCCCATAGGCTTTCTGCAAAATCTGGGCATACAAGGAAATGATTTGGTTGTTTATTGAACATAGTAATTGGGTTTTGGTTTGTTTGTTTGGGTTTTTTTACATGAGCTGTCTCTCAATTGATTTGCATTTCAGTATTTAGATCTCACAGATTCTTTCCTATAGGAAATCCACCATAAAATTTTGAACCTGAAGCAGGTTAGATTGTGCACTGTTGAAGACTATAGAAATGTGGGTTGAAATGGTTATAAATAATAAAAATAAACTCATTTTTAAAATCTTATTCTAAATTTTGTCTATGTAATTTAAAACATATGCAGAATTTGTTTGAGATATATCTGTCTAATCCTAACAATCAATATCCTGTAAAACTCAGCTGTCCTTAGAAAGCCTGACCTATAATATTGTTTTCATTATCTTAATCACTGTGAAGACAGGCTGCCTAGCAAGTGAACAGTGGCCATGATAAACAAAGATCATAATGAGATTTTAAAGAGCTGCACAATGGAGTAAATTAGAGAAGTTCTGTGTATGATGTCATTATGCACATCTCAGTAATGGCAGCAAGGAAATCTGTCCTGTTTTGCATATACTGTGTTAAAGACACATTTTTAGTTCCCCCAGCATACTCTGCAACTAGATAGCCATGCTTTTATAAAAACATATTTAAAGCAAAACCTCAGACTTAGCCACTATGGACTCCACTGTGGTGACCTACTGCATAGATTTACATTGGCAATGCCACAGAAGTCATGCATGCTGAAACAATTTATTTCTGAGTCTAATTTTTCCCAGTGGAGTTTGCCATTTGATTAACATTTTTTCTTTATCTTTTTACAGGCTCTTTGAAGGTGGTGTAAATTGCATCTAGCTCTGATTAATGGTGAGATTCATGCTAGAAATAAAACTTTCACTTTAGCTGGAATGTAAATGAAGCCTTTCAAACTAGCAGAGTTTTTAATAGAAACAGAATGAAATAACTTAACCTGGAATCTTACACATGCACACAAAAATCAGGTACCTACATTTTCTCAGTTTGCCTCTGTTATTGTTTTTGATAAAAGACAAAGGCTACATCAAATACTGTTTGTTGTGCTGCCAAAATAATACTTTGTTTTTCTCGAAGTTACTTGTAAAGTAGACAACGCCAGCACCCTGTCAGTAGTGTCCAATCTAAGGGGTTTGCTGCTGGGTGTATGCTATGTGAAGGCACTTTTCTAACCCACAAATGGAAATCAGATGCCCAGCCATCACTGGCTGACTAGAGGGGCTGGGAGCAACACAGGCGCTTGAGTCGAATTGTCCCCTACTATTGTAAGCAAAAGCATAATCACTCCCCCACTTTGAGGTAGCTGGCTCCCATTAAGGTCATAGCAGCTACAATTGAAGCTGCATGCCTGACAAACACAATCATTAATATGATTATTTGGGGTGGCATAGTAAGAGAAGTGGGTGTTCCATCTGGAATTCGAGTCCCAGTCAGAAAGTTTAAGAATCGCTCTTCTAAGGAATAGTTTTGGAGTTGGTACTAAGTCATTTGAGAACCTGGAGACTCCTGTCACTAAGGTCAATCCCGCTTTGCAGAAGGGGTAAGGCTAGTGAAGGAAGTTGCACTTCAGGGCATATTACTGTGCAAGTGTCTGGTGAATACTGGATTACCTAGAGTATGAAATTAATAATTAGCTCCTAACACCCATCTCTTCCAATAAAGGAAAATTTGTCCAGAACAAGACATGAAAAAACATGAGTTCCCTCTGCAAAGCAGAATAGGGAGAGAATGGGGATGGAGACCATACCCATTTCTTCACCGTGCACACCAGAAGAATAAGAACTGTGCCACCCTTGACTCTTCACAGCGGTCCCTGAAGTCAAAATTGTGAAACAAGTATGAGAAAACATTTCACATCCTGTTCCCCACGTAGAGAAGTGACTCTCATCTCCAGTTCTGTCCATCTGGTATCTCCCACTGTGCTCATGTGCAGGAATGGTCTTTGCTTTTGTTTATGAGGAGGATCCCATGGCAACAAAATGAGGCAAGGTCCAAGAGCATGTCAGATTAACCTATCCATTAAAACACTTGGATGAAATGTAAAGGCTGCCTGCTTCGGGTGGGTTGGTTTGTTTCATGTTAGCTTATTTGTCATGAGAAATCTGAGAGAGCGCACAAAACTCCTTTCCTTCATTCCCATTCCCTTCCATCGTTCATACACCCTCCTACAGTGCTGTTATGTGGAGGAGCAGAAATTGTCTTTGACCACTCTAGGGATGCACCAAGTGTTGGGTGTGCATGTGTTTTCACAAAGCAAGATCAGGGTATGAGGCACAGTACAATGTGCATGTTTCCTTATCTCACACCTGCATCCGTGCACTCCAAAAACCCTGCCTTCCAAGCACACGCAGGAAGGTGGTATGGAACCAGGAATACATGAAGGGAAAGTGAATGGCAGAAAGGGGATGGTGTACCCTCTCATACACGTAGCTGGTAAATTAAGGCTTGGAGGCATGTTTGCCAGGACACAGGCACTTCTTTACATATCAAAGCTAAAGTTTATTTTGTTACATAGAAAACAAATTAAATTTAGCTTTGGTGTCAAAAAAAATTGTTGTTGTAATGGATCAGATTGATTTCTGGCATGAAGACACAATTGGCATTGATTTTGATGATTTATGGCACCAATTTATCCTCAGTGTAACTCCACTGATTGTGGCAGTTACATCAGAGCTTAATTTAGCCTGATATTTTTATCAAGAGAAGGAACAGAATTAAAAGAGCACATGTCTCAGTTCAGGCAATTGTTTTCTACTTTCCCATTTCACATAAACTGCATTTCTTTAAGCTATGTATCTTCTAGCCCTCTGTTTTCTCATATTGTGATAGCCTTAGTGTTTTTTTCCTCTACTTGCATCTGGGCTTATTGACAAATTGTCACCTGTGATGTGTTTGCTGTCTTACAAGATTACAGATGACTGCTGCCTTCCACTGCTTCTCCTCTTCCTTCTCTTCAAGATATATGTCTTGCATACTGAGTGGATTGTTTTCTGGACAGTGAACACCACAAGAGAATTTATATTACATGCTTTTTATGCATCCCTCAGTCTAGAACTTTTCTTCTTTTAATGACTCCACAGCCAATGTCCTGAACACGTGTAAAGCAAAGATCTTCATGTAAATTGTTAGCAACTTGAAAATACATATATTTCATACATGCTATATAACTGATGATAAATTCTCTCTTCTGCCTTTTAAAATCTTCATTCTTTGGTCATCTGCAAAATTGGAGTGAAGAGCAAGTACAACACTTAGAATAGATGCCACTTGCAAGGACATGAATATTGGTTCTCTCTATAAGCCGGATTCCTGGAACCTGCATAGCTGCCAATCCAACAGCTTGAGCTGTTTCATCATGTCTGCCTAACTCATATTCTGCACATCCATTGCATGAGTATTTGACAAACACTGATATTCTGTTTCACAGCAATGGCGCTGGTATGCGTACCCCCTCTATAGCTCTAATTTCTGCCAGTTGTTCATAGAGTCGTTGAGGAAGAACCCAAAGCTCCCAAAAATGTTGACATGCTCTAATAGCTGGGCTGCTAGAGAAAGACGAAGGCCTATGAAAGCACTTTAAAGGACCTCTGAAATCCCCACTTAAAGCTTGTCAGAGCAATATCAGAACCTGCAAGAACATGACTATATACCAAAGTATCTCCTGAGAAACCTGTGGTGTGCTGCAGACCATACAGCAAAACACAACCCCACAGAAGGCTGGGAGAGCAACAGGGAAGCTCCAAGGCACTTGGTGGTCACCAGAAATGTGTGAGATCGACCTGCAGACATACCTGCTCCTTAAGGATTTGTCTGTCTCTGCACACTCGAGGGAACCGAGGGCAGTAAGCCACAACACACAGAAGAAAGATGTCACTGAGCAAGACAGAAAACTACAGGTAGTGCCAAGAGAGTAGGTGTGCATGCGCACATACCTGTTTTCTGCTGTTTGATTTCATCATGCATTCATACTTAATTTCCACCACAGAGGCCCTATTACAGTAATTAACTGAGGTGTGACAATGTTTTGATGACTTCATACACAAACAATCCCATTCATTAAACATAAGGAGTGATCTGAAATCTTCCTCAAAGCTGCGTGATGAGACTTTAAACAAAAGGTGAGAGGATTTGTATCGCCTCCCCTGACAGGAGTCCATTGAAGAGATACACAGCCTGTTCCTCTGCATCTGCTTACTCATTCCCTCTGCCGCTTAGGCTCTACAGTGAAGGATTTTCAGACCTTTCTAATTATATTTGCATTTAGCAACCTTCTGCTGAGCTACTGTTGAAGAAACTGCCACAACAAATAAACAAACACAGGGCTGCCAGTTCAGACAGCCAGTGTGCTCGCTCTGAGGACATCTGCCCTTTCTCTAGCAAGAAGATCACAGGCAGTCAGCAGTGACCTTTCGACTCATAGTAGACTTCCTGCATTAAGCTTGCATGTCCTTGCCCCCCCCCCCCAAAAAAAAAAAAAAAAAACAAAAGACCTTAGAGACTTCTTTTGGATTTCTCTTTTTTTGGGCCTTGTACAGCCCTGGAAAATGTCTGCAATATCTCTCATAAACATCATCATTTATTAATGTACTGCAAGTCTGAAACAGCCCAGTTGTTTGGGTGCTTGGTAACGTCTGAAGTTAGCTCATTTATAAAGAGGAGCAACACTGGAAAGTGTTTCTCTTCAGAGAACCATGCTGATGAAAAGTTGCTTAGAGCTCATCCAAAATTCTGTCTCACACCGGATCTTTAATGTAGTTTCTTTTGGATAAGCTTACAGCGTGCATGTTTTTTTTTTCCCTGATAAACACCAGTATATTTGTATGCATTATTTCAATGCAAAGGTTTTATTTTGATGTCATGTGAGAGATGTGGAAAGCACTCCTGGGAAATTTGGCTGGCATTTCTGTAGAAATATAACAATAGCATGATAGCTTAACCAAGTGGGTACTGGTATTTAACTTGCTTTTCGTTTCACCTAGTAATTTCAAATGTAATCTGAATATTCATAAGATAGCAAGAAGGTGGCTCATTAAAAGATGTATCCTGTTCTATAGAGTGAAATGCAATGGAAATAAGCAATACGTTTGCAGGCTGAACAGATCAAATACAGCAGAGGGCAGAAGGGAAGGACACACAAAATCCCACCACCTTTCTCTTTTCTGAATGTGTGCATAAGGCAAGGATTAGGATCACCGTGTAATATTCAGGAGAGTTGCATGGGAAATACATTTCCCATAGCAACAGCTGTTTTAGACGTTAGAGCAAGATTAAAGAGAAGCTGCTTCATCTATCTTTTGTTTTAAATGAATGGTTATCTGCCAAACCAGCAGGTCAAAACAGGCATTTCTGTAAAAACAAATATCTCTTTGCAAAAACTATACTTATTCTGTGGATTTTGGTTTTCTTATCTGATAATGGGCAATCGTGTACCATACTCCAGGTCTCTGTGTAATTACTAATTCACCGTTTCAGTTCTACATGGTTAGCCAAAAAGGCACTTAAGTAAGTAAAAAGGAATGAAAAAATGTTAATAAATTCAAGATGTTAAACGCTGATCTGTACCTAATTCCATTAATACATACATTTCGAATTAAAATGGAATATCAGACTTTCTGGATTTGTTTGCTTTAAAAAAGTACAATAAAAACCAAGATTGTATTATAAAAAATTATAATCCAGTTTTGCTCTTATCTCTAGCTCTGTTAAAAGAAAACTAGAGGCAAGTAATAACTTCTACAAATGAGTCATTACCAGAGATTACTATTTTTAAATAGCAATCAAAAATTTGTCAGGCATTAAAGAGCAAATAGGAAAGATTTGACTTTGCTCTTGTACAAAGAGATTACGCTCAAATCCTCAAAGTCTTACATACTCAGGTCCTATCAAGAGCCCAGGTTCATTTCATCTAACCAAAGGATCCTAAATTAAGATTCAAGTCAACACAGATCTCTCTAAGGAACCTCACATTAAAATTAGGGTTATCAGATGACAACTCAGCTTCCCTAGAAACTAAATAGCCTTCTGGAGTCTGTCTTGCTTTTGGGGTGCTTGCAGGGGATGCTGCTCCTACTGAAATTAACAGAAGCCAAAATGCAAGCATCTCATTGGAAATGCAGTGACTCATTACTAGTTCAGTGCTTTGACACTTGTGACAAAGTAGACCTCTGTCGTGTGGGATGTGCCAGGTGCCACTGATAAGTAAGATGAGGGACAGCAAGAAACTGAGTAAAATTTATGTCAGAAGGACTATGTACTCATGAGTTTTTTACACAGGCATGTCCTGATGGTACTTGCAAATTTGTTAACTGATTTATTTTACTTACGTTAATCAGCTCACGTACTGCAGGAAACATGGGAGAAGCATTTGTGTAGGAAGTGACTTAAATAAAGAGCAGATGGTGGCTTGGTGAGCAGGGCCTGGATTTGTGCTCAGTTCCAGGTTTGCAGTGAAAACCTATTTGTGAGAATCTAAATTGTAATAGATCATATTTTAGCCAATATGCACAAAAATCTTCAGGGAAAAGCATACATCTGATAGTTGAGAATCAGTGTGTTGATTAATTTTTGATAGAAGGAACTTAAATATCCTGGAAGCTTGCGCCACTGCATTTCTGATTTATATCTGTAAAAAAATCAGTTACAAGCCACAGAGAAACAGAGTGAAGGCCTTTACTGCCCACCAAAAAAAGGCATCTGCTGGAATGTGGGAGAGCCTGGTAGAGCTCCCTGTTTCAAATATGTCACAGTTCACCTCTCCATATGAAGAATTCAGAAGTTCAAAAGCACCAGTCTCTCAGAGAGGTCATCAGCAGGATATTTGGGATA
This sequence comes from Lathamus discolor, assembly GCF_037157495.1. NCBI lineage: Eukaryota > Metazoa > Chordata > Aves > Psittaciformes > Psittacidae > Lathamus > Lathamus discolor. Next base: position 77,320,740 of record NC_088888.1, read on the forward strand.
TCTGTCTGGGTTGTAGGATGGAAAAGTTTCTGGTTCTCTGCCAGACTTTCTTCAGCTCCTTTGTTGCCCATCAGTCCCTTCAGTGGTGGCCACAGATGCAGCTGACACATCTCAGACACTCTTCTCTCTTACTGTTGGTTACAGTGGTGCAGGTTGTAGCCTCTGGTCTCTGGAGCACCAAAGAAATGGCACAGCTTCAGTCAAGTACACATTGTCCAAGGGAAAGCATCTGGCACAGCACACCTCTTCAGATTAGTGTGCAATGCCTTCTATCACCTGCCCTCTCCAACTTGCCCATCTTCCCAAAAGATAAGCTCAGGAACAGAGGCAGGCCGAGGCTGAAGAACATAGAAAAAAGAACTAGAGTCTTTTTGAAAGCTCCTCTGCTACAGCTTATCCTCATGAACAAGTCAGAGCTTCATGTCTCATTGTTTTTTCAGTGGTGCAGGGGTATGTCATGTGTTTGCATCAGTCCAGGGAGAACATTTACCTATTCCCTACTAAAAGGGGTGAATTCCTCATTGTCGTGGTTTACACCAAGCCACACAGCTCATCCACTCACTACCCCCCCTTTTCTCCCTCTTTCTTTCCTTCCCGCCCCCACTCCCCGCTCCCAGAGGGATGGGGAGGAGAATCGAGAGAATGTAACTCCCACGGGCTGAGATAAGAACAGCCCAGTAACTAAGGTATAACACAAATCACTGCTGCTATCATCAATGATAATGATGATAAGAGAAAATAACGAGGGAAAAGAATACAATACCACCTGCCGAACGAGTTCGACGCCCCCCGAAGAGAGCCTGTGCCCTTCTGGGTAACTCCCAGTTACCTCCCTGGGCATGACATGCTGTAGTATGGAATACCTCTTTGGTCAGTTTGGGTCAGGTGTCCTGTCTCTGCTTCCTCCCGGCTTCCCCTCCTCCCTGGCAGAGCATGAGACTCACAAAGTCCTTGGTCAGAGTAAACATTACTTAGCAACAACTAAAACCATTGGTGTTATCAGCTCTGTTCCCAGGCTGAAAGTCAAAACACAGCGCTGCACCAGATACTAAGAAGACAAATGACTGCTGCTGCTAAACCCAGGACACTCATGCAGAGGAAGCTGTTCAGCCTGTCCCTCAAACTTGCCAAACCTCTCTCGTCTTAATAGAGTCTCATTATAAGGAGGGTCGCCGCTTCTTTCACAGAGCACTTTCAGTCACTTCAGGGTGAGGTCTCTTCTTGGATCTTGTTAAAAATGCATACCTTTCTTGGAGCTAAAATGGCCATTGTTAGAAACAAAATCAAAACATCTTGGGGAGGGGGAGGGGAAGTAGGAACTAGCACAAATAGTCACGACTGCAAATGGACACTGCTTTGCTTTCCAAGTGAGTACGGCTCCAGATGGTAAGACATGACTGTATGCTGGCAGCCCTTAAAGTGCTAAAATAAAGCCCCATTTCAAGTACATTTACCTCTAGAAATAGAAAAGTATCCTCTATATTTATGTTATATTAGTGGTTGGTTTTGAAAGTTTTGCCAGAAGTTGTCCAGAAATAAGGAAAAAAAAAAGAGGAAAAAAAGTTTTGCATGAATCATCCATGTTATGGTCTTTATAAACCTACATCATTACCGAAGTATGTCCCAAATTGCTGCATACCAATACCGGACTTGAAACACTGATGGGAAAAGGAGGGTATAAAATTATGTCAGACTGCAACTGGTACTAATATGATGGCAATGCAATATCATTCTGTTACTCTACAGAATTTCTGTGGTGACAGTGTAACTGTAAGTCGTATGCCTTTGATAAGATAGGAGGTAATGTTCTGTTTTACGATGTTGTGCCTCCCTCAGTCTGTGGCAATGTAACCTCAAACCACAGGAGCAAAATAAGGCTGAATTTAAAATCATCTTAATACTTATACAGCACAGTATTGCAATCACTGCAGTTCTGATGGAGGGAGCCTCTGAAAAGAAGCTGCTGATGCATTAAAATTCTTCTGATGACATCTTAAAATGAAGACTAATTAGTTGAAGACCATTGTACTTGTCTTTCAATTGTTATGTCACAGAATGGTTTATAATTTCTTTCATGATCTCTTAGTTATTAAAAAAGGTTTATGAATATTTGCTTGTGGATGCATTAAATTGTCACCCACAAAATGATGATGAACATATCCATTTCTTCTAACTCTTTTCTTACTTGTTTACTGTTAACCATAAGAAGGTGAGGACAGTCAAATATGGGAATAGATTGCCCAGAGATGCTGTGCACTCTTCACCCTTGGAGGTTCTCAAAACCCATACGGATAAAGACCTGAACAATCTGATCTGATTTCACAGGTGCCCTTGATGGAGGCAATGGAACCTGAGGTCTTTTTGCACTTGAACTTCAATGATCCTATGATCCAAAGATTAATTTTTTACAGTTTTATAGCTGAACCAATCTGCACTAACGTCTCGTTGGTCAGCATTGCATTTCCATCATTGCAGTAATTCAACTGTATGGAAATCTCTGGATCACAGACCATGGATCTCAAAGGGAAATTTAACCTTCCTGAGAGCTGCTGGAAAGATGATACAGTGGGGTTTGTGGAACAAGATAACTTCTTGGCTCAGGTACAAGATGGGCAACAGTTAGATTCACTAAAAAGAATGAGCTGATCAGAGACGCTAGCAGGTCTTTAAAGAGCAGTTCATCACAATCCTTAGGAAACCAAGCAGATTTACCAGAATAAGACTTAGCAGGAAGGTCATGACAGCTCCAATGCAAAACAAAGGGAAAACAGGGCCAGGATATTAAGGAGGAAATTGGATACATTGCCACATAGGGCAAGCAGAGATGGTGTCACAAAAGTCAAAGGTCAGCTGGAGTCAAGACTTTCAAGGAATGTCAAGGGCAACAAAAAGAACTTCTGCCACCAGATTGGTAGTAAAAGGCTGAGCAAGGTAAATGTGAAGTGGCTGCTAAACAGAGCAGTGGTTGAGTGATAGCAGACAAGTTGATGTACTTAACACCTTGTTTGCTTGTGTATAACGATGTCATAGCCCAACAAGTTCTCGCAGGCCTCTGTGCTAAGTGAAAGAGTTCAGAGAGGACAGCTGCTAACAGCACAGTAAGAGGACTAAGTCAGGGATTACAGACAAAAACTTGATCCAGACAAAATACTGGTCCTGGGCACATGGAGAAGCAAAAGCAGATTGCCAGCATGGATTTACCAGAAGTAAATCACACTTGACTGACCTGTTATCCTTCTGTGATAAATATCCTGGATTTCTAGCTGAGAGGAAGGTAGTGAGCATCGTTTACTTTCACTCCAACAAGGCTTTTGACATTGTCTCTGTCGTGGTTTAAACTCAGTCAGCCACACAGCCGCTTTCTCACTCCCCCCTCTTTCTCCCTCCCCACTCCTGGAGGGATGGAGAGGAGAATCGAAAGAATGTAACTCCCACGGGTTGAGATAAGAGCAGTCCAGTAACTAAGGTATAACACAAATCACTACTGCTGCCACCAATGATAATAACGATAAGGGAAATAACAAGGGAAGAGAATACAACCGCTCACCACCCACTGACCGATACCCAGCCCGACTGAGCAGTGATCCAACACCTTCCAGGTAACTGCCCCCAGTTTAGATAGTGGGCATGACGTGCTGTGGTATGGAATACCTCTTTGGCTAGCTTGGGTCAGGTGTCCTGTCTCTGCTTCCTCCTGGCTTCCCCTCCTCCCTGGCAGAGCATGAGACTCAGAAAGTCCTTGGTCAGAGTAAGCGTTACTGAGCAGTAACTAAAAGCATCGGTGTCATCAGCGTTGTTCCCAGGCTGAAAGTCAAAAACACAGCACTGCACCAGCTACTAAGAAGGAGAAAAATGACTGCTACTGCTGAACTCAGGACAGTCTCCCAAAATAATCTTGTATCCAAGTTACGACATTAAGGTCTAGGTAGGTGAAAAAACAAGTGAGTAAAAAACTGGTTTGACAATCGGTTTCACAGGTTAGTGGTTAATGGGTTGTACTCTACCTGGTGGCCAGTGACAAGCCAGCATTGCAGGGGTTTATACTGGAGCTTGTCCTGTTTAACATCCTTATCAGTAATCTGAAGGAGGTGACAGAGTGCAATTTCATCAAGTTTGCAGTTGACACCAACGTAGGGGGACCAGGCAATATGCTCAAGAGCAGGGCTACCATTCAGAGCTAGACAGGCTGGAGGAATGGGCTAACCTTGTGAAATGCAAAGAATTGCTGGACTCCCCAGAAGAGAATGACTGTGATGCACACCACAGCTACAGAGACTCAGAGCTGGCTCTTTCCCTCCCAGACAGGGGAAAGACCTCTGCTTTGTGCCCTTCCACATGCCTGTAATGAGAATCAAGATTAGATTCTCTCTACCATGTAGCAATGCTGCTGAAAACCTACCAAGCCTACCAATGCATTCTTATTGCCAAACTGCACTGCGAGCCACTCCTTCGTCTTTCCATGAACTATCAATCTGTGGACCTGATCCATAGCTCAGCCACTTTGCTGAAAATCTTTCAGCAGATTGTAACAGACTTTGGATCAGCCCCTCTGCAAGCTATGACTCTCTGTTTTGCCAATATATTAGTAACTACTTTGTTGCTTCCTTATTTATACCCTTGCATTTTTTCTTTTTCTTTTCTTTCTTTTTTTTTTTTCTTGAGATTTGATCCTTTTATCTGAATGTCTGAAGTCTACTCAATTCTTTTATCTTCGATTCTTCTTTCATCACCTTTCAGAATTTTATAGCTGACCCTGCTTTGATCAGGAAGCTGGACTAGAGACCTGATATTCGTTCACGCTTGCATTACCCTATGATGCTATGAACTGCTCTTCTCTGCTAGGATAGAAACTGAAGAGTTTTATTTTCAGGCTGTTTTAAGGAAGAGACTAAATGCAGCTGCAGCACAACCTGAACTGCCTTTCTCCCACCATCAGCTTTCCCCACCATCTTTGCTAATAGATCATTAAGCATGTTTATGCTGCTTTCAATGAATTGTTTATGCAACCTTTCATAACACAGCTGTAGCAAATGCTTTTAAAACAAACAAACAGACAGAGTTTGGCTCTATCAGTAAGGACTAGACTATGGCTTTGTCCTAAGACCCAAGACCCATGCCCAGAGGGGCATTCAGTTGCACTGGGCTCAGCAGTAGCAAAAAAAAGAAAGTGCATTATCTTTCTAAAAGTACACCTTCATCACACTGCTGTGGTGGGAGAAGGAACAAGAAAGGGGGAATGGAATCAGGAGCACAGGAAAACTGCTACCGCCCTATGCCAGCATCAACTGATGTACATGTACACACTCCCTTAGATTCCCAGCCAAGTCTTTTCTTCTGCTTTTGTCCACCTGCTGGGGGGAAGGGGCTGTGGGGCTGTCGCATACAGATGAATTAAGTTTATCTTGCTTCTCAGCTAAGGTATTGTAATAGGAATTTCAGTCTTCAGTGCTCTAGCCAAAGAGAGCCTCGAACTTTCTTAAGCATCCTCAGTCATACACATTCTTTATACCAGGAGCTAAAAATATTAAAGTCACTGGCACAGCAAACTGACATAACAGCTAAAATCTTTGGTCTGCTAAACATATTAAAATGGAGAAAAGCAATCCTACAGACATTGTCAGTACATTTGAGCAGCTTTAGTGGAGTCTAGAGAAGGAAATATAACACAAGAAAGATGCAAAAACATTTTGAGTTCCTCAGATATAAAAATTGCTTTATCTACCAAAATAAGAAGCAGGAAGGAGGAGAAGAGTGGAGAAATTTGACAGGACTCATAAAAATCTCCAGAATTTAAATATCCATGTGGTAGGAGTCTTACAGTTAGGAACTCACAGGAAATACCCATAGCCAGATTTCCAAGGGTACCGAGAAGTCTGTGAGACAGGCTTGAGGCCCTTTGGAAAAAAAATCAGCACAGGACCAGAAGGATTTAAGGAGGAGACCTATGACCTGACTTAGCATGTTAGGTACTCATGCTAAAACCATCCACCCACAAAAGCATTACACGGCTTTTCATGGTCCTGGTAGATAACTATTTTTCTACTTCTTTGATACCAGCATTTAGAGTCCTGCGCTGGAGTGTCTCCAGAAGTGCCTCTGTCCTGGCAATGCTGAGCATCTTTTCGGGACGAAGCAACTCAAGGCAGCGTCACAAACCAGTACCTTTCCTGCTGAGCCAAGTCTGGCAGTGGCACCAACACAACAGGGGGAGAAGGAAGACTACATTTCTAATCTTTAATTAGAGCTGTGAGATATCTGTAAGTAGGATCTAAACCCACCTCTCAACCCTTCACAAGCACATTAATTACAGAGCCAGAGGGTATGCTACCAAGGTGGAGGGAGCAGGGAGCTGGGAAGAGATGTTACCATTCCTGTCAGTTGATGCTGTTTAACTTTACATTAATTTAATTTACCACACCCTCCTGCTAATGCCACAACTTGTGGGATAGGGACCTGCTCTGGCCCAGTTCCATAAAGAGGGGAGAGGTGAGAGCATCCTCACAACTCCAGATGTTCCAGGGAGGGGTTGGGATCTGCCTTTGGGACCAGTGTACTCTCTTGAGTGTCACCACGTCTTTGAATCCTCTCGGTTTCCTACCTGCCAAGGGAGTGCTTCGCCTGCTTAGCAAATGTACAATAGACAGCCTCTTCTGTCAGCCACATCCTGGAAGTGACTGCTCACTCATGAAGTATTCTGCATGTAGGGTATCAATTTTCTGACATCTTGGATAAGATGCCAAACACAGGGGCAAAGTATAAACATCATTTCTTATCTTGAGCGTTTTCCATTTTATTCCTACCCAGACAGAACTCCATATTCTGTCTTATGTGGGCTCAGATCACAGCTGGGATGCCAAAATCCCTCTGAAGCACTTCAGACAGAGCTGGCATACTGAGCTTCCACTTCTGAACCCCTGCAGATGAATAGATACCTAAATACCCACCTTGCAAATCCAGCTCACAGAGGGATTGAGACCCCAGAAACTTTGTGTGTTATTTTCACATATTACAATAAAGAGAACTCTGAAAATAGAATTCTTTCTTGGTACTAAAGGCTTTAACGCCTCAAGAAAATATGTGGGTACAACCTGCTTTTGCAACAAATAGGGACAAAATTCCAATCTTGATATTATTCTAAAGAAGAAAGCTGAATTCGGTTACAGTGAAGGTCAGACAGATGTTCCACCCAAGGAGCCAAAGCATTACTAACTATTATATGTGTGTTTTATTACAGAGCCTCAGAACCATATCTGTGGGCCAGGGCCCCACTGTAATGGATGATATATAAAAACAGAACTAATATCCTTCCTAACATAAGTTTGAGAAGCCTACTAGCTTTAGTGTGATTACTCACACTGCAAAGCAACAGCTAATTTGCCCTAACGAATAAACTATCTATACATTTTTACAAGCAAAAAGACAAAACCAAAAGAACCCAGGGAAATATCCAACACCAGGCTGTAAAACTTAGGTTGACCATGAAAACGAGTACATGCATTTCTAGCAAACAACAATGTGCTTTTCTTTCTTGGAAATAAAGAACATCAAAAGAGCTGTCTTTGGCATTTTTTCTGTGTTGGTGATTTCCAAAGAGCCAGGCTGGCCTCATACCTAGAAAAGCAAATTTAGGTAACGTAAAAGTTGACTATAAAACTGCTTGAATGCAACATTGCACCTCTTGTTTTCAAATACAGTTAAATAGTACATAAAAACCTGCTAATAAGTAACTCTTAAAATACAACTATGATTAGACCAAAGTGTTTTAATCTGTAGACAAGTTCTATTAGCCACACACACTAACTTATTTTGCCGATGACCATGACTGGTCTTTACCTAAGGACTGGCCAAAACATGCCACAAAATTGGAGCTGTCCTAGAAATTGCATGTGAAAACTGTTTTCTTGCCGTCTTTCAATCTTAAATAAAAGGCAGGGTACTGTGTGTGCTGAAAGGGAATCGTTTACGTTGGACTAAAACAGAGAAGGAAAAAAAGATGCAAAAGCCAGAATAAAAGTAGGCTGGATGCCTGGAAATAAATATGAATATATTAGAAAAATATTTCAAACTAAGGATGTGAAAAATGGAAAGCCCAAACCAAAACTAGGGAAGGAACTTAGTATAATTCAGTTTTACAACTAAGAAGTGGTATAATACCATTCCAAAGGAGGGCAAGATTGCTTTTGAGATCTGGAAAAATAGGGAAAGCTTCTATTCCTTACCTGCTCTGATGTGTATCTCGAACAACTTGTTTGGTTTCCGCAGATTTGTTCCAGGATTAGTCCCAAATATTTTGAGTAAAACTCCTGCAAACGCAGGGGGATCATAATGCAACCTCCTTGTGGAAGCACAGATTACCTGTCATTTGACTTGCAGGAACACAGGTTTTATCTGTCTGAAATGACAGCAGAATGTAGGCTAACAAAAATATGCCTTCACCATCACCAGGGATTTTCATTGGCAACAGTACAGACTTTTTATGCTTTAGCCAGAGGAATACTCTTATCTGTGTGGATATGCCAGACAAACACCACTACTCTCTGTGGCAAAGGAACAGAGAGTGAGATGACAAGCAAGCACCCGATGGCAATTAATAAAAACTCTCGTCATTTGCTTCCTACCACAGAATCTGGGAAGACTTTTTCTTTTAGCATTTTCCATGCCCTTACCATTGAGAAAATACAGAAATATCAGACTAAAGCTATTAGGTGGTACATGTCCTGATGGTGATAAGAGGCTAAACACTGCTACGAAACCGTGACTGAAATGAGGATCTTTCTGATATTCTGCTTCTGTTTTGCAATAAAATCTATAAGATTTCTTTTCTAGTTTTGCTATTGCATGATGAGCAATATCTCTTTGGTGGCTGCAAAATAAACATGAACTAAGTCATTGTTATTATAATGCAGCAGAAAAATAGTGGTCTCTTAAATACAATGGAGTCTGAAAAGGTTAGTGACAGAAGGACCAAGAGACTTTACTGAGAAATTATCTTTAAAGGCAAAAATAGAATGACTGAAGAAAGAGACCAAAAGCATGAGCACAGAGAAGGGGAATACAGGAAGGCCCAGGGAACAGAAAATGTACTGAACTGTAAATACTGAATCAAGGGAAATAAATATCTACTAATGGAAAAGGTAAGAGTGTAAGAGAGCCAAAAAGTAAGGTATTACAAATAAAGCGTATTCAAAAGATGATATTTAAAAATATCACATAATAAAGAGGCTTTGAGAAAAGATGTATTAAAAAAAAAAAAAAGCAGTGCATGAGCAACACTCATAAACCAGACAGAGGCAGAGAAATAGGCATGCATTCTGAAGCAATGAATGGTGAGAAAAAACAAAAGATAGATTAACAGAGAGAGGGAAAACAGGATTTTAGACAAATACTGAAGGACTTGTACTGTATATAGGGTAAATTACATGACAGGCAAAGGAGCAATTAGTAGAAAACAAGCCTGTCATTTAATCCTAGGAGCTGGTTAGAACCTAAGCGGATGAGAAATGTGGTTTAAGTGGTTTCTCTAAGATCAGCATCCCAGAAGTTCAGCTAAAGAATATAAACAGAAAGATTGTGTCAATCACACTAGTTGGAAGCGAAATGGCACAGAAATGGTTTGACTTAATCCCTGATGGTTAAATGTTGATTCCAACTTTGTTTTCGGGTTTCAGCCTGCATTTAAGAAAACCCCTCAGTTACATTTGCTGCCCAGAGCTTTTGACATTCCACTTCTTAACTTTCTTCCTTTTTTCATAACTAAAAGGATCACCAATCAAACCAAATCCAACAAATGTCAAAGGCATTCTTCCAAAGCCAGTGTGCGGTCTCAAAGCATCTCACTTCTTGGCAATGACTGAAAGCAAGAAGATTGGGCTTGAGACAAGATGATTATTTTTATGGAAAGGTATTCATATTTAGTCATACGTTCCATCTAAGACATTCTATTCAAAGGTTGTTTGTAATTCCAGTCGGCTGTGCATCACTAACTCCCATGGGAACCTCAGAGTTTAAGTGTTGTGTTAAGTCACTGGAAGACTCTCTTCCACACAGGCTTCTGGTGGCCCAAGCAACTAAATGCAAGCATACCGTTTTACTTTTGGGGGAAATATTGCCCCAGAACATCAGGCTACAGAGTGTGTCAGGATTCTGTGATCTTGTGTTGGTAAGGATCCACAATTACAAGGCAGAAATGCCTGAATTCCAGCTACTGCTCTGTGAACTTTAACTGTGTTTCATAAAAGCAATTTAAAGTATTTAGTTACAAATTAAAAATAAGCAGGAAGTCTTTATCTGAAGAGATAATCACAAGTAAGTGTGTGTGTGTACGTAAGTGCACATATATGCATATATACACACCTTCTGTGAAGGTGATGAGACGTTGGAACAGTTTGCCCAGAGAAGTCACGGATGCCGCATCCCTGGCAGTGCTCAAGGCCAGGTTAGACAGGGCTCTGAGCAACCTGGTCCAGTGGGAGGTGTCTCTGCCCATGGCAGAGGGGTTGGAACTGGATGATCTTTAATGTCCTTTCCACCTCTAACCATTCTATGATTCTGTGATTACATGGTTCTAAATCTAGATGTCTTGGATAGAGATTCTATAGGATCAGTCGAAACAGCTGGGTCACCCCATAGGATTAGCAATTTTGTAGTGCTTGGAGCTGTTTATAACCAGTGTCAAACTTCATAATCAAGAAAAGCAAGAAAAAAAATAATCTTCTCTTTGGAGGTAAACCTTCTAAGTGATGGGGTTGGCTTAATGTAGCTACATACTGCACTTCATGCTGATAGGGACACATGCAAGACTAGACCAAAACCAATTTTGATGGGACACAGGTATACGATCAACATGATCTTTCCCCTCAGCACCTAAGAAGTGAAGAGTGGAGTGAGGAAGACAGAAAAACCCACAATTTAGGGTCAGGTGTGTCAAAGAACCTTTTGCATGCCTATGTTACTGCAGCAAACGTGGGCCTTCTGGCCCTAACTGTTTCATTGCAGAGCTTTGACCAGCACTGTCCCCTGTAGTGACTGCCTTCTTCACATCACTAAGGATTGCACAAAAATCATCGGTACACTCTTTATGCACATCAATCTTTCCACTACCACACGAGGTCCAAAAGCCTGACTGCCTGCTGCACCACAGTGCCACATGCTGTTTCCCACGCATGTAACTGTGCAACAAGGGTAGTTTGGACCCATGTGGCCACCCAGGGTTTCACTACAGTGAGCACTAAGAGGCTGAAGCATCCTAGTTCCTGGGCCTCCACACATCCACAAAGGCAAGTGAGCTGGAGTCTGCTCCCAAAACAAAAAGGAGGAGGAGGCCTAGTCCTCCAGATTCCTGTCTAAATGTCGCCTAATACAAAGGAGTGATTTGATGTGTTGGTGTCTTGTAAAAAAGTCAGTGCAATTAAAACTGAGGGACATTTTTTTTGTCTTTTCTTATGTCCAGATTTCTATCTGCCATTACTAGTCTTGCAGTTGTGTGACTGCTTTCCTGTACATGCAGAGTACAACAAAATCCTTTTGTCTGTACATTTGTTACTGTAGGCTCACAGGTTTTTTTACAGATCAGTGACAAATGCAATTTACAAAATGTTTTGGGGTGGGGTTTTTTTTCATTATTTTCTAAGTCTTTAGTGAATTTTATTTACCTCCACCACCTTAGTAACATGACTGAAGCTGAAACAGGAAGAGACAGGCTCTTACCACACAACTTTATTGATGTTTCTGCACCAAATGTGATTCTTGGCAATCCAGTCCAACCTTTCCCAGCCTTGGTCAATGAAGTCATACCCATGACAGCCACAAAGACAGATTCAACTTCTCCTCACTCACATTAGGTGGGCTGTCTTAGAGAAGATGCTGCATCCAGATACCCTGTGAGAAAAAGCTCAAGTTTATTTCACCTGTCATTTCTAACATCTGTGTGCCACATACTCCCTGAAGAGAAGGCAAAGCAGTGCTTGGGAGCTTGGGATCCCAAGGGTAGATGTGGTTTTTCTTTAACTCTAGTTCACTGAATGCTGCATGACTACTGCCGATGGTTAAGTTTCCTGGGTAAGTGTGGGAAGCAGGGCTCAGTGCCTTCATCACCTCCATCTGCTTTCCCAGAAAAGCTAGGGGAAAATGGCTGGGATTTGCATGTTGCAAGTTTATGTCTTAAGACTTTTAACACCTCATTAAGTTTACAGTGTCAGTTGACAGTCGTTGCAACACATAGCAAAGAAAAAAAGTGATCACAAACTGTTCTCTATATTTATTTTACATTCAACTTGCATTTACTGTGTGCACATATGTCTCTGTTCAGAGACCCACCAGCCCATTCTCTCCCAGTCCAGTAATTTGAAGCTGTTGGATGAGCTCAGTTAAATTTGACAGAAGACTGGGGCTCCCCGCTCTCTCAAGCGTTTCCGCAACAGATAGGCTAAACCCTCATCCCTGGACCAAATGGTACAGGATAACTCACATCTGTTCTTATTATAGGGCATGGTCCTCAAGGCCACTTCTTCCCTTCTACCTCCCAATTTTTCCTACCATTTTGTCCTGGACCAGAGTCTGGTGGTGGATAGAGCACTTTAAGTATAGGTGAGTGCCCAGTTACTCAGTTGCCATCATCTTCTGAGGAGGTGTGTGGAGAGGTGCAGTTGGTGACCCCAGGAAGATTTAAGGCCGCAGGAAATCACACTTCTTCCTGTAATAGGGCACTCAAATTTCCCAGCCCCAGGCCATCTGTTTCAGAGCATATTCCTGTTGCCAGTTTCCACTTAATCTCACCAATGGTTTTTGCCACTGTAAAATATTCATTTGTATGCATTTCCCCTTCCTTTCTAGGATGCACATTAAAAAAGTGAATCCCACTTCAATATTTTTTTAATACAGCTGGAATTGTCACAGATCACAGCAGGTCGATATTATGCTATTGTAGTTATAAACTTCCAGTAGTATTAAAAAAAATGCTTCATCTTACAGCAAAAAACTGTGGTTTTATCAAGTATGAAACATTTGGGAGCTGCATTAACTTTGACAATACATAATTGGAGGCAATAAAAATTAATAGTACCAACTTTTAAGTGTCAGTGAAATTTATTTTATTATGGCAAAATTTTGCCTTTCAAGAGTTTTACCATTATTTCATTTTAACTCCTAGACTGTAATTTTAGCATTATAATCCTATGCATGTTTCATTTTTTTGTGTTTCAGTTTTTCAGTTTTGATGTTATCCAAGTGAAATATTGCAATGGCTGTAAACATATTTTTTTCTGGACCAACAGGCCTATAACTCACTTAGATTCTCTTTATAAACTGCATTCTGTTGAGCTCAGCAAATAACAGAGTTTATAATCTGGGGCTGAATCAAGAAAGTTAAAAAAAAATTGTCCAAACCAAATCAAAACAGAAACCAACATTACGAAAAAAAAAGAAAAATTATTAGCAGAAATGGAGTTTTTTCTTTTCTTTTAAGGATGTTAATGTTTCCGCCCTTAGATATCTTCTTAGTCACTGATTTGTCACATCCAGCCTATCATCATAAATGGTTTCTGTCCATGCAAAACCTCATTTTTGGTAGACATAATGGGAAAAGACCTTCTTGCCTCAGACTATCTTCTCCAGGAGAGGATTCATCCTGTGCCTCCCTTGCCAAGCAAGACTTCCGGTCTTTGGAGGCACCCAAAGATGGGTAGGATAGGATGCTCCTGCTTCCTTTTATTCTTTGTTTTTCCCTCATGTTTAAAATTACCTGGGAGCACTAAGCAGCACTGGTTTCATGTAGAACTTCTGACCTGCCATCACCTTCATTGCTGTCACCATCACTGGCCAGAAAAACCAGATCTGCTTAACTTGAAATGACAGATTTTGTGAGTGGGGACACAACAGGTGGTTATCAACCACCAGATCCTGTGAAAAAGGAGTTTAGGAGCTCCCCAGGTCCTAAAGTGTCTTGGCCATCACCAGAAATCCTTTTGGTCTCTGTAGAGATTAACATGGCAGCTTGCTTTGACCAGCTGAAGAGTGGGACTCACCTGAAAGTGAAGTTCTCAAGGCAGAGGCAAAAATTAAAATGTAAAAGATTTGCCCTCACAAGGCAATGTTACCAACACAACAAAAACAAGTAATTCTCCGGGCACTGGTGCTAACAAACACATTTCCTGCGTTCTCTTTTCTCAGGACTGAATTTTCTGGTGCCCCCAAATTCTAAATGCTCCAGTTCCAGAGAGCTCTAGTGCTGCTTTCTTGTGTGGGCTGCTGATGTGTAATAAGCACAGGCTGACAGGAGCGTCTTGCTCTCTCCTCTACCTGGCTGCTTAGCTTTTGGATGATGACAGGAATCTGGAATTTCTATTATTTTTTGCGAAACCGGGTAGGGAGCTTGGCTAAAAACAGTAGCAGATGCCAGAATCCCTAATTCTGTCCTTTCCTCCATTTCTATTGCTGCTTAGGCTGCAATATAATACTAAGCACAAAGAGCGAGCTTGAACAACATCTGTCTGGTTCAGGCAGTTCTTCTCCTGGTGGATATGAAGTCTAATCCTCTTCAATTTTGTGTTCACAATTTCAGGCTTTTCTGATTCAGATTCTCTGTCTTATACAACATAGATCATCTTTCTTCCACTGACCTGCTGTCTGGGTAACTTGCAACTAAAAAGGCAGGCTTTCACATTATCTTACGTGAGACTTTTACTAAAACTAGGAATAATTTGGTCTTTCTGGGGATGCTGAAATCTAGGGTTAGAGTCTACCTTCTACAAGATATTCAGATTCAATCAAAATCTTCTTAAATTCTCTCCTTTCTCCTGAGGTCCATCTGAACATTGCTCTTAAAAAAATACCTGCTCTGAATGGTCCTTTAAGTGAAGAAACAAGTTCATCATTGTGTTCCTTTAGCAACAAGGTTCTGTTCCCACAGAAATTATTGTAACTTTTTATTGCTATTTGACAATGCCCAGGAAGGAGCGAGATGCTTTACAATAGAGATAAGAAAAGCCAGATTACCACCTGCAGCAGTTTGTACATGTGACGTGGTAACATTGTTGACAATAGAATAGAGAAACTCAGCAGGAAGGAAAAATCAAGTATGAACTTTACGTACTGCTGTTCCCTGAGCCCTACTGTGCAGCATGAAGGAGTAGAAAACCAAGTATTTCTAAGCAACTATGAAATATATTTCCCATTTTCTTGGAGGATCATCATAAAGTCTGGATTTTTAAAGACGTCTAAATAAAAAGAGAGCAGAGCTGTTGTTACCAGCTCAGAGAAGTATTTTGATTTAAAATTCACTTCAGTGGCACCTTGATCACATTAACTCTTATTTTCTTGCCAGAATGGCAGAAGGTATGGAATAAAGTCTGAGCCAATGACTACTCTGAAAATACTGGCATCAGAAACATTTTATTTCTCAAACATTTTACCATATTGAAATTTATTGACAGCACTCTGTTTGTAGAACATGAATTAATTACTGGAGGTTTTCTCCCCCCAGTTAATTTTTCAAGAGCTATAATTTTCAAATGGAGTTGCTGTTGCTGCTTAACACACTGCAGACAGAAAAAAATAAGAGCACCTTTTTGAAGAAAAACGCTGTAGTTTTTTGATAGATTTCAACACTATTCTACTAACAAAAGACGTGTTTGACAGCAGAAACTACTTTAGGCTGGTCACGCCTCTGTCCTGGCCTGGGAAAACAAATCTAGGAAGCTCTTTATTTTCATCTATTTTTCTAAATGAAAACTGCACCGTTGACTCCATAAGATTTAAAACCTGCTGTGGTGCGAGCCACAAGACTTTCTGCAGCTAGTTATAGTGTTATTTTGGTCTGAAACATAACCAAAAATAACTAGTATAAACTCATTATTTTTAAAGAAAACAAACTTATTTTTGTAGAAATTCAGAATACATACATTTTTGCATAGACTTGTAATAACAGCTTAAACCCAGTGCTAAAAATTAAACATACTTAAAAAATATATGCCTCGTTCTTATAAAGAATTAGATGAATCCATTCAGCAGGCCAGCTTGGATTTCTCCAACGAGTAGCATTTTAATTGCCATTATTCATACAGCAATAGCATCTAAATATTTCAATTACTTTCAAACCTCGGGATAATGTAATGTGCAAGGAAGACACTGTTCCAAAGCCTTCATGTCTGAGATGAACTAGCAGCACAAAGGATAGGTGATGGGGAAAACAAACCACATAGAGGGAGGAGTAACCTACACAAGATATGTAATTGAGTTAAGATGAAATTAAAATCTTAACCCTTGCTGCAATGCTTTGCCCAAGAAGATGTATCGTCTATATGGTGATGGCACAATAGCAACGCTGAAATCCTAGCCCAGTAAAATCAATGGCAGAATTTCTCACCAGTTTCAGACTAAGAATTAAAATCTCTGGTGAGACCCTGACCCCATGCGGAGTACTGGGTTTAGCTCTGCCTCCCCCCCCGACACACACCTCCTGGCGTAAAAGAGACATGGACATATTTGAGTGAGTCTGGATGAGATACACAAGATGGTCAGAGGGCTGGAGCACCTATCCTATGGAGACAGGCTGAGAGAGCTGGGCGTTTGGTCCAGAGAAGAGAAGGCTCAGTGGACCCCTTAAAGCAGCCTTCCAGTACATAAAGGGGGCCTACTAGAAAGCTAGAGAGGGACTTTTTACAAAGGTGTGTAGTGGTAGAATGAGAGGTAATGACTTTGAACTGAAAGAGGATAGATTTAGACTAGATGTAAGGAAGAAATGTTTTATGATGAAGATGGCAAAGTACTTGAACAAGTTGCCCAGATGTAGATGCCCCATCCCTGGAAACATTTAAGGCCAGGTTGGACGAGGCTTTGAGCAGAATGGTCTAGTGGAAAGTGTCCCTGCCCATGGCAGGGGTTTGGAACCATGTGATCTTTAAGGTCTCTTACAACGCAAGCCATTCTATGATTCTATGGCTCTAAAAGGAATTTGAAGGCTATGATACTCCATCCATCAAAGTTATAATCAAACAACTTTTATCAATACTCAGTGAGTCTCTCTAATCTCCCAAGTTTTCTACACTTGTAAGAAGTATGCCTGATCAGGCTTTCCAAAATATGGAGTTCATGGGAATCCAATAACTTCTTAATTTATTGTGCATTTTAACATGTGTACAATTACGTTTTGCTGTTCTGTTTGGTGCATTCTCGAGTCTATGAGATATAGTCTAAACACACTGAAACAAATTTTGTAATTCTATTCTAGCAATGCACTGTTTGTGAATACAATATACAACAAAATCTAAAGAAAGGTTTAAAATCTCTTGGCAGAGACTGCCTCCAGATTCCATATTCAGAGAGATTCAGATTCCAGCAGAGAAAAAGGCTGGTTATAACCAGAAGTATGTTAAATTGGAGCTGATTCAATTATTCACTTGAAATAATATTGATTGCTTATGTAATTATTTCTTTTCACTGTGAACAGCTTATGGACTAATGGACTAGGTCATTATTAATATTTTTTTACTCATAAATATTCATAGAATAATCAGGATAATCTTCAGATTCAGAATGTTCACCAGATGTTCATTCTGACCAGTTTTCATTGTTATTTGTGCTGTGTGATTGGCCACTCAAACCATATGGCACTGTTTCTAATCCCTGAATCAGTGACAAATGCTTAAATCTGGATACTGATGAAAAACAAGTTCATTTCCATTATGAATCTTCAAATGAAAAAATCATGCTGCAAACATCTTCCCTTTTTCATCAATTGTGAATTCCATTGCATGTGGACATCCAAATAATGATGAATAGCATAATAAAGAAATTAATCCCAGGGCATTGCTTTTTATCACAGTTTGCACAGACCATGGTGTCTTTTCTCACTTGACAAGCTCTAACTTTTCACCAGGGTTTAAATTTTAATGACAGCTATATTGTTTGGAGTTTTGTTGTTATCATAATAACAATCATTATTATTAACATTTGAACTTGTTATTTCTTCAGTTAATTCAATGTATTGATTCAATCAAGACATTTACTTTTCAAAATGTGCTTTCAAATAAATATTTCTGGCCAAGGCAGACATATTGGCTCTTTTCTTTAAGAAAATAAATACCATTTTAGGAATATTAGGGGAAAGACATATAAATTGGCACTTTTCTTAAAGATTTCTGCACATAGAAGCACATTTTTTCACAGTTATACAAAAGCCAACTTTACTTGAACATTTCTGAGAAAACTAACACTTTAATATCTGGAAATGATTCCTACATAAACCAGCATGTCTTAAACTTCCAGAGTTTGAGACTATTAAAAACATTGTCCACATGGCATATTTCATAATTCTAGGCTATTCTATTCAGAATCCTTACATCAGTCATCACGTTGGTATCTGAATGCAGAAAGCTAAAAAAAAATATATATTTTTCCTATTAAAAAAAAGACTTCTCAGACATAACAGAATGCTACTCCAGATAATGAGCAATAACTTGCTCTAGTCTCAGCATCCTTATTCTCAGTATCTTTAAACATAACCTGAGAGAAAAGGAAAAATCGTGTTTACAGTTAAAATTTGTAATTTTGCTATCTATCTGCAAAATTACAAATAATTTGGGGGATACAACAGTTAGATCAATTTGGATCAAATCACACTTTAACTCCATCAGACCCACCAGCAGGGTAATATGCATAGGAAGAATGACACAAGTCACAGTAATCAAATGAGAGCTATTTTGCTGAGAGACAGTGATAGGTCTTTGTGGTAAATGATGTGGAAGAGCTGATCTGGCTTTCATGATTGTCCCTTGTTCGTGTAAAATTTTGTGAAGTCCAAAATACAGGAGATCCAATCTGGGCACCAAACAGCATCAAAATCCGGAGTTTGAACAGCCCTTCCACAGGCAGTGGGTTTCTGACATTATTCATTCACCAAAAGCTCAGCCTTTTTCCTCCATCATGTCAAAGTTTCATAACCAAGATGACAATTCATCGTGAGAAACATTTCTGAACAGAAATAATAGAAGGGAGTCCTGCTCTTCAGCAGTATTTTCCCTTCTTGAATTAGGACATTGATGCTAAGCTGTAGTCATATATGTAGCAGGGTGGCATTAGCTACAGCAACTGAAGAGTGCTTCAGGAATTGTCTGCTGTGATTGACAAATCTGAGGCCATGCTTTGTATGCATAACCTCTAGAAAATAAAGCAGAGTTTCACATCCTTCTATGTTTTTCAGGATTATTAAGGACATCATGCCACTTTACAAGGTTTTTATTCTATCACCTCTTCTCCATGTTTTTTTCCCAAACATGGATAGGGAGTCTGGATTCCTCACTGACAGTCCTTAATTTGACTCCAAGGATCACAGGCCCATGAGTTAGGCAAACTGATATAATCTCTGCATTCTTCACCCTGACTCCTTCCCTCCGCACCTCCAAAAATATATTGCAAATGTCTAGGATCAGACACTTTAATGTATGAGACACTCATTATTCTGAGCTTTCAGAAAACTTTCTAGTGTGCCAAGAAGACGGAAAGAGAAGAGAGGGGAAGAGGACGGGGAAAACAAGAATAAAAATTCTAGTCCTGCACAGATCTTTTCAGGAGGTTTGGAAACAGCTGATGATATTGTTCATTTGGAAGAACTGTTTCTCATTAGATCCAAGGACATTTCTCCTGCCACTTCCAATGCTGATTCAATGTGATCACTTTGCTCTGGAGAGAGCCATATCTTTCAGATAAAAATTCACAGTGATCTTACTGTGCTTTTCATCACTTTTGCAGTACTCCAACCATTTGTTTGTGCTCACATTCTTCTAGGCCCATTGAGTGCTGTCATAAACCTTTGTTGCATTTAAAATGTATTTTGGATACTTCAAATAGATGAAGAACCTGAGACAGGGCAGTCTGGATGGAATGTTTCATCATGAAATTAAACTGAAGTTGCAGGAAGCTATTGCATAGGAATACTAGATACCACTACTCTGCTGAAAACAGATGATGTTTTTTCCTCCAAACCTTGAGATTCTGGTTCTGGGTTGCCAGCTGGATTTAAACCATGACAATATCTCATTCTTCAGATAAAACTGGAGAGCTTCTTCATAGGGTCTGAATTCCACGTTCAATACCTTCTTTAAACTGAGGGAGTGGAAGGGATATATTTTTCGTATTTTATGTGTGTCCCTAAATTAAATTTTAGATGGGAACAGAAAATACTCATAAATAACTGTAATTTATTTGGCTTCCGTTGCATCATAGAAATTTTAGGAATCACTACCTCATCGGTATCTGTTTATATAGATTTTTTAGGCAGGAATCTTAGTTAGACCAAGGCAATCTATGTTCCAGGTTGAGGGGGGAAGTTGTGATCCTCATCCATTAGGTAATTATTTGTATATAAAGACCTGTAAACAATATTTTATTAAATACTGATGTTTCTAAAAAGTATTATTATTATTGAAAAATTAAATTAATTTGGATTATCTTCCTTAAGGCACCGTGTCATTGACTTGATACCATAAGACAAATCTGCTAACACAGCCACATAAATTTCAGTTCAGCAGTTAGCTAAAAATGCTTTAAAATCATTTCAGAGGTTTGATTTCAATCATGTCCTTTGGGATCCTCATCTATCATCACACATTTTGATAAATGAAACTAGGAACTGGAACCCAGCCCTTCCATCTATGTTTACACACTTTAAAAAGCAAGAACAATGAAATCTGAAAGGGGTGGAAATGGAAAACGAAAACTACATAAATGAGACTGAAGAGAATAATAGAACAAAATCAAGCACATCAGAAAAAAGAAGAGCAGGAGGCCAAGTTTGTTTCTTCAGCTTTGCAAAGGATTATTTCCTGATGCATATTTTCCCACAGAAGTGATTCTGAAAAATAAGAATAACCAAGGCAGTTGTTCAGTTCGATAAAGTAATATCAAAAATCCACCACGTGTTGCTTGCTTCACAAGATAAAGAATTTTCTATTTGTTGAAAATGCAATCCAAAAAAATTGAAACCCCAAAAAGTTTCAAATAAAAATAATTATTTCTTGTATCTTGTTGGGGTTTTTTTTTGTTTGGTTTTTTGATTTGTTTTGGTTTTTTTTTTTTTTTTTTTTAAGTCAATCTAAACCGAGGCTGTTTACTTATCTCTTCTTCAAGGGTTTTGTTGTTTTGCTACCAGAAAACATCTTTTCATTTCTACTCTGTAGCCATTTATGATGAAACATTCCATCTTAACGCATTTAAGACAACATATCATAGAAAAGGTATTAATTGGTCCACACCAACAAAAGTGTAACAGCAGCAAAACTGGCTGATCAAAACAAGGCACATGAAGATAAAATTCAGTCTCCCTCCATCTACATGTTGTCCCTATGTAGCAGGCTCAGGCAGACAGCAATGAAACCCTCAGTGTCCATCGGTCAGGATACAAACCAGCCCTGTGCTCAAAGAGGCAGGATTGCTAATCCAGATTCTAGAATTTCTTATGATCCAAGGGAGAAGATGTATTTCTCCCATTTGCTTATATTATGCAGGATAAAGCTGTACTGACTGCTCTGCAGTAGTTTCAGTTCAGAATGAAAGCTTATGTTGCATCCAGACCAAGGCAATCTCCGCAGTCTCAAAACATATTGTTTCTAAAAACCAACCAGCCAAAAAACTCACTTCCTTTGATATTTGCAACAGTTAAAAATAAGTTTTCTTTCTTCAAAATAAACTCGTGGAATAGCTGTATCCAGCAAGTGCACAAATGCACCAGGCATGACCAGGCAGTCTTATACCCACAACATTGCACCTGGTACACAAGGTTTTCTACAGGGCACTGTTATTGTTTCCACTAAATTACCAAGGTACAATTAGTTTTGTGTCAGTTTGACAAACTTGATTACGTGGGATATTTAGGCAGGATTTGGAGAGTTGGAGTTTTCTGTTGGATATTTCATACTGTACTGCTATTATTGGCATATTTGGTATTTAGACATTTTTTTTTACTGACTTCTGCAAAACAGTAAGTCTAAATAATTTTTTTTTTTTGTTCTGGAATTTTATTTCCAGTGAAACCAACCCATGTGCAGTCCATCTGATTAAAAAAAAAAAAAAAAAATTAAAAAAATAGGGCACTGGGAAAAAAATTGCTGACAATTTTTCTTCTTTGAGGATTTCTCTGTCCCATGGAAACTCTTCTTCTTCCCCAAGACTTTTGCATTCCTCCCCCACCCCAGAAAAAAAAAAAAGATTTGGACTTTTTTACTTTCCTTTGAATTCTTATGTACTCAGTGTTTATTCATTGGAAAATTATCCTTAGAAATGGACTGCCTTATCTTCCCCCTTACCTCTCACACTTTTTACACCATGTAATTCTTGAGAACAAACTCAGTGACTTGGAAAGAGAGCAGAGATCAGATCTAGCCCCAGTCCATTGCAGTCTGTGGGCCTTAGCCTAGTTGAACCCCAAATTACTACAGAATTGGTCATCAGCCACTGTATAAGCAAAAGTCAGACCTCTCATGTCAGGAATCCCTCTGTTGAAACAGTGACTGCTAACCACGATGTCTGGAACAGAGTCACTGATTTTAGGAAAGCTCAGGACACAACAAAGACATTTCTTTTCCAGACACTGGACAACCCAAATCACTAGAATGAAGGAGTCCTGTGGTTTCATGTTGCATGCTTGTAATTAGAGTGCAGATTGATAGTTACTTCATTATCATCCTTGAAATCCTTCCTTAAACTGCCTTTTGCCAACACAAAAAAGAAAAAAAGTGGCAATGCTATTATGACTGCTTATAAAGATAAGATACATCTTCACATTCCTGCTCAGTCTGTATCCATCTACTGTCTCATACTTAGAAGCTGTTTATTCTATATTCATAAAGTGCTTATTAAAATGAGATGCAGACCCATGACTGGGTGTTCTGAGCATCACAAGAGGAAGACAGGTCAGCAACAGGCTTCCCAGGTTCAAAACTATTATAATCCGAAACTTCTAAATTTATCATCTTGAGAGATAGCCAATCTTACAAAGTAAGAGAGTTTATGTTCTTGTGGAACACAAGGAGTGCATGATCCACTGTACCAGCTTTTATGCATTCAGCAAATGTTATCTCAAATGTGTGATACAATATCATCATCCATGTCAGGGCTGCCTGTGTTAGCAAATTCTGCTGTACATAGGCATAGGTTCCCCTTTTTTGCTACTATTACCACATCCATGATGAAAGGAGATAGCATACTTCAGCTGGCTGACAGCTGGGACAAGCTGTCTACAGCAGGGGGTTGGAACTTAAGGTCCTTTCCAAACCTAGCTATTCTATGAATCTATGATTCTAAGATAATGGCAGAGTTGGTGGAATAAGACCTGCATCTTCATGTGTGCAACACAAGCAACCCCTAAAACCTCCAGATAGAGCTCCACCATTTTCACAGTCAGCAGCATTTTAGCCACATCAGGAGAAGGAAGAAGAGCCTGAACTCAGGTTTTGACCATATAATTAGCAAAAATTGAGGAGAACTTGCTGAAGCAAAGGATCTAGCACTCAAGCAATGCTAAGGAGGCTCAAGGGATGAACTTCTATTATTTTTGTTAACAGGAGAAAGCTTATGAGTAACCTTATTATGATTAGGAAAGCCTATCCTGTGCTGCTGGTAGTCATCCTGAGCTTGTTCTTCATACTCATTCAAGGTAAGAGATGATGCTCTGGATCTGGTGCTGCATCATTACCAGTCCTGCAGTGTAAGCAATGGCTGATGACAGGGATGCTCCTCTTTGTTATATTGTGCTTCTTTGACAAGCACACTGCTCTCAGAAACTAATCTTCCCCATTCTCCATGGCTTTCTTTTCTCTGGGAGGTGAGGATTTATGACTAGCCAGGAGCTATCGCAGTCAGTGGAACGCCATGTTCCAGAGGTCCGGACCAGCATAACCCAGTGAAAAACAGCCCGGAGTCTGGGAAGGGTCTTTTTCTTCCAGTGCTGACTTTTTGTTCCATTCAATTCCTTTCTGGAAACCACGATCCCTAGTATATTTTTAAGACCCAGGGAAAACCAATCCAGCGTGTTCCTGAAATAGCTCCGGCTCTATTATGGCAAGGCAAGAAGTCAGGGATTTGTTTTTCTTTCTCTCCTGGTTTGGTGTTGAGTGCTTTTTATGAGACATGCAGGTGGCAAACATCAAATTAAAATACAATCAGTCTCAACACTATATTGACAGTGAAGACAGTATTTTCCTTCATACTCATTTAAAAAGTGCTTATGTCTGTGACAATATATGTCTGTCACTTCAACTGCATGCAGAACTGCATGCACTGTCTTTAAAAATGTACAGGGAATGGAATAAAACACTTGTAATCAAGTTTAGTTTCTTCCAAAACAGAAAAAATAACATTGGAACAGATATAGCTGTGTGTATTCAGATGCAGATGTATGTAATTAAGCACTAAAAGAATATTTTAATGAAAAAAGTTATGGTTGAATACAACAACAAAGATTTGGAAAACACTGGAGGGTATTCAGATGTCTTGGAAATGGTATCTGTACCTGAATTACTCTGTGATAATGTAGTCCATTTTTGAAAATCGCTAGCTTTGCCTTGCATTCTTGTATTGAAAGCTTGAAATTTGGCAGGTTGACTGAACTAACACTGGGCAGGAATGATATGCCCAAGAAAAGCTGCCCACATCTGGCTACAGCTCTGAAGACAAAAAAGGCAAATGCAAATACTTGATAGTGTTTGGCAGCAAAACTATCCCAAAATGTATTTCACTGAGCATGCTCCATAGTGGAGTGATGTCGCTTGGTCAGGACTTTCCATGTAATTGCTCTTACCTCTTGCTGCAGTCCACCATGGGGAGAAACACATGGAACGATCAGAGGGAGTTATTTCCTCCTGTTTTCTCTCTGGACACTTATTTTGCCTCTATCATGCCATTCAGATTTGTTGAAAATAATTAAAAGAACCTAATAACCTAGTCCTGTTCTATCCTACCAAAGCTTTAGCTTTCCAGCAAGTAGAAGAAACTAGTATTTGACTATATCCTAGTATGGTTTCAGGTAACCGAAGCCCAAATTAGAACGGATATTACCTCCCACAACCCATTCTTGTAACAGAAATTTTATTTGGTTAATGCCTCACAGTAAACCTCTCCTTATTTAATAAATACATTCCTGAAGTAGAAGATCATTTTTCACTCCTTGAGACACAAAAGAGTGCTCCTCGGGAGGTTTTGTCCATGGCAGAAAAGACTAAAAAATGTCATTATGTTGTTTTGGGTCCTTCAGAATTTGACTTTTGCATAGAAAGACTGGGGAGATAACTTGCACTAATTACTTTGGCTTTAATTTAAATACTCTTTTTCTAATGGGAAGGTGGTGTTGTCAGGTTCTTTTTTTATGCTGGCTAAATGAAAGTTTGCACTGTGCAAACAGTAAAGTTACATATTTGCTTTACTTCTTGAAACAGCAGGGGAATTTTTTATTTCTGGAACATGGCAGCCAAGCTGCAAAATGGTGTTTCCTAAGAGCTGAGCTGCAGCTGAACACCAGAACTCTATTATAGTTAAGGAAGGCTGTGACTGAAATAGAACAAATGTATTAGAAAGAGGGGGTTTGGACTTAGTGAGAACAAGTGCCTGGCAAGATTATTCATTTTATTCATTATTAAAAAAATCTTTAATTTTTCAAGATTCTATGGCAATTTTGAATTCACCCAGGACAGGGGGAATATTATTTGATAAGGGCACAAAGGGCATATACACCAAGATACTTCTCATAAGCTGGTTCACAGCCATTTTTCCTGGAAAAGATGAGTCAGTTATTTCACATAAAAGGCAGAGCAAGGCATGCACAGGTGTCATAGAGCAAATAACATGCACTGAAATCCCATATTGCCATACCCCAGGGCAACATACCCCATTCCCAAAACTCACACATGCCACCTCTTGAGCTGTATGGATTGCTGCAGCTCAGGGGAAGCCCCAGAAGAGCACTAATTGACCAGAGACAAATTTCTGTCTCTTCCTCCACTGTTGCAGCACATAGGAACCCATTTGTTTTCCTTGCCCCAGACACTACATTTCCTTAAACCAGCTACCCTGGATGACAGACACTAAAGAATAAGCATTTCCCTTACCAGCTGATGAAAATACCTGCATGGAAGTTGACAACTAAACCAGAATAATGGAATTGTACTGCATTAAATCGGAAATACCCCCATTCCTGGTTTTCTTAAGACACTGCCAAACACAGCTGGCCAGTATTTACTAGCTAATGAGAGATTAGCTAGAGCAGCTTCAGCTGTTTTCCAAAGTGAAATTGATTGTCCTAATTATTTATTTAGGCAAATCCTACCTGTCAATATTTATGAGTGACAGGAAAGCAATGCAGACCTCCTTTTAAATAAATTTGAGAAACACTGATCTAGAGTAATTACATAATATAGAAATAACCTGCTTAACCTTTACTTATATTTCCCAAACCACTTCCCCATGGTAGTTTGTACAGAAAAAGGCAAATAGACAGACCTGTAGAGCAGCATACTTTTCCACTATACGTAAGTAATATAATGTAAAATACCAATTTAAACTGAACAAAATAGTGTAGTCCATATGAGTTCATGTAGTCATATGAGCTCATGAGCTATTATATGAAATATAATAAGTTCATTTCAGCCCCAAATGGAATCTTGGTTGCTGTTTCTGTATCTCTTCTGCACATTCAGTAGGATATATGATGAAATGGGGACAAAGGACTAAACAACAGCTAGGTTTGCTGCCTGCAGACCCCCAGTCCATAGGCACACTGATGTTCAACAGGCACTGACTGTAAAGAAAGTAACCAAGATGTGTGTCTGTGGCAGAAGTTATCTCAATTACTTTTTCAATCCTGAAAACTCTTAAGATGTGTTCATGACTCTGGAAATGTTGCTGAAGCTGATATTGTTATCAAAAATTTAGTAGAACAGAATGGTAACAACTCTTTTATGTTTAAACCTTTTCAATGGTTGCTGATTATTCCTACTGTCCTTGATAAATTTTTGACCACCTCTTCCAATATATAAACTGAGGCCCATCAGCTGAGAGGAGAAAGGGACAGGCTGAAGCTAAATAAAAGCCAACGTTTATTCGCACAACAGGTCATTCACCTGCAAGTCCCTTCTGCGATATGTTGAATGCAAGCACATGTGAGCTCAGCCATGCTGGACCAGGCCAAGGGTCTATATGGTGCAGTACTCTGTCTCCAGCAGGGTCTCTAGCCTGAAAAAAGAGTCAGACCCAATGTGGTTATTCTTACCTTCTTACACAACCCTTCCCTGCTGTCCTGAGTCTTTTTATGTGGATACTTTCATTGAAAATATCTCCAAAGGAGACTTTAGTATGATCTCTGGTGCACCCAAGTCATCACAAATCACCCAAGTATTTTTATTAAATACAGAAACTTCAACTAAGTCATTTCGTTCTTCAAGAAATTAAATGTAAGAAAGATGCATGCAGAAAGTGAAAAAAAGATTGGAGCCATTGATAAACAAAAGCAAAACCACAGATCACAGATCACAGGAAAGTTCAGATCATAACACTGTCTATACCTTTAGCTACTAAAGAGGTAGAAAATAAAGACATTGGACTTAAAGATCCCAGCCAATGTGCTGAAGAGAAGGCCAGCAGGTAAAATGGCCCATCAGCTTTGCCTGATGAGGAGATGGGGATGCATCAGTCAGGCAGTGAAGCCAAAGGGATTTGCAGCACAGCCTCAGAATGGAAGAATCATAAAACAGAAAAACAAAACAACCAAGAGAGAACACGTCAATGCAACCAGGGCTTCCTGGAGAACAGCTCTACCTTAACCTGCTGGAGAAGGCCTGAAACTGCTACTTTGCTCTTCAGTGCCCTTGAAGTTTGCCCTGTGAAACAGTTACTGCTTGACCACTTGCAATAAATGCTTGCAAACACTATGACCACAGGCATATCAGATTTCAGAAACCAAGGTCAAACCCTTTCTCACCCCGGATTACATACCCCAGACTTGTTATCATTCTCCAGCAACAGGCAACACAACAGATTTTTTAACGATATTTGTCTGATTTAAACTTTGCACAATATATGCTCAATCCTTCAGTCCATAGAGAGGTTGGGAGAGGAGTATTCCAGATGCCATGGTTTA
The DNA here is from genome assembly GCF_037157495.1 of Lathamus discolor. Lineage (NCBI taxonomy): Eukaryota > Metazoa > Chordata > Aves > Psittaciformes > Psittacidae > Lathamus > Lathamus discolor. The sequence continues at coordinate 77,348,857 of NC_088888.1, forward strand.
GCTCCTGTTGAACTGAGAGAAAAACTCTCTTATTTATCTTTTTGGACATGGCTTTAAACCTTGGCTATGTCAAATCAATGAAAACACTGCTGTTGGCTTGACAGGTTAGCATCTACGAATATACTGTTCAAAGCTGGGGCTGGGGAAAAAGAATGCAAAATACAGGCAGCAAGCAGCTCTGAAGTATAACTGGACATGGTCCTTATAGAAAAAAATGAGTGTATGTTTCCCAGCCTCACAGCATCCATGAGACCACGGTTCTCCAAGGTGCTCAGACCTGGCTCCATATGGCAGCATAGAGAAGGATCCCGACCCTCCTCCTTGCAGCCCCTGGCTCTCTCTTGCGCCTCCTGTACCATCTCTCACCCAGCCTGTACCAATGCCACCATCCCAAAGGTATGACACTCACTCAGGGGAAAGGATACAAGATTTTGCCACCCACATCCCTCTGGTAAATCAGTACATTTCCTTTTAGCCTCCTTCCTGGAAAGGAGTGCCCAGGAATCAGGTCAAATCACTGAAACTTCCATTTCTTCCCTCACCTTCCTATAAAAACTGACAAAAAACCCAAAACCAAAACCAAACCCAAATCAAAAACCAATGCCCGTAAGGGAAAATGTCAGACCAAATGGTTAAAAGTTAACAAAATTTTGGGTGCCTAAGAACAGGACCTCATAAGAGAGAGTACTAAGAAGCCTCACAAGCAACTGAAGTGCTTCCAGGTTTGAGCTGCACTGGAAAAGTCATTTTGGATTGCCAGTACTATGCAATGGCTTTTTAAAGCAAAAGAAGAAAGACAGTAATGTCTGCACATGAAAGTGTTCTATCAGGATAAACTCCATTTGGCAGAGGGCAGCCATGAAACACCTGGCCTTGCCAGAGAATTAGTGACATAACCAGAGCCATATTCAAAGACTCTTCTAGGAGACGAGAGGAATATCAGCTGCACCAGGGACCTTGCCTTGGATCAGGTGTTTATTGACCACACATTGAAATCTTCTGCTGAGATTTACAGAGGCTGCTGAATTGACTCATTGCTGGCTAACAGGAGTATTGTAGTCTTCAGTCCCACAGCATCCTTCAGCACTCCTGAGCTGTGTGATTGGTGGGATTTTGGCATAATTGGGGAGCAATTGGGATCTGGGCAAAGATCTGAGCAGTTTTCACACCTGCAAAGTGTTGTCAGTGATGGCTTTTCTCCATTTCTTTTTATCTTCAGACACACACAGAGAGAAACAGTGCTGTCTTTGTTTCACCTGGATGTCTTTTATGCTGTTATCTGCACTTTAAAACATTCAAGTGAATCAAAGAATGCAAAGCCTACATAAGAGACTACAGAGTACATCTCCTGTGTAACAGATGCATCCAGACTGCATAAAATATCTTCTGCCATCCACATTTTCAATGTTGGAAATTTTAAAAGGCATCTGTGTGACAGAATAGCAAATACTGCCCATTTTATTATGTAGCAGAAAATAACAAACTTCTAGATGCACATAAGTCAGTAGAAAAGAGGGCTTTTTTTTTTTAAGAAGAATGTTTTCACTCTAAAAAATCAAGATAAAAAGTTCTTTAGAGCATCAACTTGATAGCTTTGTGATCTCAGGTAAAGAAAAACATTTTCTTCTCAGCAATTATTGATAAATATGCATTGTGGCACCCACTTTGGCAATTACACATCCCACCTAGACAGCTTTGCCATTCTGATGGTGGAAGGGGCTTGTTTTGCCATGGAAATGTCTCTTGCTCACTGCAGACCTGAGTCAGAGGTTGAACTCTGAAACAGTTTGAGCACCTGAATTCCTGGAAGATCTGAAAGAGATGAGGGTGTAAAGGACTCAGACGCACCACGATCCTTTCTTGGTTATGATTTGCTCAGATCTGTCAGGAATGAAGCCAAGTTCAGTGCACAAATGACTCCTCCAATGTGACCAGTTGTGCCTCTGAGGTCTCAGATGCACTACGGGCTAGGTTTGCTTGCAGCACTGTGCTGCAATTCTTTTTCCCAGCTCTGGAATGCCATAACTTACCTCCTCAGAAGAAGGGACCAAGGATGGAGGGGGAGAGATGTGTTGGGGTGCCACAACCAAAGCCCATGCTGAAAGGACAGCTTCAGCAAGCATCGCACCCAGAGGAAAAAGCTGGGGCTGCAAGGGGCAGGGAAGCTCTGTTTGTTGGTGCTGTCACCCCCTGCCAGAGCCAGAACTGGCGTGGGTGGTGAGGCAGCAAACACTGCCTTGAAGCATTTTAATTTGCTGTCAGGGAGCAACAGGCCGGCTGCTGCTGAGGATAGAACATCATCCGCTGCTTGGAAAGAATGAACGTGCAGTAAGACGCGAGCTCTGGATGCAAACCTGTGGTACCTGACCTCACGCCAAAGCACAGCTTGCGCTCCACCGGTTATAGGCATGTCTGTGTGGACAGAATGATGACTGGTGAGCCGCTGGCTGTAGTCAGTGCAGCAGTCCCTATGGCCCTGTGTTTTCCTAGCTAATATTTAGTTGAGAGTCCTCCAAGGAAAACCCATGGGACACTGGTGCTGGTGATTCAATAAGTGTCATTCTTCCCTCTGACTCAGTGTACAACCATTTCCCATAAATGGGGTTAACAAGTACTCGATGGATGGAGAGAGTTGTCTTTTGGGCCAGACATGAAAAACAGAAGTCCTGAACAGTAGTGTGAAAAACATTTGTAACTACAGCAAAGTAAAGGGATTTTCCTAGTTCAGTATAAACAAATGGGTTCACTTCTGCACATTTTGCTAAAGCAGTATCAGACCCATTTTCCATTGAGAGCATGCCAGCTTTAGAGCAAAAGTAGTCCTGGTTTAGGGTGAAAATTACTCTTTTATTATGTACGAACAAGGAGATATTTTTGTCTGGGTTTTGTCCTGCTGTGAGGGATGTGAAGTCAGGCAGTGAAGAGGAGCCATTACACCCAGCACATGAAGGCAGCGGTGGTGAGGGAGGACCACCACAGTGGGGCTGGATCCATCAGGGTGCCGTAGCCTGAGCTTTACCAGGCGGATGTTTGAAATGATGCCTCGATGCATGCCACCAGAGCCTCTAGCTGCTGCAAGCTGAGCAGGGGTGCTGAGTCAGTGTGCCAAGGTGCTTGGCAACCAGGACGTGCACAGACACACCAGCTGCCCTGTCAGAGCTGTGCTTCCCCAGCAATAAGCAGATCTAACATGCAGCCCTGCAGTTCCACTTTTCTTATGGATGCAGATTATGTTAAAAAAAATACAAAATACACAAAAATACATATAAGGCAGGGTTTAGTGAAAAAAAAAACCCAACAGAGTAGAAATATAGGGTGCATCTAATCAGAATGTTATAGTGAAGACATCTCATAAAAAACAAGTTAAAGGCAGGTACAAGCCATGTGGCACAGTGCTGGCTAGGACTCAGGCACTCACATGAGACATGTGGAAGTGTCTGGGTGGTACAAGGTGTCACAGGGAGGTGGGCTATTGGCCATAAGTAGCTGAGGATCTCTCCTTTAAGGGGGTTAATCACAGCAACAGTCATTGCTGTCAGGGAAGAGAAACAAGGACACTGCCCACATCTGCTCAAACCAAATAACTGCAGAAACTTACTGCTGTAACCCCCATGCTCCTCACCCTTCTCTTCTGTTTCTCTGCTCTTGCCATTTGAAATTTCAGTATAAGCGCTTCAGAAACAGAGCTCACCATTTCAGTTTTATTGCCATGTGTGGCTATGGCTGTTACTGTTTGCTTAAGAATCCTTTAATATGCAATGAGAAAAAAAATTGATAGCTAATGCATATATACCAGAAGCCAGAATTTGTCCCAATCACATATGACAGATGAAAGACCTGGTGCTCCAACAGAGGGGTGCTGTGGCATTACTCAACTCCCTCTGCACCACGGCACTGGTAATACTCACTTTGTGCTATCTGCTAGCAGGTTACACAAACAGAACTGCTACCCACTATCCAACTTTATGGGCTTCACATGGCATAGAAACAATGGCCCTGGAGAGATGCAAACTCTCCAGCCACATGTGGTTCCAGTCAAAATCAGCGCAGGTACTCAACACCTCTGGAAATCCAGTACTTCATTTTCTCCTTGCAGCCTGAAAACCACCATTCCCTCCTCACCAAAACTATGCAGCCGCTTAGAAACCCTCACTGACTTTTCTGAAAATGTTTAGAGGTTCCTTTATTCTGTTTCCACCTCTTGTGAGGGGAGCTTTGGACAGCTGCACTGGAGACTTTGAAAGGAACTGGTCCATTTATTTAGAGACTAAATGATTTGGTTACAGACAGTCATTAGAAGTCATCGTTCGTCACAATTATTTCTTCCTGTTGGGCTTTATTTAATTGCTATTGGTGAGCTCAAAGGCATTTTAGAGAGACAGAGAAGAAAGAATCACTTGTATGAAGCCATTGTTTCTCCTACAGGAAACACTTAGGCTGGGATGCAGTTCAAGGTTAATACACCTAAGTGCCTTCTGGTGAAGTAGACGCCTGAAATCCCATTGCAGATGGAGCTCAGAGGGTGAGTCAGCTTACTGTAAACATGTGCAGCTGCACAGCTGAACCCCTCATAGCCTCCGCAGACACTTTGGGCAGGGTATGGAGCAGACACTTTTGGTGCTGTAGAGTTTCTGCTGTGCCCACTTGCTGCTCCTGCTGTGCATGATGATCACCTGTCCTGCACCCTGAGCACAGATGGTGGGACTGCACGAGGCAAGGAGGGGGGAACCTGTCCCCAGGCACACACATTGCTACCCGCATCCGCTGGCTCCTGCGCCCTGCTGTCATTAAAATGCCTTCACCACTCAGTACATTTGGCATTGGGGTTTGGAAAGCTCAGAGTTCATCCTCTGACACTTGTACAAGCATCTGCCACTTTGCAGATAGCCCTGATTTATTATTTTTATTATTCACACACAGCCATGATTTATTATTTTCTGTTGAGAGATCTTTCCCATTGTGTCAAGAAACTGCTCCTTGATGCGTTTTGTTTCTCTTCCTTTCCCTTCTTGTGCAGTGACAGAGCCACGCTTTGCTCTGTCATCACTGGCATCTCACTGGAGCTCTGATGGGACTGGGTGTGCAGGACAACACTTTATTGATTTGCTTGCCGCTTGCAAAGGGGGGCACATTTCCTAGTTTAACCAGTGCTGCACAGAGCAGGGCTGGTGTTGCAGTGCAGTTGGGAGGTTCAATTTCATTGGAGCTGCACAGCTTTTTGCACGTATTTCACAAATACCTAAATGCCTCTTCTGTTCTCTCCCGCTTCTGCCTGTGCTGCTGGCCGCTGCCCCTCAGGTATTGCTGCACGATGCACACACATGAACAGTTTTGCAATCCCCACACATTTTTTAGGAAAGGTGGTTTTTGCTGAAGGCATGAATGCTACACCAGGTACTGCAGATTGCTCCGGGACAGAGACGCACTGTTGAGGAGCCGCTGACAGGTCTGCCGCTTCTGTCTGGTGTTTCTTTCCCAGCAAAACTGTGATAGCCATCAAAGACAAATGTCTAATTTCCCTGCAAAGGGCTAAACAACTGCCTGCATCCAAACATTTACATTAATGAGCATTTGCAGAATTTCCTTATTAAAATTTTTTCTTGTTTCTCTAATTACATGCACAAAATGCTCCCAGCTGCAATTAAAAATATAGCAGGGATTCAAATGAGCAACAGGGGCTACGGAGACACTTTGGAAATAAGCAGCTTAAGAGAGAGCCAAGAGCCATCCTTACTTCCATTTTGCTGACCTCCATATCTCTCATTATGCTGCGGGGCAGCACTGCTCCAAGGACTGCTCAGCAGTGTGCTGACCCATGAGACTGGGTCCACATCGGATCCACAGGCAGGGATGCTGGGCAGGTGTCCCTGCATCCTTCAGCACTGGGAAATTGTTGTATGAGGCCTTTGTCCCAGCTGGACTTTTAACTCATCCCTACGCCCCTCCCCAAAGTGCATCCCATGGCAGCCCCAGGGACAGGGGCACAGTCAGCTTTTTCTCCGATGGAGATTTTTAATATCAGGTAACTCTCTGGGCTGTGTTCATAAATGCACATTCATACATCTAAAATAATTTCATTAGGTTTCAGACTCATCAGACCTAGAATAAAAACTAGTTTGATAGGTATGTTTGGTTGTTATACATTTATACATTTAACTAAGCAGTAATGGTATCTTTGGTTGTGGTACAAGCAAACACATGAAATACTTCTGTAGTTGAAGACCAATGAAATCAGAGGTGCTGACAAGAAGAATAAACACAATGAAATCATCAGGGGAAAGAAAGGACATTTCTGGAGTATCTCTCTGACGGTAGCAAAATGCCCATAAATGTGATCAAAGTTTATCAGCCTGCTGTTTCACAGAGTGCACATCCAAATGCCACCAAAGCTCACAGCCTGCAGTTAGGCTTTACACACATTCCTTCCAGCTGTGGCAGGGCATAGCTCCAAAAACTGGGATCCCATAAAATCACCCCATGTACATTGCATGCAGGGGTCTACTTTCAACCAGCCTCATAAACAGCAGAGCAAAGGAATGTATTTACAAGCAAGAGGAACAGACAAAAAGTGTTACATAGGTAAGTGTGTGTAGATAAAACTGTGACAACCAGATATACAGCCATTAGCTTTGACATTTGGCTCCATAAAGACCTTCCTAAATATCCAGTAGCACCACTTTAACTAAAAACAGCCTATAAAGGATATCTATTTAGTTCATGCTTCATGAACTAAATAACACAACATCCTTCATTGTATTCTATTAAAGACAGCATGGTTATGATATTTCCATTTTGCAACACCATAGTCATGATTGCTTAATAGGAAGTAATGGGATATTTTGCTTTGCAACGCAATGTTGCCAGCACTGATTTTATAACATATTTACTTCAGGTATTCTTTTCTTGCTTAAAGAAGGGGGGGAAATGGACTGAATTGGCTTAAATCTTCATTGGCTCTTTGATTTGGAAAAATGTCTAAGAAAGACTCAGCAGAGATTACCAGTCCTTTTCCATTTGTGACACCGTACAAACACAGATCTTAGTTCAGAACTGAAATCCTCAAAGATATCGCTGAAATGCTGACTGTCTCCCCTGGGGCCAGACATCAGCCCAGGGTGACAATGCTACCATGGTAATCACAGTGATGCATACATACAATACTTTGCCATCTCCTCTGTAATTTCTCTTCATCCTGAAAAATACTCAGACATGCAGCAGCTCCTCAGAGCACCGGCCCAGACAGATATCTTGATTTGGCCCTCAGTACTCAAAACAGCACAACTGTTTACTGACAAACAAAAGTCTACTGATGCCAGCAAACACCTTCCACTTCTAAACAGAAATAAAACAGAAGTTAATGTGTTAATTACATCCATAACCCCTTACCAAAATTAAATTATATAAATTTCAGAAAGCCCACTAGGATAGTGAGTCTATGTCCTAACTTACAAAGACCGTGTGTGTAAAAATGCAATTAATTTGGCTGTGAATAATGCCTCCCAAAAAGGCAGCTCTGGAAGTGACACTTGCAGAATCCCTCCCACTGACAGGCTCCAAATCCTGACTCCTCCTTTGTGGCCCTAAAAGAAGGGATGGGGATGAGGGACAAGGGATAGGGGTAGGGAATGAAACATGCTTCATTTCCGTCATACCGGCAGCATTTAACCCACAGGGACATCTCCCACAGCAAGCCTACCTTTTATTGAATAAATTAATAAGGTGAAAGATTTCTCTGATGGAGACAACTGCACTAAGGCGTCGCTGGAGCTGGTCTGACTCTGACTGTTCAGCACATACTGAAACCACAGTAAACTTAACGAAGCACACCCAATCTCCACTGCTGCTGAGTTTCCTGTTGATGAAGAAATTATAAATCTCTCTGGCTGCCTACAGTAATTATAACTTTCTCTTTTAAACGTGCAGAAAAGAAAGTCATAACTCTTTCTGCAAAATCATCAAAGTTACAACTTTTACAATGCCATTACATCCTTTAGCATAATTTAGATAGCATCGAATCTGACAGATAGACAGTGGATGACTTTGGAAAAGAAAAGGTAATCAGGATACATTTTGTGACATGTTTAAAACATATACTTGATATTTCCGCAACAGCTTGAACCTGGAGCTGAAAATCATAAATGTGTCATGAGCATCCTCAGCTCAGTAATATTTTCTGATGATACCTGTAAGTGAAACATAAAGTATGTTTAATTATCATGTCAGTACAATCTTCTAAAATGCCCCAGCTCAATAACAAATTACAAATTATTTCTGTAGGCAAAGAATTGCATGAACATGTAGAAATCTCAGGAAAAATATGTTTCCAGACTAAATAATGTTTGCAACTCTTCATTTAGCTATAAAATGTTTTCTGATTTTTCTTAAATGAAAATCATGTCTAAACTACATTTTTAGACAATACCTCTTACACAGTTCTGTCCCTACAGAGTTAATTCTAAAATGCAGATTTTAATGATTTGGAAAGTATATATGCCTTTCAGTTAAATCTGCAAGAAACTAGGTTCTCGTCCTGCAGGGGGACTTTGACCACCCTGACGTCTGTTGGAAAAGTACCACACCTTGCTTACAGGCAATCCAGGGCACTCCTGAATGCACTGAGGATAACTTCTTAAGCCAGGTAATAGACAGCCCTACCAGAGGGGATGTGATAGTGGACCTGCTGGTCACCAGCACAAGTGAGCTAATTGGTGACGTCAAGATTGGAGGCAGCCTGGGCTGCAGTGATCATGCACAGGTGGAATTCACAGTCCTGAGGGATATGGGTCAGGCAAAGAGTAAAGTCAGGACCTTGAATTTTAGGAAAGTAAACTTCCTAAACTCCTAGCTCCTCAAAGGGTTAGTCAATAAGACTGCCTGGGAAACTGCCTTTAGGGACTCAGGAGCAGAACAGAGCTGGCCGATCATTAAGGGTACTTTCCATAGAGCACAAGAGCTCATGATCCCAGATGTAAGAAATAGGGTAAGGAAGGCAAGAAACCAGCATGACAGAGTTGAGACCATCTGGTTAAACTAAGGGGCAAGAAGGAAATGCACAGGCAGTGGAAACAGGAACAGGTATCCTAGGAAGAGTGTAGGGATGCTGCCTGGTTATGTAGGGATGGATTCAGGAAGTCCAAGACACAGATGAAGCTGAAATTGGCAAGGGATGCAAAGAATAACAAGAAGGGCTTCTAAAGGTATGTCAGCCCTAAAAGGGAGGTCAGAGAGAACATACCTTCGCTGATGAGCAAGGCTGGTGAACTCATAATAACTTACAAGAAGGCGGCTAATATACTCGGCAACATTTTTGCCTCAGTCTTCACTGGCAATTTCTCTTCCCACACCTCTTGAGCGAATGGACCATAAAACAGGGACTGGAGGAGCTAAGTCCCTCCTAAGGGAGAAGGTCAGGTTTGTGACCACCTGAGGAACCTGAACATATGTAAGTCTATGGGACCTGGTGAGATGAGTCCCAGAGTCCTGAGGGAATTAAACATGAACTAAAAGAGATGGGATAGCAATTTACCATAGAAATGCTGAGAGCTGCAAGCTGAAAGTAACAGAAAAGTATTATTTTTAATCATGTCAGATCCTGCCTATAGCTCTGGAGTTTACCTGAGCTCAAGCTAAAATAAGGCTTGCAGACCATTGCTGTGGAATAAAAATCCCTGTGTAAAAAAGCCTTCCACGTGGGCAACCAAGAGCTAGGCAGGGTGGAGATGTGCTCAGAAATCTTTGGCTGGGCTAGCTGCATGGTGAGGGCACTGCAGACTGTCAGATTGAGATTAAATGAGATTTACTCAAGAGTTGCTTGTTGCTGAAGAGAACATAACTGCCCTACAAAGCCATGGTTTCATTCGATGTACATCAAGATGTGAGATGAATGTTTCTTATGGCTAAAATCAGTGCCACTGTTTGCCCTGGTTATTTTCACACAGCTTAGGAAAAGTAAGGTAGCATGCAGTCCATGGGTACAATCACTGAAGACCTAGTTCTTTAAACTTGTTTTTATATCTTGTTGCCTTTTTTACACATCTTTAAGCATTTCCTCACCACACTGATCAATGTGTTACAATAATGTCATTATTGCTTAAAAAAATCTTATCCATCAATATGACAATAACACAATAACCAAGAGGAGAAAGAGTTACAGCTAGCTGTGGGGCTCATAACTAATTAAAAATAATTAATTAGGTACTACAGACATTCTGACTTAAAAAATATGTCTCTTTGTTATTCTTGCCATTCAGCTCAGAGGGTCCCAGAAGCTGATGAAGGGAATGAAGTATGACCTACTAGATGTCTCCTCCAAATATTAGTGCAAATATTATGTCCTCAAAAGGAAGCAAAAGAGTCTTGTGCTCTCGAATGCCCTGAGAGGGAAAGAAGCCAGAGCTGCCTGAGAGCAGCTTGTATCTTCTGCAGGACACCCATTGCAGCCCTGTGTGACTTGCTCTCTGAGTATTCAAAACTGCTCGTTTTATGGAGTTTTATTGAAACATGAGCCTGCAGTTACTTCAGGGAACCCATTTTTTTGCTGTTCCTGAGGCTCTATCAAGAATGAAATCTGACCACTGGTCTCTATCACAGCACATTGCAGGTTCACGTTATCCGATGCAACTGCAATGGAAGAGCACATCACAGTAGTGGGGTCTGAGGAAAGGCTTTGGGAGAGGTGTGTGTCATTGTGGGGAAGTGAGAAGTGCTCTCATATTTCCCAGCAGATAACTGGGGTTCATGGGGCAAGAAGGCAACTTGTTCTTGCATTTGAAAGCCCTCTGCAGGGAGTAATGGCATGCAGTCAGTGTGTGTGCAAATAATTACACACTTCACATTGCTGTTGTGATCCCAGGAAATGATGGAAGGCGAGTTCTGCAGCTGATGTGTTCTTTGCTCATGTCCAAGGCAAACTGAGTGAGGATTTAACTTACAGGTACCTCTCTCAGAAGTGATCAAAGAAGTAACTGAAGCAACAAACAGCAAACAAACATGTCTTGATAGAAGAGCAAGTGCTGGTAATGCTAGGTCTTTTTTTGTTGTTATATTGACCAGATTCTCTATTAATTCCTTAGAGCTGTGTTTGAGTAACATTTACAGCACCACAGGACCTATGCTATGAGAAATAACCTCAGTAAAGTGACGGATGCAATACACGTAGAGATAAATGAAACAGGAATCAAAGCCATGCAAGTGGGGTATGTATCTTCTATCAAAAGTGAGGTGAAAATCATTAACTAGTTCTCAGACAGAAACTTAAGCAGAAAGCCCAAGGACGTGGGTAGGGGAAGAGATGTTCTTTCTAGGCTCCTTCGTCTCACATCCAAGAGATAGGAGAGTGGCAGCATAGCACTGCCAGCCTCAGCTGAATGAAGCTCTGTCCCAGGTTGTTTGCTCTGTTTTTCATTGGAGAATAATTTAGTTTGGATCCTTTGTTTTCCTTTCCTGGTATCTCCTAACCAGCACCTAATATAAGTTCTGATCAATGTAATCCTCATATAGGTGCTTGACAGAAACATGCAAGGGGCATCCTGAAGATCACCACCAGATTGAAGCAATCATTATCCCACTCTTACTTGCCATGGTTCTTTAGCAGTCCTCAGGAGTCCTGTGAACAATAGCCAAACAACACAAATGCTGTGTCCCTTTTCCCTCCTGTTTACACTAAAGCATACATTTGCACAGATAAACTTAGACCAGCTGATTACTGTGGGACTGACCTCCAGCCAGAGGGAGAGAACATCTGGAGGATAATAATTTTAGCCTCAGATTCCTTTTCTGGGAATGGGAAGGGGCTTTAATGCACTCTTCCAAAAGGCAAAGGACAGAAACCAACTTTGTTTGGCAGGCGTTGGCTTTCTAAGCACCACGTGCTGCAAGCAGCTCTGCAAGTCTATGGAGGAATGAAAATCTGAGCAGAAACGGTTGGATGCTGAAGGGCAGAGTAAGGTCTGGAGTATACAGCAGTGGAATACAGAAACGTGGGAGAACTGCTCAGAGTATGCTAACCACAGACCACGTAGCGCATCCCTGCTCTCTTCTCCCCACTAAACTTTCGGAAGAGCAGTTGCAAAAGTGTCAGAAAGAAGGGTTTATCTGCTGGAAGGAAGGGTTTTCAAGCTCCCCAGGGGTGCAGGAGTACAGGTGTCACTGGCTTTCAGCAGATTTTCCTCCAAGCTTTTGAAATTCCAGCCTGCTTGCTTTGCACACATACTCCCATGACCTTTGTGACTGCAGCAGCTGAGTGCCTCACTGTCTTCCACACATTGATCTTCTCAGCACCTCTGCTAAGAACCCCAGCTGTGACAGCTCTGATTCATAGCAAGTACAGAGACCAAAGGCTAGAGCCACAGAAAGATTTGAGTATTGCATTGCCCATCACTATGAAACATAACATGCATCTGGCAGCACCTATGGCCTTAGGCCAGGTGTTTTTACAGTACCCAGAGAAGCTCAGGGGAGTATGGGAACAAGCAACTGTCCTTTCAGCGCCCCACAGGGACTGCAATGCATGGGGCAACAAGAAGCATGTCATTGCACCAGGAGGGTTCAAGGATATCTGTGGGATGTGAAGGCTCATCCCCACGGTCACATTCTGTACGCATAGCAACCTCCTTCTAAAGCCATCTCAACTCCCCACTGCTCCATCTTGTTAGAAAGCTCCTTATAGATGCCTTTCCTTGGGTGACAGACAATTTCCATTTCTGGCTGATTTTCTTCAACAACTATTTTTTTCTACTATCATTTCACCTAAATATTTCTTTTCTTTTCCCATGATTTCATCATTTTTGCATGAAGGTCCTGCTTTATTCATATCATTAAAACAAGTCACTCTCAGTCTCCACATGGAAGATAAAGTTCCCACTGCCTCTACCACCCTTAAAGCCTTTCACCACATGTGTTCCAGTTTATCTGTTATTAAAACACAGCTAATCAGAGCTGGAAACAGTTTTCTAAACAAAATCATACATAAAGCCTTGCACAGCACTGCTAATGCTTCCCATATCTACTGAGAAGATGTTGTCTGTCTCAACCTAAAACTTCAGATGTCTTTAGACCACATTTTGTCTGCAGCCTCTAGGTCACTTGCAGCTGGGCTCCGTTGCTGTGGCTGCTCAAGAGGCACAAGGAATCTGGCTCTTCTTGCTTCTTGTATGTCTAGCAGTCCCATGATCAGCACCTACTTCATATTTAACTTTGGGGACTTTAACCACTGGGGTCTTTCAGGAACAGTGTCCGTGGGCACTATGGGAAGGAGAGAGAAGGAAAACCACCCTCGCTTTTGGCTATCATCAGGAGCCCAAAATAATGGAGAGTCTCAAAAACCAACTCCCCTAAGTCTGAGGCTTTTGCTCCCAGTCACAAAAGATTTTCTGAAGGCTCTGGGACATCAGGGCTACTTTGCTGCTCTGAGACCCCATCCTCTCTCCCCTGTCCTCTCTTGGTAAGGAAAGTGCTGAGAGGGAATATACACTTCTCTCGTTGATTCAGCGGACCATGGTGCTGAAACCATCTCTGTATATTTTAGTTAGCTTCCACAGAAGGAGACAAGACAGCAGAGCCCCACTTGATTCCTTTTCTTTCCTTAACCCTATTAGCAGAGCTTTCTGGCCAATTAGGAAATAGCAAAGAACAGTTTTGTGCTTTGGAAGTGCATATGATCTGACATTCAGAGCAATTTCTAGGGCGTAGAGGCAATTACTCCAAGGAATATGCCCCACTGCAATAAGAAACAGCTCCCTCAAGCTCCCCATCACCTGGCTGGGCACTTAGTCTCTATTTCATAGAATCATAGAGTAGTTAGGGCTGGAAAGGACCTCAAGATCATCTAGTTCCAACCCCCTCTGCCATGGGCAGGGACACCTCACACTAAACCATGTCACCCAAGGCTCCTTCCAACATGGCCTTGAACACTGTCAGGGATGGATCATTCATGACTTCTTGTGCAACTTGTGAGGCTCCTGGATGTGGTGTTTCCCCTAGCTCCAGTGCTGAAGGCTCCTCTCTGGAGCTTAATACAATTATCTGTAGGAGCCCATAGTCCAGTTTTAAATACCTGTCATAACCTTCTGGAATACATACCCAAGCACTTTATGAAACTCAAAAAAAAACACCTAAGATAAGGACTACATTACAACAGGAGTACCAAAGCTGCTGTGGCAGCCCTACTGTGCTTCTGAGGTTAAAAGAAAACAAGCAAAAAGTACACACAGTAGAGAGAGCACAAAGTGAAAAGCAATGAACATACCGAGGTACTGTTTGATAGAGGTATCAAGCAAGTGTGTTGTAATTGTTCAGCTTAGTTCTGAAAGTAAGAAACTTCTAACACTGAGAAGCGTCTTTGATCTGAACAAGGGAGCAAGTGCCTTTGATATGCAGGAAAATAAGTGTGCTTGGAAGAGACATATCCTGTGACCCTTGCATGATTACAGAAATGTAACCAAAATGGAGCTCTTCAGTGAGCTACAGGCATCTTTGATGGGATTTGAGCAAAGTGACGGGGCAGACTCTGGGAAGCTGTGGGCTAGAAGCTTACTGCACTTGTGAAGAGAGGTGTTGTGGTCTCCAAACCGTCATCAGAGTTTTGGGGAAAGAAAAGAAAAGTCTATGTCTAAGCAGAGATGGTTATGCAGAAAACACATTTAGAACTTATTATGAAGTCAGTCCAAGTTTCATGTCATAGCATTGCTCGACCACATTCCTAGCATTACTTTGGAATGACAGTTGAAAAGGGAACTACTTTTTCTATCAAAAAGCCAAACTTCTGCTCAGCTGAACTATTTGAAATGACCTGTGAAGGAGCCATGTGACTTATATTTCTGGGACTGCAGTAATCAGGAACATCCCATAACTCAAGGTCTCATTCAGGATAAAACCAGATCTGACCTCTTCCAAAAGGTAAAAGATATTTTGACAAAACTTTTTGTGCTGTCTGTGGGGGTAAATCGTGAATTTGTCAACTAGATCTGTAGAAACTGAACCCAGCTAGATCACCATTGGTGTTTCTTCTTCCACTTCCTATGTATATCATAGGTTTACCGTGGTTGTTGCTGTTATTAGAAATTACAACCGCCAAGATTTGATATGCCACTGTCTATACAAACAAGAGGAACCCACGACCACACTGGAGACCTCCCCCTTAAAGTCAATAAACGTCAGGATTAATGGAAAACACCAGATCCATCAGTCATGCTGGCATCCCCCTCTGCCAGGCACCATGAGACTATTAGTGACTGAGAAACAGTCAGTGTCACATACTTAAATTACTGTGTCATGGATGCCTTCAGTAACACCCCATAAAAGGCCTTCAGAAGCCTTGCCCCAGGCTCTCAGGAATGTGACAGAAGAGGCTTGTCCTCAGCCAGGCTCCAGGAAAGCCCAGCACACTGAAAAAACACAGTTCATCATAACTTGCTGCATCCCATTCTGTTACAGATGCAGCCATGTGCACGCATCTGGCCATGAGTGTGTGACAGCTGTCGCCTCTCCAGCTATTTATTGCCCTGGGACAGAAAGCTCACCGTAGATGTTGTAAATAGATGAAACGAAAGCAAGGGAACAGCCCAAGGTTCCCACGTACATTTAAGATTGCTGGCCACCAGATTCATGGAAGCAGCGACACAAGTGGTATGAATTAAGTTCACAACCATTGCTCATTTTTCTGGGTGTAAAAAGCCCTAATTTTTAGGGAGGAGTGGAGGGAATCAGCAATACAGCACATGCAAAATAAATTAGTGGTTCATCCCAGAACCAGCGGACCATAACTGTGACTGCCTAGTTCTTGTTCGTGTCTGGTTTTGGTCTCTGTGACTCATAAGCCCAGCAGATGATTTCTCCAAAACCCCAGTGGCTGGCCCTTTCATCTGTTTCTTCCCAGCTGATCTTCAGCTCCATTTAGATCTTCGTTTATGTTTTGTTGACACAATGTTCTTGGTCATCCATGGCCTTTCTTCCCAAACATTTTCTGGACCCATACTGGCCACAGGACCCTGCCAGCTTTCCACTATGTGCCTAACCAGCTTTCCTACCATAGCTTACTGGTTATGGTCCAGCTCTCTCAGACACATCCAGACCCATAACACGTCACGTTCTCTCAGCTCTTAACCTCTGTCAACATTATGAAACAAAGTGAACGGTTTTAACTCTTACCATCCATATTTATTTCCACCAGAAAGCAGTGTTGGTTCTTCACTGCTTCAATGTTTTACCTTTTGAAGGGTCTTCACCAGCTTCTTTCCTTGGCCTTTTCTCTGGCTTTTCTGTTGTTGCCATATCAGTATGGGCTCACCAAGGAAACAAAATTCTTCAGCATTACTGACCTTTACTTTCTCTTGTTGAGCTGCATATGCTGTTCTCCTCCAGTGAAAAGCAATCAAGACTTACGCAGGCCTCCTCCCTGTGTTGACACTGCTTGGCACCTTTGCCTATGTGCCAGGAGTAGGTGCTGCACAGCATCTGCTCACCTGAGCATCCAGGGCTGCTGCCATCAGCCAGCACCACCTGAGTGCTGCTTCCTGAGGCATCCCTTAGCCCACCCAAAAAAAGGAGAGGAAATTGCCATCACCTTTGCCCAATTTCTGTCATTACCTTAAGCCAGCCTGCTGGGTTTGGGGCTTTACACGTGTTCACCACTAGTGTAGAGTTGTAGTTTTGTTTTTCTATTTCTTCTGACATCTCCCAGGTGCTATAACCTTCCCTGAGCTCTCCTCAAACCACCACAACTGTGAGGAGACCATTGCCAAGGCAGTACAGCTTGTGGCTGGCACTGGCTCTCCAGTACATTTTCTGGAGTCTCTGCCAGCATCTGTGTTTGCTCCATATGTGACCTCCCATCCCTGAAGCCTTCTCATCTATCCCCATTGGCAGCTAGTGTCCTTTCCTATAAAGCCAAGCTTGTCTTGTTGGTTGGAGATCTCATTGGAATTAAGCCATGGAATCAAGACATTCACAGTTATTAGTACTACAGTTAGCATATGTGCCTCTGGCTTGGGCAAGCCACAGTGCTCTCCACCACAGAAAATGCTCCTCTGGGACCCACTGTTGTTTTCCTGTTAACTGGCACCATATTTCCACAAACATGATTTTGCCCAAAGGAGGGCCCAAGAGGAAAGCTGATATGCTTCGTACAGGACAGCTCACCTCAGCTAACGTTTGTGGTGAGCATCACGCCCAGGTTTACCTTTCATTTACTGCCTTTCTCAAAGCACGAAGTGGGGCTATGGGAGAACACGGTGAAAAATAACACTTCAAAACCATTTCGGTGTGAAAATATTGCTTCATGTTTCTGGCACAGAGATCTGAATTAGAAAACTTCAAATATGCAAACAACCCCAGAACGCTTCAAAAGATCAGCCCAGCCATATCTGCCACAGGGCTCACTTTATTATAACTGGAAGCCATACAGGTACTGAACGTGGATTTTTTCAATACTTTTATATGTTTCGTGAGCTTCAGAAGGGAATGCTTGGCATGAATACTGCTTGCGAAAGGGCTTTTCAGCAAGTGTATTAATCTTATGGGATCGGCCAAAATGAAAAATCCGGCTATCTTGCCATGGGTTTCCTGTATCTTTTGGCATGCTCATGCAATAGGAAAAAATGGGGGGAGTGGTTTAAGCCCAGCAAGTGGCTTAATTATGATTATTATTTTGGAAGCTCAACAGCACTCTCCAGACTTTAATCATGGAAGCTGAATTGTGCAGTGAAACCACTGGCCTGCATGCTAGCTGCAAAGCAGAAAACTTGCAAAGGTCTTGATAAAAGTTATTGCTCTCTGCAAAGCCCTGCAGGTTCTGATGACACAAAACTGGGAGGAGTGGCTGACACACCAGAGGACTGTGCTGCCATTCAGCGAGACCTGGACAGGCTGGAGAGTTGGGCGGGGAGAAACTTGATGAAATTTAACAAGGGCAAGTGTAGAGTCTTGCATCTGGGGAAGAACAACCCCATGTACCAGTACAGGTTGGGGGTTGACCTGCTGGAAAGTAGTGAAGGGGAAAGGGACCTGGGGGTCCTGGTGGATAGGAGGATGACCATGAGCCAGCAATGTGCTCTTGTGGCCAAGAAGGCAAATGGCATCTTAGGGTGCATTAGAAAGGGAGTGGTTGGTAGGTCAAGAGAGGTTCTCCTCCCCCTCTACTCAGCCTTGGTGAGGCCGCATCTGGAATATTGCGTCCAGTTCTGGGCCCCTCTGTTCAAGAAGGACAGGGAATTGCTTGAAGGAGTCCAGCGCAGAGCCACAAAGATGATTAAGGGAGTGGAACATCTCCCTTATGAGGAGAGGCTGAGGGAGCTGGGTCTCTTTAGCTTGCAAAAGAGGAGACTGAGGGGTGACCTCATCAATGTTTACAAATATGTGAAGGGTAGGTGTCAGGATGATGGAGCTAGGCTTTTTTCAGTGATATCCAGTGATAGGACAAGGGGCAATGGGTGTAAACTGGAGCATAGGAAGTTCCACGTTAACATCAGGAAGAACTTCTTTACTGTAAGAGTGACAGAGCACTGGAACAGGTTGCCCAGGGGGGTTGTGGAGTCTCCTACACTGGAGATATTCAAGGCCCGCCTGGACAAGTTCCTGTGTGATGTACTGTAGGTTACCCTGCTCTTGCAGGGGGGTTGGACTAGATGATCTTTTTAGGTCCCTTCCAACCCTTGGGATTCTGTGATTCTGTGATTCCAGCAGGTTTGAGTCCAGGTGCCGGCCCGCATGGAAAACAAGGAACCGGCTCCGATTTTCACACTCGGACCCTTCCCACACCAGGAGCCACAGGCAGGGCAGGAGGAGGCTGAGGCTCTCTCAGGGCCAAGCGGGGAGCAAGCTTCCCTGGGTAGAGCATTCCTGTTGGATCCCATTCCCACCACTGCTTCCAGAGCCGACACGCTGCAACCCCCCTTGGCGGGGCTCGTGACACTGGTTTCCTCTGGTGTGCGAGAGGCTGTGTCTGAAGTTCTGTTCCTCAGTTTAGTGGTAATGACATGTTTGCTGCAGGATGTAAAAATAGAAATGTATGGATATGGTAATCTCTCCCTGAAAGCCCAGCCAGTGCTGCTTAGGGGATGGCTAAAGAAGCAAGCTAACCCCCGTCACACTTTCTTGCGTGATTTTCATCGCCCTTAGCTGTACCTATGTTGCAAGCTGAGGATGGCCAAGGCTGAGAGGCAATGGCAAGAAAATAAATGAATCAAGGGCTTTGTTTAAACATTTTATTTTATTTATTTTTTCTGTTAAAGAAATGGTGTCAATTTGGAAATCTTACATCTGCATGGAAGTATTTTTAGCTACCATTGTTACAAGCCCTGCCTTAAAGTCTCTGGAGATAAAACCAGATCCCAGCAAACAGACCAAAGCCTAATCCTTCTCTTCCAATGCATTTACCTGGGTGAGCCTCTGGCATTTGACACAGTGGCAGAAACGTGGTTCTTTTCTTTGAGGTATACTTTTTCACATGAGTAAAAGGAAGATAACAAAAAAAAAAAAACCAAGAAACATTTACAAAAGCAGGAAAAGTAATGGTGAAAGAGAAAAGGGGGGGATGTCAGGCGAAGTTCTAATGTAGCAGAATTTAAACCAACTCCATTCTTTCAAACACAGATCTGGGTGTCAAGTCCACATCAAAGAATTAATTTAGTTCATTGCTGGCCAGATTTTTGGATGTTCTCCATATAAATCACTGGAGAAACCTCTTGGTCTTTTTTTTCCCTTCCAAAAACAATACAATGAGCAAGGAAAGGAGAAACAAAGGAATTAAGCAGAACCCTGGTAGTATGTGCAGACTCCATCCCAGGAAATATAGTCAGTCTGATAGTGTATACCAGTCTGAGTATACCATGGCAAGCTTGAACTAGAAATGCAAGTGATGAGGTAGTTTTTAAGGTGATTGTGCTGACAGCACTGAGGGAAAAGCTCCTCGGATGTTTCCTGGTGTACCTGTGCCTCCCCAGTTGCAGGGGTAGGTGAGGATCTCATCCTGCTCGCTGGATGTCATTCAACATTTCCAATGGCATTGCACCAGCAACAGCAAGTGACCCTGTGACTGCAGCTAGGGCTGGGTAATGGCTTCTTGTTCCCAGCCACATGGCGGAACAGGGCTCTTGGCATCATAGCGTGGCATTGCCAGCCTGCTCAGCGCCAGCCCCTGCCCATTAGCCATGCAAACAAGAGCTGCTGTAGGCACTGGCATGTCCATGTCACCCCTGCTGAAACACGCTCCCTGCATGCCAACAGCACTCCACGCAAGCTCATGGTGCTCTGGTCATGGCCCTCCATACCCCTGAGCGCCCACACTGCCTTTGGGAAGGTTTGCTCTCTTCCATGGGCCAGGAGCTCTTGCTGGGTAAATGCCCGAAATGGGGCCCCTGTGCCACTGTGGCATGCCCATTGCCTGTGTATTTCCATGTTTAATATCCCAGCCCTGTGAAGTCCTGCACCAAACCCTCACAGCTCTCCAGTCCAGAAGAAGCCATGGTCCCTCTGTGCATCTCACAGCTGCCATCACTGGGCTCTCCATGGTTTGAAGATTACAGCCAGCACAAAAAAGGTTTCCAGGACTTTCTCATCCTGTTTATACTGTGTCTTCTCATAGAAATGTGACAACCCCAGACCTCAGCATTCAAAAGGCAGCACTCCAATTATGCTGACATGGACAGTGGGATTGAGTGCGCCCTCAGCAAGTTTGCCGATGACACCAAGCTGTGTGGTCCAGTTGGTACGCTGGAGGGAAGGGATGCCATCCAGAGGGACCTTGACACGCTTGTGAGGTGGGCTGATGCCAGCCTTATGAAGTTTACCCATGCCAAGTGCAAGGTCCTACACCTGGGTTGGAGCAATCCCAGGCACAGCTACAGGTCAGGCAGAGAAGAGATTCAGAGCGGCCCTGCGGAGAAGGACTTGGGGGTTCTGGTCGATCAGAAAATGAACATGAGCCGGCTTCAGTGTGTGCTTGCAACCCAGAAAGCCAACCGCATCCTGGGCTGCATCAAAAGGAGCATGACCAGCAGGTCGAAGGAGGTGATCCTGCCCCTCTACTCTGCTCTTGTGTGACCTCACCTGGAGTATTGTGTGCAGTTCTGGTGTCCTCAACATGAAAAGGACATGGAACTTCTGGAACAAGTCCAGAGGAGGGCCACGAGGATGATCAGGGGACTGGAGCACCTCCCGTATGAAGACAGGCTGAGGAAGTTGGGGCTGTTCAGCCTGGAGAAGAGAAGGCTGCGTGGGGACCTCATAGCAGCCTTCCAGTACCTTAAGTACTGGAAGTACCAGTACCATAGGGATGCTGGGGAGGGACTCTTTGTCAGGGACTGTAGTGACAGGACAAGGGGTAACGGGTTAAAACTTAAACAGGGGAAGTTTAGATTGGATATAAGGAGGAAGTTCTTTCCTGTTAGGGTGGTGAGGCACTGGAATGGGCTGCCCAGGGAGGTTGTGAGTGCTCCATCCCTGGCAGTGTTCAAGGCCAGGTTGGATGAAGCCTTGGGTGGGATGGTTTAGTGTGAGGTGTCCCTGTCCATGGCAGGGGGGTTGGAACTAGATGATCTTCAGGTCCTTTCCAACCCTAACTATTCTATGATTCTATGATTCTATAATGAGAAGGGGAGCAAAGCCAGGAGGAAAACAGAGCAGCCTTGAAAACAGGAGTCCAGAAGTAAGATAGGGTATGGGGCAGGCGGGACCTTGCTGGGGATCTGTCTGCACGTGCCTGCATCTGCTGAGCTGCGAACGCCCCTGCCTGGGGTTGGATCCGACAGTACTCAGATGGGCAACAGAGGGAACCGTGCCTGGCGCTTTGGAGTAGGATAATTATAATCTGGGCTCTGCAAGTGTGGGTTAGCTTTCACTGAAATAAACTGCTCGAGTCTATGCTGAATATCAACATTGTAGGCACAAGGGGCATGGCAGTAAATTGTAGTAGGATGAAATACCTACATTTAATTATGTCAAATTATATAGAATTTGAGAGTTTTTCTGACGCATGCTATTTAAAGTTATGCCTAAGTGCACTTCCTTGCCTGAATAAAGCAGCTTTTGTTGCAAGATGTGGGCTTGCTTTGTAGTTTATGATTTATAGTCTTCACCACATTTTGTCACTTTCTTGTTTCTTGACTGAGATGTTTCTGAACATCTCATTTCAGATAATGGGATGCAGCTAGAGAGCCATATTGTATACAGCCTCTTAAAAATGTATGAGCAGTGTTTTGTTGTATTTTATTTTCTTCCAAGGTACTCAAGTATCTGAAGTATGCTCTTCACCAAAAATGTATATACAACACATGCACACACAGCCAGTAGTCATCGCTCCACCAGCCTAAAGTTCATTCACTTCCACACCAGCCAGATGGGGACAACCCCACTGATCTCCATTGCCAATATTTTTTGACCAAACCAATCAGGAGTGTATAAACAGCCGCAGACCAGCCCAGCTGAGCTCAACCTTCAGCTCCGCATCAGTGGCAGCCTCCAGGGTTGAGCACCGGTTTGGGACGCTGCCTCAGGAGCCATGTGTTGTGCCACCAGGCTTGGCCTGCTCCTGTCGTGGTGGGGCTGGCAAATTACAAAGCACCGAGCCTCCATCTCAGGGACACCTAATCATTTCCACTGTGGGCAGAGGAAATGAGCGGCTGGTGAAGCCACCCACACAGCTCAACAGACCTGGAAAGAAAAGGGAGTTTATGTGCAAATGGGAGCCTGAAATCTGGCCGCCCCACGGGCTTGGTGGGCAGAAAGCGAGCCTACAGCCGCATCCCGGTGAGGGCTCATGGCACATCAGCAGAGCAGCTGACATGTTGTTCAGCCTCAGTAAGCACCACGCGTAGCTGGTGGGGGTAGCCCTGACCTGAACCACTTATTCGCATGGGAACGCACAAGGGAACATTTCCGATCTGGTGCTCCTGCCAGCGCACAGCACCCTCAGCATCCTCCCAGAGCCAGAGGGACACACTGCGGGGTGGCCGGTCCTGCACAAGCCCTGTCATCTTCTCAGCTGGTGCAGCCAGGGCCTGGTGACGGAGAGGCAAACACTGACGGTTTCCAGGAGCACAGGACAATGTAGTCGTGGCTTTATTCCTCAGATACAGCATTAGGTCCGTAAGTTCCCTGGCAGTGAATGGGGAGTGCTTGCAGCCATAACTCACCTGGCTGGAAGGGACTGCAGCAAGGGTTTCCTAGCAGATTTCACAGCATATAATGAAAGGATTAAAGAGCTTCATAAACAAGTATAAAGGAACAAAGCTACCTGAATTTCACCATTCCCCATAGCTGAAAAATAAGCAGATACATTGAAAGAGCCTGCTTAGAAAATGTCCCTATATTTCATACCTAGATGAAGGATCGTAAGCTTTCATTATCGATACGGACAGATGTTACTGACACAGCAGAAGGAAATGACTAAAACCCGAGGATTGTTTGTCCTTAAAAGTAAAATTCATCAAGTTCATTGGGAAAAATACTTTAAACTTCAGCCTCAAGGAGACATTAATTCACGAGCAGACTCATCCATTTCAGTGTGCATAGATAGATGCAGACACAAATACCAGTTTGCTTTTGCAGCTATGCTTCACTGAGGTCATTTTAACCATGTCAATAACGTGAACGTCCTCCTCCCCAAAAACAGCAGGCTGAACACAGGCAGTCCCTGCACTGCCACGGAATGGCTTTGCAAGAGCAGAGGTAGCATCAGAGTGAGCTGGCGCAGCAACAGCAGAAACCCAGGCAGATTTTTGCCAGGCTTCCCTTAACCCACAGCACTAGGGTAGCTAAGGGCTCATTTGGCAAAGTCAGCAGCGAAACTGTCAGCAATGTCACTGCTCGTAGCACAAGATGAATCACAGGTTCTCTCTTAAAAGCTAATTAGATCAAGCGCCATCTCCCAAAGGCTCACACTGTGCATATGACAACACCCTATCACAGCCTGAGTGGGTGTTTCACCATCTTGATGGCTCTGAGCAGTGAAGAGCAGCAAGCCACCAAGACTGCCTCCACCCTGGGGAAGGAGGAACAAGACCGAATGCAAGGGGTGGTATGCGATGCCAGCAGGCAGGGCGCTGCAGGCAGGTAACAGATGCACACTCTGTGACGGCCAGGCTGGCTCCCTCTCCGGAGAGGCCAGGGCTAAGACTAGCAGCAGAAGGGAAGCCTGGGGAAGCTGGGACCACTGGTAGAGGGCAGGCAGGGCTGTGACCCCGCTATGAAACGCTAGTACCCACCACACACCTCGCATTCTCCTCACACAGCAGCAGCAGCAGCAGTATCTTGCTCCACCACCCGACCCAGCTCAGCGCCAGACCCCCACACCCAGGAGAGCCGTGGGTTGGCTGTGTCATGGCGCAAAGCCAGGAAGCAAAGGACTGAGGGAGAAGGCGTGGGGTTCAGACTGACTCTGCACTGCAAGGCAGTTCAGCAACCACTTGCCTTTGCTACAGCCATCTCTGTCTCAAGCGTAACAAACACCACTGAGGACAGCTCAATAACCTATGCTTCGGTTTTGTTACAAGCGAGACAGAAGTCATTTTAAAAGTTTAAGTGCGGTAGTTGAAAAAGTAGCCAGGTTGTTGGCGAAAAGGGAGGAGGAAAACTCTACTGCAAAGATGGGGGGCATGACAAGAAAAATGATCATTGGAAAGGAGTAAGAGTTTTGGTTACTCTAACCTTGTCCTTAGTCCTTTTTGTTCCCTACATATCAACATTTGAATAGCAACCGGCTAGCACTTTCCTTCCCAAGCTAAATTCTGTATTGTGAATAACACACAGGACCAGTGGCTTACAACGTGAGATGCGATTAAGCCACTGGAGCTGCACTTCAACAAGGCTGCACTTTGTTCCTCCACTGCCTCACTGCTCTCTCAAGAGGCATCTTTGAAAATTGCCAAGATCAAGCCAGGAGGCATTGCAGCTTTTATCGTCACAGCAGACACAATCTTCCTGGGGTTTATGGGATAAATAACTACCAACAAACACTCTACTATGTGACACATTCTGCTCAAGCACCTTCTGCTTTGACTTGAGGCACTGCCCTGCATCAGGCTGGGTGGTAGAGGAGAGCCTATAGCAATACATTGCAGCCATGGGTCCTGCTGGAGCACCTTCCCTCTGTCTCCTGCACAAACCAGCCCAACATTTTAAACATATCTAGGTTGTCTCCTTCCTGCAAACCCCTGGATTAAGCAAATAAAGAGCGTGAGATGGCTGAGCTACCTGAGCTTGTGGCAAGCTGAGGTGCTGCACTGCAAATGCATGCAGGCTTGGAGTCACGCAGTGCCTGTTGTGTCCTAGGTTGTCACTGAACAACAATCTCTTTAATGTCTCCTTTGTGCCACCACCACTGAGACTTATTGCCAGGATGCGCTGCTCCAGACCAGTCAGACCCAGCTCACAGGGGTGAGCCAGCCCCTCCATTTGTCTCCTGTCATGGCTTATTTCCTGTGTGTCATGCACCAAACCGCTCTTGTCGGGTACCACACTGCTCTGACTCAGATGCCGGAGAGATGCACCACTGGGTCTGCGTGCCAGCTGCTGCCCACACTGCCATCACCTGCCCTCGCACCAGTTGCTTCTCCAGCTCCCTAAATGTCACAGTCCTTGCCCGCGTCACCCCCATGGTCCCGCTGCTGCAGCTCGGGCAAAGGCAGGGTTCGTGGCAGTGCTCCTGCCCTCTCCCCAGCCCAAGAAATAAAGGTACTTGGGATCCTGGAGTTGCTCTGCAAACCCATAGTATCCTCCACCCGTCAGACCCTTGGCAAGGGCTGCCTCGAGGTGGTCAGCACAGCCTAAATGGGCAGGGAAGCAGAGGGGAAGAGGGTACATCAGCTTTACTAACCCTGCCGTTCATGCCAGAGCCCTGGGCAAGCAAACTGCATTGAATGCAGGGGTCTCTCACTGACCTGCAGTTGGTGCTGGCTGTGAGGACTGCTCTCCCTGCCAGCTCCCCACCAGCCACTGGAGAAGCCCTGCACTTCCACCGTCTCCTTTGTCCTCCAGGTTTCCCCCTGGGAAGGTCGGGATGAGTCCAGGTCAGGCATGAGCAACCCAAATTCATAGTGAGAGCTAACCAGAGAGGCTTTTCCTGGAGGGGGAACAATTGCGCTTGTCTGTGCTGCTTCATCACCCAGGCTAAGGAGGATACCAGAAAGAGGTGCGGTGGAAAGACTGGAAAGAAACCATCTGCCTGCGGGCTGGGTCACTTACCTCAACACTGCCCGAGACCACATGGAACTGAGAGTAGCAGTGGCTCAGGCACGGCAGAGCTCACAGACTCTGCAAGAAGTGCACAGGCAACATAAATTCATACAATTGCTGTTTTCAGCAAGTACTCAGCTGCAAGCAAACGGAGTGCAAGTAAGCAGAAATGATTTAATTATCATATAAAAGTAATTAATTAGATGCAGGAATCAACAGGGAGTCCTTCTCAAACACTGGTGGCACATTACTGTCAGTTGTAGAACAGTTAGCCGCAGACCTTCATGAGCAAGAACAGGCACTAATTTCTACTCTTAATGTAGTTCGATTATTTTGGCTTATTTTTTTTTCCTCCAAGACAGACAAAAATGTTGGGGTTTTTTTAACCTAATAAAGGGTTTAAAAAAATAACCAAAGACCATAAAACAATTTCAGAGCAAATAACATAACCCCAAAGCTGGTGCTGATTAAGTTTTGCACTTATAATATGAAATAAGCTAAAAATCAAGTTAATCAGTATTATTAATAAGGAGGCTTAGTTGTTTCTGTTAGAGGGCTGGGGATGAGTAAGGTGATGTTAAGTATGGGTTAGGCAATTGATGTTTGTAGCAGCTGAACTGAGGGACAGATGAACATCTCCTAGCTCATTGCACCAGTTAGCACACGGCCTTAGCACCTGCCTAACAATTTGTGTGCTGCTTCTCCACTCTCTTCCCCTTGCATCAGAAGCATGGAATACGCAATGAAAAGTTAAGCGTCTGATGTCCACATTTGGGCTGTGATTCCATGACAGCCACAGCCATCGCGGAAGTAGATCCTGCTGCCCACAAGCATCTAGCAACAAAACCCGAGATGACCTACGGCCCCCAACACAAGAGGGACATAGACCTGATGGAGCGAATCCGCAGGAGGGCCACGAAGACGATTGGAGGGCTGCAGCACCTCTGCTCTGGAGACAGGCTGGGAGAGTGGGGCTTGTTCAGCCTGGAGAAGAGAAGGCTCTGGGGAGACCTTAGAGCAGCTTCCAGTGCCTAAAGCAGGCCTGCAGGAAGTCTGGAGAGGGGCTTTTTACAAGGGAGCGTAGGACAAGGGGGAATGGCTTTAACCTGAAGGAGGGTAGATATAGGAAGTCCTTCACTGTGAGAGTGGTGAGGAACTGGCACAGGCTGCCCACAGAAGCTGTGGCTGCCCCATCCCTGGCAGTGTCCAAAGCCAGGTTGGATGGGGCTTAGAGCAACCTGGTCAAGTGGAAGGTGTCCCTGCCCATGGCAGGCGACTGGATCTAGATGAGCTTTAAGGTCCCTTCCAACCCGAACCATTCTGTGATTCCATGAAAGATATGCCTGAGCTAGCAGGTATGACTGAGGACCAACAGGAGATCTGAACACTTCTAGACAAGCCAAAAGCCAGGCAGCATACCTTACAGCACCTCATGTGGCACTGTGCACAGACAACCGAGGCAGTCACAGAATCACAGAATCCCAAGGGTTGGAAGGGACCTCAAAAGATCATCTAGTCCAACCCCCCTGCAAGAGCAGGGTAACCTACAGTACATCACACAGGAACTTGTCCAGGCGGGCCTTGAATATCTCCAGTGTAGGAGACTCCACAACCCCCCTGGGCAACCTGTTCCAGTGCTCTGTCACTCTTACAGTAAAGAAGTTCTTCCTGATGTTAACGTGGAACTTCCTATGTTCCAGTTTACACCCATTGCCCCTTGTCCTATCACTGGATATCACTGAAAAAAGCCTAGCTCCATCATCCTGACACCTACCCTTCACATATTTGTAAACATTGATGAGGTCACCCCTCAGTCTCCTCTTTTGCAAGCTAAAGAGACCCAGCTCCCTCAGCCTCTCCTCATAAGGGAGATGTTCCACTCCCTTAATCATCTTTGTGGCTCTGCGCTGGACTCCTTCAAGCAATTCCCTGTCCTTCTTGAACAGAGGGGCCCAGAACTGGACGCAATATTCCAGATGCGGCCTCACCAAGGCTGAGTAGAGGGGGAGGAGAACCTCTCTTGACCTACCAACCACTCCCTTTCTAATGCACCCTAAGATGCCATTTGCCTTCTTGGCCACAAGAGCACATTGCTGGCTCATGGTCATCCTCCTATCCACCAGGACCCCCAGGTCCCTTTCCCCTTCACTACTTTCCAGCAGGTCAACCCCCAACCTGTACTGGTACATGGGGTTGTTCTTCCCCAGATGCAAGACTCTACACTTGCCCTTGTTAAATTTCATCAAGTTTCTCCCCGCCCAACTCTCCAGCCTGTCCAGGTCTCGCTGAATGGCAGCACAGTCCTCTGGTGTGTCAGCCACTCCTCCCAGTTTTGTGTCATCAGCAAACTTGCTGAGGGTGCACTCAGTTCCCTCATCCAGGTCATTGATGAAAATATTAAACAGCACCGGTCCCAGCACCGACCCCTGAGGAACTCCACTAGTCACAGACCTCCAGCTAGATTCTGCGCCATTGACCACAACTCTCTGCCTTCTTCCTTTCAACCAGTTCTCGATCCACCTCACTACTTGATCGTCAAGCCCACACTTCCTTAGCTTATCTATGAGGATGCTGTGGGAGACAGTATCAAATGCCTTACTGAAATCAAGAAAAACTACATCTACCGCTCTACCATCATCCCTCCACCTAGTCACTTCCTCATAGAAGGCTATAAGGTTGGTCATACATGACTTCCCCCTCATAAAGCCATGTTGGCTGTTCTTAATGACCCCCTCATCCTTGATATGCCTAGTGATGGAGTCAAGAATAAGTTGTTCCATCATCTTTCCAGGGATGGAGGTAAGGCTGACCGGTCTATAATTACCCGGGTCCTCCTTCTTGCCCTTCTTATAGATTGGTGTGACCTTTGCCATCCGCCAATCCTCAGGCACCTCGCCCGTTTCCCACGACTTACCAAAGATGATGGAAAGTGGCCTAGCAATGACCTCCGCCAGCTCCCTCAGCACCCGTGGGTGCATTCCATCCGGACCCATCGATTTACAGATGTCCAGTTTGCATAGCTGATCCCTAACCCAATCCTCATCTACCAAAGCAAACTCCTCCTTTGTCCTGACTCCTTCTGGGGCTATAGAAATCCGGGGCCCTCGGGGAGAGTCTGCAGGAGTAAAGACAGAGGCAAAGAAGGCATTCAGCACCTCTGCCTTCTTTATATCCTCTGTCTCCAGGGTACCCACTTCGTTCAGCAGTGGGCCTATATTGCCTCTTGTTTTAGTTTTATTTGCTATGTATTTGAAGAAGCCCTTTCTATTGTCTTTAACCCAACTAGCAAGATTGAGTTCCAAGGAGGCCTTAGCTGTCCTAATTGCCTCCCTACATCTTCTAACAACTGTCCTATATTCCTCCCAAGCGGCCAGCCCCTCCTTCCATAATCCATAGATTCTCCTTTTCCACTTGAGTTTGCCCAGCAGCTCCTTGTTTAACCACGCCGGTCTCCTAGATCCCTTACTTGACTTCCTACTCATTGGGACGCTCCGATCCTGAGCTTGGAAGAAGCGGTCCTTGAATGCTAACCAACTATCTTGAGCCTCTTTACCGCCTAGTACACTTTCCCATGAGACTTCCCTTAGCAGTTGACTGAAGAGGCCAAAGTTGGCCCTTCGGAAATCCAGAACTGTGGCTTTGCTAGGTATTCTATTCCTCCCACACAGGATCCTAAACTCCACCATCTCATGGTCACTGCAGCCAAGGCTGCCATTGACCGTCACCACTTCGACCAAACCCTCCTTGTTGGCGAGTACTAAATCTAGCAGCGCTGCTCCCCTGTCAGTAGAGTTATTTTCAGCCTACAGAATGAGTCAGATTACCCTAAAGGTACTTACTAGCTGGCTCACCTGCTTTGCTCAGCCATACACACCTGTATCTCAACACTTAAATTTAGGTGTGTTAATCCTGAGCAAAATCCCACACACAGCTCCTGCAGGAAGCAAGGGGACTGCAGCTCCCTCATCCCCCATTAACTCACCACTGTTGTTCATGGCTTTGCTGAACTTCAGCCAGGTCCTGCCCCATGTAATATCTTCAGATATTCATTAGAAACCTTGTGAGTTACAGCAGCCAACTCCAGTCATGGGACATTTATAAGGCTGGGGTTTTGGTCTAAATTATTCACCTCAAGGAACTAACAGCTCTGCATCAGCCTGTCATCCAGGAAACAATCCTTTCTTTCACATGCACAACATGTCATATATCCCACTTTATGTACTTTCTGGGGATTTGAGCAATTTATTTTGAAAATTGAGGCATGCACCAATCTTAGTGCTAGCATTTTATACAAGCTCACAGAAAAATCGTCAGACACCAGGTATGCAAGCCTCAGAAAACAAAGGGCTCCATTTAGATGCCTGAACGCAGGCATCTTGTGCCATTTGAGATGCCCTAAGGCACCCAAGATACACACGGGATTGGCAGATATCACACAGGGCCTATGGAAGCAGAAGCTGGAGACATGGAGACCACGCAGGATACCCCAGGGTGTCTCAAATGGTACTAGATACCAAAGTATAAGCAACTGAATTAAGTCCTAAAAATCTTGTTTATACTGAAGTCAGATGTATGTCTCCCATATCTAACAAACACGTATTCTGCAGAGCAGCTGAGCAGCAAAAGAGCTACAAAAGAATTACGTCCTTATTTCAGGTCTACTGAAATCTGGCAGAGCTTGCAGGCTGTGTCAGCTTATTTTGTTATGAACATATAATGCTCACTGAACCCCATGAGCTGCTGTGATAACAATCTCTGCCAGCTTGCTGAATGGATTCCTTTCAGTTGCTGCCTCTGAAGTTATGTGGCTAGAACAGACCTTCTGCAATACACCAGTGCACCGGGAACACTGTTTTTTAGCTACAGGAGCAAGAGAGCTGTCTGAAAAGTTTCATGAGCTCAGAATTGATTATCAGACCAGAGGAGAGGAAGGTCATTGTGTCAAGGCTCTGTCAAGGCTCCTGGCTACTGCAGTGAGAAATGTACTACTGGCTAATCCTCTTATAAACACATGCACTTCCACAAGGGAGAATACCGCTAATGATTTAAATCCAATTTTCACTAATTGGTGCACTGTTTATTAGGATGAAGTTGTTACAGCACTACACTCTTAACTGAGGTAGATGACAAAGAGTATACAAGTCTTTCCTCTGCAGTTAATAAATCTGAGATCCCAATAAGCCTGTATATTTCTTGAATTCCAGGATCCAGCATTAAGCTATGTACCATAATTATTTCCAGCAATTTCCAGCATGACTAGATCGATTATTAATTTCCTGGACGACCAGCAAGGAGTACTGACATGGTTTTTGCTTTAGAAGGTGTTACTTAAAGTGAAGCAATCACTGTCCAGGCTAAATCTGAGAATATTCCTCCGCACAGTTTTTGCATAATCTAATTAAGAGACGTGAGTAGTTAAAAAACAGGTACTATGACTTATCTATGGATTTTATTATTAAGAAATTAATGAGAAACAGTTATTTGTGCCTAACAATATAGCCCTTCCCGTCCAGTTTAGAACTATATATCATTTGTCTATAACATGCACTTTAAACAGCCGCCATCCTTGAGCCCAAGTTACGTGAGCGGATACTGCCATCTAGGCAGGCTGCTGGGAGCAGCACCTGTGTTAGAACACCAGTTATCTTTGCCAGGGAAAAAACATGCCATCATCCAAAACGGAGAAGAAAGGAAAAATTTTTATACTATTAAAAAATGACACATCACCACTCACTGAAATGCAAAACCAGCCCCTCAACCAGACTGTAGGAGTCGACATCAAGGGCAACTATTTTCTACATGTTTATGAAGAAGTACATTATTCTCTATCTCCATACAAACAACTTGAACTTAAGCTCTGCACTAAACTGCAAACTGCTTTTAAATTTAAAAACCTCAAATACAAAGCGTATAGTATTAAGGCTATTAATTATGAAACCATATTTTACTATGGCAGTACTATAATTGTATCTATTTTATATGGTTTAAAATGCAGTAACATTTTCAGAAGATAGTTACTCAAATATCTACTGATTTTCATAAAAGGAAGAAATAATTTTTAAACCAATTTTCTTCATAAAACCACAAGTTTTCATCCAGCACAAAAAATACAAAATACATAATGCATCTATCTTTTTTAAAACAATAATGAAATTCTATACATGGCATTTACAGAAGATTTACAGACAGATGACTAATATCATTTTACTTTGATTAGAAACATTAATAATTAGTTTCATTATTAAATTGTGGGATTCTGCATGGAATGTATGAACTAGGAAGGCAGAATCTTACGCAAAATAGTAGCAGGCTCTGAAACGATGATCATTTAGCACCTTCCATCTGTACAAGTTCTTTTTGAGTCGAGTTCTCTGGAGTGCAAGAATTGCCCCATGTTATAAACGCTGAAATCACACTATAGGGATTGCTTCTGAGATTTGGGAACATGACACGAATTGCCTCAGAGCCCTGAGAAGCACACCACTTTGAGGTGCAAGTGTGTGCATTTGGGCACCCATAATCAAAGGCCATATTTCCCTTGGATTTCAGTGGATCACCTCATTAACAACCTCACAAATCATCAAAGTAGATGATGGAGGGATATGGGGGCAATATCCACTGATATTCAGAGCGAAGTTATCCTCCTGAGTTTCCTCCCTGCCGTGTTTTAGCCACCAACTTGAGGACTGCCCTGAGCAGGTTTGTGTACAAAGGTATCCTTCTTTCTCCTTGAATGATCCCCCTGAATAATAATGGAAGTGTGGTTATCTGGCTACTGGCATACATCTTCCCACCCCCTCCACTCCTTCCCCCATGTAGTAAGAAGCAACACAGCATGAGATTGATTGGGTTGCTTTGCTCTCTGTACAAAAAGATTATGAACTGCTGAATTCACACTTAATTTAGTTGGTGGAAAAATGAGCAGAGCTGGTACCAAAGGAATTCAGTAATAAGCTTTGCAACTACTGTGCTGGAAGAAGATCTGCTGCCCTTTGAGCAGTGCTGGAATGTAGGACAAGAGAGGATAATTTTCACAACGCATTTGCTGCGTTCTTGGTGTGCCATATGGAAAAGAAGGGAAGTATTGAAAATTAAGCAAACCTCAACTGAGGTCAGAAACCTTCAGTCTGAAAGGCTGGACCTCTTTTTGCACTTAGGGATGTTCAGTGCCCTTTATATTAGCAGAGGAAAAATAAACATTCAGGTTTAATTTTACACTAGACTAGAGTCTTTTTGGTAATTTTGTATTTCTGTGTCCTCACCAACAGAAAATGAATGTGCACTGCCTCTTCTCCCACCACTGGTATGCATATGCCACGGTACTGTTACCTTTCCTCAACAAACCGGCACATTTTGCACAAATGCTTAGCAGCAAACACATTCTATATCTAGATTAAAAAAGATGTTGCAGGAAAGATGTACCAATGGAAGCTCTCACCTACAGCAACACTGCAAAAAGAGTATCTCCTCCCTTCGCAGGACAAATTGAGTTTTCATTCCCCTCGCAGAAAGGAAAATTAGTATCTGGTGATATTTTACACAAAGCCACTCAACTTAGAGACAGCTAATGACAGTGGTTAAAGAAGGTCTCTGTCAGACCAGACACACAAGCTGCTCTGGCTGCCTATTTTGTTGAAAATAGAGTCACATTTAAATAACTTCTTCGGGTTTCCTAAAACAATAACAAAAACCAAGAGACAACATGTGCGTGATATGTTTTATTCAATAAAATCCTGCTTCCAATATTTACACAGTGAATTCTAGAGATGTAGCCTAGTAAAACATGGCAATGTGCAACACTCATACATCTGGAGCATGTTTAAATACATCTGAAACTATTTCTTATAGCAATCACCTGCCCAACACTGATTTCATAATTAAGGAAAATTTGAATTTTCTGAAGAATAGTCAAGATGAATATTAAGGATAGCTGAGTTCAGAGAAAACAGTCTGCTACGTGAATTCCAAACCCAAAAGATCTCAGTGAAGTGTCAAGAGTTCTGAAGGCAACTTCCGTATTTCCCTGTTGTTCTCATCTCTGCAGAAGAAGATGACAAAATAAATGATAAATCTTAAGGCTGAAAATAATATCCACAACTTAAACACACACTGCCCTCCATGCCAGTCTGACTTTTTACATTTATAATTTTCTGTTAACCTCAAGGTCTGTGAATTACAACAAAATCATTACTTACACATATGAAAAATTACATTACATTTTTAAAGCTGCCAGGGTAGACACACAGAAATTAGAAATGCTGCAACTGATATGTACTGTGAAGACAACACTAATTACCACCATTTATGCAAAAACTTTATGATGCCTTCCATCCCACTCTGCTATGTTCTTTCATTACAGCTCTACTAAATATACTATCAATCCACTGTTACAGTGAAGAGGGGTCTTGTAAAAAACCTATAGTCAATACCTTTCCTATTTAGAGCTTTTTTTTAAGGTAATTTAATCATTCCTGATCTTGCATGAGTTCTCGTCAAGGCTTGTATACAAGTACAGACCTTCAGCGGGCATATTAACAGACTAATTCATAGCACTAATAGACTCTAATCTTATATCTGGACTACTCACTGCTTGTGAATAAGACATGATTCACTGGACATTTGCATAATTTTCACCATCCAGCAGGAAAACATTATAAACCAGGAATGCTGTGTCCTACTCAAGCCACAGGAGGTTGTTTATTCTATCGGGTTACAGACAGCACATTGCAAAAGGCAGGCAGTTTAGCCTGCCACACTTGGGATTCTGTGCTGAAAAAAAAAAACTGATTGTAAGGTTAAAACCAAATGATCTTGCACAGTCACTCATATTTTATTTAACAAACAGGGAGAGCAATTATGTTTTTCCTGTACCTTGAGTACCTTGCTTAATAACTAGAAGAACAGACAATTATTAACGAAAGTATCTATCAGGTCCCTTCCCATTTCCCAGCACAACTTACTGGTTGAGAAAGGGAAAGCACTGCTGTCATTTGTAAGTCTCTCCCAACTGGAGCACAGGTTTTCAGCAAACTGCATAGCATATTGAAATACAACTTCAAATACATTCTTGGAAAGAAAAACCAATTTAAAACAAGACCCTACCATCCCCTAACACTGCACCTTTAAGCACCAAGATTAAACTTTCCATAAAATAGTTCCATATCAAGGTTTGGTGTGATAACTTCATATTTTTAGAGACCAAACCCGTAACAGTAATGGTGTCTCTGCAAACACACACAATCTCATGAAGGTAAACCATCGCCTGGCAGGGACAGCCAGAATTCAGAATTTGACAGGAAAACAGTATATGCAAATGTGGTAG
The DNA here is from genome assembly GCF_037157495.1 of Lathamus discolor. Taxonomy (NCBI): domain Eukaryota; kingdom Metazoa; phylum Chordata; class Aves; order Psittaciformes; family Psittacidae; genus Lathamus; species Lathamus discolor. Next base: position 77,384,345 of record NC_088888.1, read on the forward strand.
AGAAAGCTGGAAAAGGTAACAGGAAAGCACTTGGCTGTTTGATATTTCTATGCTACAGCCACCCCTCAATAAATTTCTGTGTCCCAGGAGTATATTTTATAAAAGTTTTGGCTCTTTTCTTCTGTTTCTTCTTTTATCTTCACCCCATCCCTCCCCAAATAAACAGCCAGATGCTGTTCCATCTCTCCAGGAAATGTATATCCATTCTAATCTCACTGCTTCTTTTCTCTTGTTTTTTTCCAACTACAAAGAATTGTCTGGAACACAGCTGCCTACCTGGAAGCTATTTCTCTTATAGCTAGCATAGATGTAAATCTTAATAGCTAAAAAGCTGCTAAAAGATACAGATTCTGCTCTTGCCTGTCTCACCAGTGAGGTATACAGTATGCATTGTCAAACAGTGTCTTTGAGCAGGAAATCCATTTATACTGTCAACCTCAAGATAAGCAACTAAGCATGTGTGAGACACTATCAACACAGACTGAATAAAACCTGGGGCACATTAAGATAATAAGGCTAACTTTAGAAATGATCGACTGTAGCATCCAGCTTGAAACCACACATTAACCTTAGACACAAAGCAGTAAGTTAATTCAGGTGCCTGACAGGAACCTTTTCGGGTATGAGGTACATTCGTACAAACAGCCAACCATATTCCAGAGAGGGTTTTGCTCTTTTTATTTTTTTTTTAAGGAGATGCAACTGTATTCTTTGTTAAATAAGAAACACTTGTGTGAATAAGGACAGAAAGATTTCAACACAACAAATAACTTAAAGAACTGTAACTGGTAAAAATAAGTTTGGAATTAGCATCACCATGCATCTAGAACCTGTTTCCAGGTCTGTACAGGATGTTCAAACAGTGGCAGTCCATGAAACGTTATACAACTTGGTATTATCTAGTAGCAAGGGGAGGAAGGGAATCATATCACTGCATATAAAGCTGGGGGAAGAATAAGGAAGCAGGAAAGAGGAAGAGGGGGGTGGATTAGGTATGATGAAGCCCTGCTTTCCTGGAGATGACCAATCACCGGCCTGCCCATGGGAAGCGGTGAATGAATTCCTTGGTTGTTTTGTGTGCATTGCCTTTGCTTTACCTATTAAGCTGTCTTTATCTCAACTAACGAGTTTTCTCACTTTTTACCCTTCTGATTCCTTTTCCCATCCCACTGGGGTAGCGTGAGTGAGCACAGCTGCATGATGCTTAGTTGCTCGCTGATTTAAACCATGACAGTCCTTTTTGGATCCCAGCATGGGCTCAAAGAGCTCAAGATGGCAGGTTTGATTCTAATGTGCCATATAGAATTTATGGCTGTTACTGCTGTTTAGATATTAACTGGCAGGCTCCTGTGCTTGCTGTGGGATCTAGTACTTGTTAGTGGCTGCCTTTTGTTTTCACACCTTGCTGTACTGCTGTATGGCCAGGGCATCACCACTGTTCCTGTGATACTGTACTGGACAGGTTGGAACTCCAGTATGAACCAAGTCAAAGGGACTGTGACCTGTGGATGAGTCAATGCAGGAGCAGGACACTACAAAGCACCTGTATTATTGTATAAATAAATTCAATGCAATTCCAGAACCCGCTTAAACTGGGTCTTTGAACCACCAAATTTCCTCAGTTTGTCTCCCTTTCCCTACACAGAGGTAAGAATATTTGGTCCTTTAGTTTGCGTTGGATAGGGCAGATTAGAGGGTACCTAGCAAGGCCTAGTAACTCACCTCAAAGAGCAGACACAACCCATTCTCTTTAAGAAAGCTTCACTGAATTTATTACAGAGGTGCCAAACAAAAAAAGAAAATAAATGTTTAACAAGTTTACTTCAACACAAAGGCAAAGACAACTGTCATGAAAAGGAGAGCGCTTACCACACACTCTACAAAACAGATCACTACATTTTTCAGTTTTGATCATAAGAAAATGCTCCAGTTTGTCAGTAACAGGTGATTTTTGAGTAGTATTTTAACTGGAACTACATTAACTTTCAGAAGCACTGCCTCACTGATAGCGTTCCTACTTCACACACAGGCACCCCACTATCAGCTATCAAGGGGAACAAAGGAGAATGAACTGCGAAAAGTCATCTTGAAAGTAAGTATGCATATAAACAAGATTAACATTAAGGACTTGACAAGCTTCTTTCTATTTCTGGCCTTAAACTTAATTCACAGCTTAATATATAGGTAAAATAGAGGGCACGTGTAATGTAGGACCCACCTTGGATCTCACATCTTCGGTGTCAACAGCTAAAACCCCCCTGATCTCCTCATTCTAAAGGAAAACAGGCCTGTTGGTTTCACCTTTTCTTTCAGAGATACACGACCCATCAAGACTCAATCTCAAAAACTAGGCTATTTAACTTATTTAATTAAAGGAAGTAGAGAATAAAATGTATTGACGCATTTCCTAATCGTTAAACTTTGGTCATTAGACACCAGAAGTTCTTCCACAGCAATGCACGACACTAAGTCCCGGTTGGCCACTGCACGGTCTAATGCTACTTAGTATTTGATTACAATGAAATAAAGGAAAAAGATGTTACAGACTGTTAGTCATGTAATAGAAATATGTATTCATTCACAGGTGTGGTGCCTGAAGCACTCGGCACACAGAAATCTGCAAGCATGACCAAATTACAGAAACAATTATAAAGAAAAAATACTTCTAGAATAAATATTACATGGAAGCCTTATAATTTTATTTTAACAGAGCAGTAAGATACTACCAATACTTTGTGTATTTTCAATGCTCTGTGTATGCTTGCAATGCTGTGCCTATATTTGGTGTAGTGTGGGCCTTATTAATACCCTACAGGATTACAGGCCACCCTGAAGAGTGCAAAATTACAAAATTTAACACTATGATTTGCTTACGAAGTAACTGTAAATCTTCTGTTATAGGTGGATACATGTTCTCTGCATTACTTTCACCCTATGTTCTTTTCATTTCTCAAGATACAAGACACTTAATTTTCAGACCGATTAAGAAAGACAATTTTAAACACTGACTTCAATGGCACTACATAAAAATTTTCAGACACCTTTAAGACTGAAGCCATAAGAGGCAATTCTTGTTATAACTGACTAAAAAAGTAGCACTTTATCCCCAGACCTTACAGTCACTCCGACAGAATCCTTAAAGGCAAACTGCGAGTACAGGACGTTATTTCTCACCTGTAGTGCTGTTCAGTAGTTAATCATTTTTAGAATAGCATCATAGCATTTCCATTTGTCTGGGATGTAGAAAGGCTCAAAGATGTGAGGGAAAGGAGTGTCATAGCCACATACTCTTGAAATAGGAGCTTCTAAATTCAAAAAGCATTCCTCCTATTAACAGAAACACAGAACAAATGTTAGAGAGTCCATTATTTTCAGGAGTCTTGCATCACAAATTGAGGTCGAATGAACTTTGCCAGACTGACAGTCCTGGCAAACTCAAACCTTCTATTTATATCACAGCATAAGTAGTCCAGACCAGAACAGTGTTTCCTTTTGCCCAAAGGTCCATATTAAAATAACAACTTGTACTAATGTTATTTTCATTTTCTACATGTGTGCTACATTAAATCATATGCACGTTATATTTAGTACATCTGCTATACATCCAGACACATGCTGCCAAGAAACAAATATTTTAGGAACAAAGGAGTAAGAGTTTCTTTCCTGTGCCACTTTGAAACTTATAGAAAAATTACATAATCTAAGAGTAAATATTATTTGTTGGATACATGAACATCAGATTCAAACTTCTTTGAACCTTAGATTATTGAGACTGTTTGAGAAGCATTAAGCAGTTAGGAAATGATGAATTTGAACTCAAATGGATTTCTGTATCTCCACCCTTGAGTCAAATCCATGCCGTACACAAAACCTCTCAATTTGTGTTCTATTTGGAGATCAGACTTGGCAATGACTGCAAGAGCTTCATTACTTGACCTAGTAGGACACAAAATACTACAAATGCACCATATTAATCTCAAAGTAACCTATGGAAATATGTGTAATATTACCAGCTTTAATAACCAAATAAATAGTGACGTTTCAATCTTCCTACTGTCAAGTATTAGGGTCACAGACCATGAAAATCTTCAAGAAGTAGATACAGAAATAACTTTGCCAGATCAAACTGATGGTGATGCTAATTATAAGCACCCTTTCTCCCCATATCTTTAGCATACATATTTGCTTTTCAGAGCAGACAAATAAAGAGGCAAAACACATCTCCTCCTGGCCTCTCCTTTATGGACTGCAGCAACTGAGACATCCTGGCCAACTTCCCCTGCACTTGGCTCAGCAAAATAGAAGGTGAAGGATTATCTACCAGTCCTCTTCCACCAGACCCACAAGGCAAACCAGGCCCACAAAGAGCTATGCTTTCCTGCAGCAAAGCACTAAGTATTTTCTCAGACTGATGAACTGTTTTGAATGCACGTGCCTTGCAGTCCATGGCAGCCCAAGTCTAACTTACTGTGCTTTATATACAACACAGTATTTGGCAGCATAGAAAGTACTCATAACACACTGAGATTATACCCTTTTGCTCCAGCTACCACTTTTGTGCATTGCGAAGTGGCATATTTCTGTAAGACAGAAATCTACAAGATCCCTGCAAGTCCAAGAAGTTGTGTGATTACGTACAGTATCATTACATTTAACTGTGAACTAATTCACCCAGAAAACCTGAGAGTCCGAATTGGTCAGAGGTAAAAATACGTGCAAAGAATTAGAAGACTTTTTGAGCTCCATTTTCAGGCACTCCTTTGCTTTTCTTTGCAAAGTGAAAGATTCGCATTAGTACAAAATGCTGTGCAGTAGAGTGTATTAACTCTTTACCTGCCCATGAGGTAGATCATGATGTCCTTCTATAGCCTGCTGGGAAGAATACTTGTCATACTAATCAATCCTTGGTTCCCATGTTGTGACTACCCAATAAAATAAAGCAGTAGTTTTCGTACCATCCCAAAACTGACTGTCCTGACCATCTGTGAAGTTTCATTACACCGAAGCATACAAGTATATTCTAGACCCATAGCCTTCCAACTCTGCATTGCTGTTTCAGAGTACCCACTGCCTAAGAGAGACCTTTGGTTTACATCATACCCAGATCTGTGTTAAAAGCTCATCCCAAATGATGCTTAAAGAGAAAGTTCATTAGTTTCACTGAAAATATTTATTGCACTATTCCACATACACTGGGCATCCACGCAGACAGCAGCACTGCATCTGCAGCAGCCCAAGCAGCAGAGAAATGTCAGCCATGACTGGCAGTGGGGTGCTATACACCCGTGAATGAGACCGAGGGCTTGGTTGTAAATGTAAATCTCAGCTGGTAAACCCGAGCCATATAGAATAGTTGCAAGCATGCATATTTAGTAATTCTATTACTAATATAGTTAATTCAGAGTAAAAAGTAAGTCATAAGACTTTCCAAAACTCCACTTAATACTTTTCTCCTCAAGAACACAAACCAGCTGTTACAAGCACGCCTCTGTGGTTTTAAAACTCAGCAATTGCTTTCACTTTGAGCATACTCCTATTGCTCTGAAACTTGTACAGCTTCCAGGGAGTCATGGGGACTCCCTTACCTCAGTGAGGGAGTCTGAGAGTGAAGCCGGCATGAGCAGTGTTGTGTTGTCATAAACCATCCAAGAATGACAGCCCAATAAAGGTGGAAAAGCTCTTAAGTCTGAGCTACTCTCTGTGTGTACTCATACAAACATAACTCTTTTACTACTACTATTTTGGAGATAAGGGGGGTGCATTTGCAGATTTTTAACTAACCTATTGCACTGTATGAGTGCAATAAATATTTCTATATTTTTATAAAATATTATAAAATTCTTCAGAGACAGAAAAAACAGACCCAAGCCACCAGTCAAACCCATGAGGAAACTCTCTACTTACACATTAACTGACTGAAGTCAACACAGTGTCAGAGAGATTCACACCCAGGTGGCTCTAATACTGCCACACACAGAATTTCACATTGCAATAGTTTATCATGGAAAAGGTAGTATTCCTAGCAAAGTAACAACATTTGTATAACAACACACTGAATAAACTGCTTACGGGTTTTAGATTTTTGGATTCTACCACCATAGAACATAGAATGGTTTGGGTTAGAAGGGACTGCCAAGATCATCTAGTCCATTCTCCCCATTGTAAGATCATCTTACAATGTATTTTTTACATTACCAGCCATACCTAAACTCATACACAAATCTTACACAAATGTATATGCTATTCTGCAGAGGATTGTGAGATTATTGACACATACATTTTACAAATGCAGGTTTGGGTCAGGTGGTGTGTTGGTTATGGAACTTACTGGAGTAAGTCTCTCAATGAGCACAGTAACAGAAATGCTGCATACCTAGCAATATGAAGATGATTCAGTTGACACTAAATTCAGAGACACTGAAAATAATTGCAAGAATAATGATAAGAGCAAATTGCAAAGGATAAAAGCATTTAAGACGGGGTTTTTTAATAGAGTAGCAATAAAATCATAATCCAAAAATAATTAAAAAACAATCAAGAAAATGCATTTTTATTTTATAATGTAGAAGGAAAGAGATAAAAGTCTTGATCTGTCTAACAGCATGGCAAACTCTTGACATTGCCATCCTGGTCCTGATTCAAAACATAATAAAGCTAACGTTTTTATGACTTTCACCATGCTTACAGTAGGATAGCTAGGTTTACTCACAGAAACACACTGATACTCCTGCCACATGCTAAGGATTTGGTCCTCAAAAAAAAAAAAAAAATTCACAAATCCACACATTTTACACATATGGAGACACAGAATCATAGAATCATAGAACAGTTAGGGTTGGAAAGGACCTAAGATCATCAAGTTCCAACCCCCCTGCCATGGGGAGGGATGGCTCACACTAAACCATGCCACCCAAGGCTCTGTCCAACCTGGCCTTGAACACATAGAAAATAAGCTTAAAGAAATATCTTAATTAGATGATTCAGAGGGAAATCCTTCTTATCATGTAAGGTGGTCTGGTAGAAGATACTACTACTTTACTAGGCGTGCTTTGGATGCATCTAGGTATGCAGCAAGTCTTTCGTAGGACTGAGGTCTTTGCTTGTAGCTATCTCCATTTACGTTTGGAGCCAGCTTTGTTTAAAAAACAACTAAAAAGTTTATCAGTTCAGGGAGGTTTGATTTAACTCTGGTATCAGTTCTAGCTTATGGGACAATTTATTCAGCTGTGTCCCTCAAATCAAACCAAGCTTTTTCAAAGTTATGGAATTTGAAACTGCTGGCTTGATGGCATTAAGAACCATAATCTGAGCAAACAAGATTACACTCTTCATTAGATGGCATTAGACTTTGAAAAATCATGTTTTTATAAGGTTTATACCCTAACATAAAAAGGATATTAGTCTATGGAAGTATTTCTAAGTCATCTTCCTTTTTGAGCTTGAAGAGCAGTTAAGTGATGAGCTCATCAAACAGCCTGTCTTACACAGGTTTTTGTTCACACCTGCTGCTAAAAGACTGCAGGACTAACAAGAATCCACTTCATCCCAAATACGATACTGCCACATCTGCTGTACATATTGCAATGCCAGATTTTTAGCACCTGTACAGCCACACTAGAAAAACAGTACTGAGAATATAAAATACACAACATCCATCTCTTCTGAAGACAGACATTGGCAGACATCCCTTGTACAAGCTTTCAGAACAAGTCTACCACAGTATTTAAGAGAGTGATAAAAAATCAAAATTTCAATTTAAGTGGATTTACACCATACTACTTGGGCATATAAGGCCTGGTACTGACTCAAAGCACTCTTGCACAATAAGGGAGTGGAAACACAGTCTTCAATAAGTCCCTGAATGTTTCAGACTAATTGCTTAAACAATCTGGCATCTTTCAAGGAAAGACCTTAGGAAAAAAACCTGAAAATTAAATGGTTTCAAAAGTAAAGTAGTAGGCATGGGATTTCTAATACAGACTAAAATATTTTAAATTCAGTTTTGAAAGTCAATTTTTTTTAAAAAGTCACACTTATTCAGTAGAATATCCACGAACTTCCAAAATTCAACAGAAGTAAAAAAATTACTGTTTTGTTAGGGAAAAAAAAAATGCTTATAAAGGAACAGATACAGTTAATAGTCTAATATATCTAAATTGTCTCAATTAAAAAAACAAAGCAAAACAAAGCATTAAATCGTTGATCTTACTGCTTCCTAACTGCAGATGTCAAATTCTGGCCTCAGTTACTCTACATGACCTTTGCCAATTACCTTCATATGCCTGAATTTCCCTCTAAGCTTCCTGGAAAATAATATATTCTATAAAGGTATTTTAATCGGTCACACTATTTCACCTGAACATCTGATGTTTAACATACATTTGGGAAGAATTTTCAAACAGCTTAAGCGCACAAGTCCACCAAAAATCTGTTCTTGAAATTTATAGCAATCAATCAGTCAAATGTATCACACACACCACTTAAAAATAATTTTATGCCTTGATTTTTAGAATAGATGCTAAAAATCAAGGACTTTTTAGGCATTGCATGGTTGCATTTGAAATGCATCCTCTAGTACTGGGTATACTCCCTCTACTCCCCCAAATTATAATATTCTAGCATGCTAACATGGAGACCTTTATCCAAGTTTATTTTTGCTTTATTTATGTGTATAATTTACATCACAGATTCAGGTACTCATTGCTATATCAGAGTTCTGAGTGTAAAACTCTTAAAAAAAATACAACTGAGAATTGCAGGCATTTATAGAGATACACACTTGTACAAAAAGGACAAAATAAGAAAACAAATCCACCACCAGGCACTACTGAAAGAAAACATTACTCATCCTTCTGCAACGCATATCAAAATAAAGCAATCTGGTCTGCAGTTTAGGGGGCGTGCTCTCAGGCATCTGGCCAGTAAGAAAATAGAGTGTATTCCTCCAGACTGTCCTTCCTCTGAACATAAACTCTATCATTCTATACTCACAGTAAAAAAAAACCTCCATATGCAAACACTTTGTAAGTACCCGTAAATGAGACTATCTAATGTGCAGCTAGCAAGACAGACACTACCTAACTGGTATTTTGCCCCTATTTTGGTCTTATTCTATTTATTTCTGTATCTTTTGGATCTATTTCATTTTCCCCCTCTGACTGACATGGCTTAAAATCAGTAAACATGAAATGGTTTTTATTTTTAAATTCTACTACTCTGCAGAAAACTTCCTAAGGGGAGAAAACTTTCCTTTAAAAATCAATTCTTCCTGCAACATTTTTTGTCCCAGGGTCTATTTTGTGCTATTGTTATTTTGCAACCCTACAGGTTCTCAAAAAAATTAACAGCTACAAGAATATCATATGCCTTCAGAGCTGCTAGATGAGAACACTGATTTTGCAACTTCTTTTTTCAGTACGGGAACCTCCTTTCGGTAAGATGACAAACAAAAAGTCAATTTTAAAGACTAACATGAATAGGTAGAGTTTGATAAAAATTTTCATAATTCTTTTGGTATTTCAGCTGTTATAACAAAACCACGAAACATAAGGTTCAGGTCCATTACACAAGGAAAACTGTAGGAACATTTTTCAGGCAAGACTGTTTATTTCACTGCTGACAATAGCTACAAAACTTAAACCTAGGAACTTAGTGACTATTTGCAAAGGTTTAATTTAATTGTGGTTTCTGTCAATTTGAACTTTGAATTTTGCCATTTAATCTATAGATTCTAAAATTTAAAAAACCCTATATATATATATTTGAATAAGTTTTCGGAGGGAAAACTATCACATGGGAGTTTCACTTTCTGATACCTTTGTTCTGATTTATGTTGTTGTCATAAATTAAAGTGTGGGGTGCAAACTTATTCTGTATCACTTTGTAAGTCCCTGTTACATTTATGTTATCTATTATTTCACCATGTGGATTTTTAACCGTAAATTACCTACTATTGTAAGAATGAAGTGAATACTACTATAGCTTAATACTAAGCATGATGTTCTCAATTACAACAGAAACTATTTTTTAAGCCAAAGCTTGGATAACTGTTTTCAAAACAAACTTTCCAAAGAGGTAGTTGATCAACTCCCACTTTATAAAAGGCGGATTTCATGCAATAAAGCTGACACTAGATACAGATTAAAGGTCTTTTCCTTTGGTTTCTGCTAAAAAAAAAATAAAAAAAAAAATAATAAAAAAAAAAAAGCCCACAGAAACAACCAAAAGTCTAATTTGGATAGTTTCAATACAAGAAAAGTCAAACATCTGCAGTTTTCATGTCTCAAATGTAGTACAGTACTTTCCTTGACAGCTGCAAGCACTAAATGCTACAAATTTTAAACATAATTTGCTTTGACAACATATATACGTTACATTCCTAAGAACAGCCACTTTTGTGAGCTAGTTAAGTACTATCCACCCATGAGATATTTTCAAGTTGAGATATATATATACATATATATATCTTTTTAGCGGGAACATTTTTTTCCAACAGCTTAGCCATTTTCATCTTCAAAAACTTCTCTAAACCTTTTCCTGATAGTTACAATAGTGATACAATTTTTCCTCAGAGAACTCTCCAGTTGGATGTCAATGTTTTACCAAAGAGTTTTCCCCTTTTCAAGATCACTTTAAAACAATCCTTCAGAACTCAGCATAGCTTATAAAGAGATTTTATTTGTTACCAATTCTTTGAACTTGCATAATTAGTATCTTGTCAAATATAAAGAAATAGTGTACTGCTAACATTATTTATCTTACAGTTGCAAAAACAGATTATGTTTTTACTTAAAAAATACAGCAGCAATTAAAAGACAAAGAAGCACTTTGGGGGAGTGTAATTCAATGGCTTGTTACCACTAAAAAGCAATTCATGGTAATGATTGTCTTTATAGAACTGAATCACATAAAGCAATATTTATAAATGAAGTCAAATTGAAGTATTGTAAAAAAATGAACAGAAGTTCTCATTCATACATGGGTTTGAAGATTGCTTTCAGTTTTCGTTCCAGCTTCACAAACAACCATTGGGTTTAATAACCCAATGTACGACTGATATGACTTGTTAAATTTCTTTATCAAGCTTATAACACAACCACACCAACAAATAGTCACAGCAACAATATTGACTTGAAGCTGTTGGGATTAGAGCCTCGGTCAGTGGCTTAATTTTCTTGGTGGTAAAACTAAAACTCAGCACTGCATCCTCAAGGTATTTACAAACAAAAAACCACAAAGCAAACAAAAAATCCATTCTGTTTATGTCAAAGAGCTCATCCTTCCCACAAAAGGAGGCAAACAAATAAAAAGTAATTTTCATTCTCTCTCATCCTATGCTTTATTCAAAAGGCTACAACTTTCCATGAAAATTTTACACAATTTAAATCCAGCCTGGTGGAATTCTGGGATCAGAACTGCAATATATTTAATTCAGAATCAAGTTCTTCCCAGAAAATGTATCATTTGCATTGTTTAGGGATGAGGGGCAGCAGCCAGCATCTGCCTTCTCCACAAAAAAGCCCAAACCTGGCACAAGATAGATATGCTCCAAGGGATAAAACAGGACTTCCAGGTTGCTAGAATACAAAATTGCCTTAAATAAATCATAACAACACTCTTTGGCAAGTAGGGTTTTTGATATTTAATTGTAATCCACTAGGTGATCACTTCCCATCTTTTCGCTACAAGTATGAGAAATACTGTTTTTTTCTAGGCAATTATTCCTACATGATATCTGAAACAATCCGAGGTAATTCCTACCAATTTATGCTATACATTATATACACAAAATATGACAAAATTCTTCAAATAGAAGTTATTTATCCTTTCAGAGTAGCAAATAACCTTAGAGCACATTCACTACAAATTATGTTATTCTATTGGATGTTCCAAGTTTACCATAATTTCTTGAAGCATCGATTATGAATATTTGCACTAGGACCCACACATTTTCTAAAAGCATGCCCTAAGCCCTACAGACACTTTGAATTAATTCCCAGACCCATGAGTGTCTGAAGATACTTGCTTTATTTTGTTACGTGGCATTACTAACTCATCTGTTCAGTTAATGATCCTGCAAACTGTTACACATACATTAACACAGAAAATAATCTAAGTGAAATCAATGGAGTTAATGTGCCTGAATAAAATTATTCTCAGGAGAAACTGTTTGCAGATCACAAGTAATTTTTCTGCGTGAATGAGCAATAGAATAAATATTTGTTAAGATGATAAAGTGAGGATTATCCTCCTTCTAATTACATACTACACCTTTTAATCACAAACCTAGAAATATCCTAGCAATACAATCAGATTTAAACTTCTAGATCATCATTTATCACCTACCACTCTACTTACTTAAATAAGTATTTTGCAAAAACATCTCCTGGTTAAGCACAGCATGCCAGCAGTGACAGGAAGGATTTGCTGCTAAGAGTTTTAATAGCAGCGAGTGGTATTTTTATTTTTACAGCTGTTTAGGCAGCCGAGAGATTCCTGCAAAGACAGCCTTTTCAATATACGTATCTGGCACAGTACAATCCTCACAGAAGTACTTCACTCAACACATGCTAATGAAATTCAAAGGAAATGCAATTTCAACTCCTGTTATTAAACAATTTAAACCAGCATATTTCCCATTTTATACCAAAGCACTCTGGGACAAGCACAGTGAGAACAATGCTGTCACTCTGACTGACCATCACCAAATGCTTCCCCAGCACAAACCCTCAGCTTGGCCAGGCACCAGGGAGAGGCAAGTACAAAGGAAATATCTTTGTCCACCCATGAAAAGGTTGGGGTTTATCTAGGTTTTTTCCACAGCATTTTTTAACATTATGGTCCTTGTGAAATAGACTCGGAGCAGAGGGAAAATATTAGATTACTTGAAACAGATGTAGAAGAAATCTTATAGCGTATTCCTTAAACCAAGCTGCCATTTTACTTGAGTATTCAATTTCTAGGAAGCCGCTTGATGATTCAGACCCACAGGTAGAAGAATTCTAGTGCAAAGCTTTGACTAATATTAAATATTCTCTCATTTAAAGGCAAAAGTAACTGTTAGAAAACAGTTACTGACTGGCGAGTATAGAGAGGCAAATTTTACAGAAAAAATGAAAAAAATTGAATGGAAGGAATTGCAATGAGGATTGACAGAAAGTATAAAGGTTTATAAAAAAAAATACTAATGTATTTTTTGTACCATATGTACCATATGTACAAATGTACCATAATGGAGACTGAGCTTTTGGGTACAAGCTGACTTAAAAAGCATGAAGAACTATTTTATCATAAACCTTTAAATTTTTATACCAAGTTATGCCAAACTTTCTTACAATTATTAGCTTCTCTCCTATAGATGTATTTTTTATATATATAGTTTTTATCATTTTTTACTGTGTTTCCTAAATGACTCTTTAAACAAACCAGCTACATTGCTGTTCCATGGTAAAGTGGCAATAAAACAATAAAAAAGACAACAACAAAAAATAATCCAAACCAAACCAAAAGGTCTAAGATAATAAAAAACTAACACTCTATTAATTTTTCCAGCTATTAAAAGTTAACGCAAGTCTGTTACAAAAGACCAAGAAATGTGCTGCTAATGATGTACTTTCATTTTAAACTGTTTAATGAAACTATCTACCCAGTACAATTGCATATGTTCATTTAAAAGCTGGTCTCAAAATGAAGAACAGGAATAATATCTTTCAGAGGCTATGAAATTTTATTTACCTTTTCCCAGAATTAACCATTTAAAATTATTGACCTCATTTGGAAGAGGCAATGAACTGCACATATAAAAACAAATGCATGGGACCTCTGAAATATCCAGCAATGTTTAAGAACAGAAATAGAAATAACAGAGTTAATATTTCTTTATACACTAGAGAAACATAAAGGTAGAGGTTAACTGTCTATTCTAGGAGTCTTTACTGACGTTTTCGTTGGATTAAGCCCAAGTATTTAACTTGGTCTGTAATTCAGAACTGACCACTTAAATAATTTTTATACTTAAATAGATTACGTTGATACTGAATTAAATTAGTATTTCACTGTATAATTGATATCAAATTAAATTAGTATTACACTGAATACAAAAACTTAGACATTGGGCTACAAGGATTTCGGTGGTGTGAACTTTACCTTTACACTAAATCAATCATTAAATTTTCATTTTCACACCACTAATGAACTTTCAGCTTTAAAGCCAAAACTATAAATCTTTTACAGAACCTAATCTATCTTTTCCACCTATGTTATCAGCTGTATAGTGAACTTCTTAATGAAGAAACTGAGTAAAAAGTAAAATACCTACAGAGATACCTTAAGTTACCATGAAGCACTTGGCATAATTTTCATCTTTTAAATTACATATAGCACTTAAAGTACAGCTGCCATGAATGAAATGTAAAACTGAGCTATTGGTAATATTGCAAAAAGGAAAGGTCAAGCTGAGATTTTTTTCTTCCCCTATGTGACTGCTAACTGTAAAAATCAAACTTATCTCCCCCATATAAGTACGTTAGGAAGTTCTTTCTCACTTTATTCACTACGTAAAATTTATGCTGAGATTATGCTATCAATACAAGCTGCATTCGAGAGGATTGTAGACCAGTAACAAATGGCTTTCAATATGACAAATATAAAACAGAACTACAGTATAAATAGAGATTCTTTTCATATTTACAAGCTCTGATTCTGTAAAGCTAATTAGTAAACAGCAATCCTAAACAACCTCCCCCCCCCCACCCCGGAAAAAAAGTAAAAGCCACAGCTAATATATTAAAGCAGGGTCATTTAAGAATTAAAGGTCTCTATGTCTGCTGTTTTTTCTCAATATTTAACATATGCTTTGAAACACATCAGTCTTCTTGTTTTGTCCTGTATCCAGTACTGTGATTATACCATAGCATAAACTCTAGCCACTTCCAATCACAGTCTGCAATATATGATATAAAAGAGGAAGAATTAAGAAAGAAGCCAAAATTGGAATTCGGTGGAAGTCTGAGCTTTTATTTTAGGTTCATTTTGATTGCTGGTGGCCAAACAGCAATCTGCTGTTGAAATCAGATTTTCCATCACATAAAGTCACTACTGATGGTGGAAGTCAGGGATTAGGTGCACTGACACTGATGTGCTGTTCTAGCTGTGCAACCACAAAACCAAAACACATTTTTAAACAACGGTTAGCCAGTCAGGGAAATTCCTGTGCCCATCAGCCCATGCATCTGATTTCCTACCAATAAAATGAGACTGCCAGGCCATGTCCAGATAAAGCTTTTCTTTCCCGAACTTCTGAGAAAGCATAAGGACACAAGACTTGATGAGGTCTCAGAATCCAAGTCCAGTCTCTGCCTGGAGGCCACAGTTTCTACCATAAAGTGACCATATTTAACTGGATATTCTGTACTGTGGGGATACTGCTGTCACTGGGGATGTTTTATCCACACTCCTTCTCTATGACAGTTTACCTTAAAACCCTTTTTCTTATTTCAAGCCATTCATTTTAAATTCATTCATATATCATTTTCCCCAGCATTACTTTAGTAAAATAGGTCCTAAAATAGGTCCTTTTCTGCTCATTACCTTTCATTTCCCCAGTAAATTTATAAACAGGACTTACATTCCAGTCTCCTCATCATATAACTTCTAGTTCTTGTACTGCCAAGATTTTGTAATGTTAGGATTAATCTGTCAGGTTAATCTGGCACAACACAAACTTGCTTTATAAAGCCCAGCAAATTCAATAACAAATTAAGTTTCAGAAAACATAAGCCTGACAAAAATTTCTATCAGAATACAATGACTGAAGAAAATGAGCACTTGATGCTTTTCGGAGGGAATTCAGAGATATGAAGATGGAAAACCAGTGCTGAGAAAAAACGGAAGTGGTACAGAAGATGTATTGGGGCTTTCATCATTGTATTTGGTGACTACATTAATTTTGTATTTTTCATGTGTCAGCCAGAATAAATACAGTCAACCAATTGTGCTAACAGATATAAGAAAGAATCCTGCAGACACTGCAAGCATGGGTTTATATCACTGAACATCCAGCTTTAAGCATTTGACATTGTACTTTGTCTTGATCAAAACAAGAAACATGCTCTCAAATGTCTTTTGTGGTTCGTAGAAAGTAAAAAACAAACAGCCACAGAAATAAAGCTCACATGTAACACATTATTTCATGGTTTGTATCTGCTATGAATTCAGGGATATTCCAGAAATTATGGGGTTTGCTGGCTGCATAGTTTCCTATCCATCGTAAAATCAATATTATTTTGAATGCTCTACAAAACCAGAGGTTTAAATAGCTTTCTCTGAACACTGTGTAATTTTTTTAAGATATTTCTACTTATTTTAGTGGTCACCACAAAGAATACAGAGAAAGAAAAGCTTAGCTTTTCATGGTTAATAAACAACTTGAGCCTACAAGACCATCTGACCAAAGAAAGCAATGGCTGAGGTTTACTGTAGTATGGTGACCAAAGCATGATGAAATTCAAGCTGCTGCTTTGCAGTTTTCTTATTGCATACAATGGTTTGCAATAGCCAAACATATTTTGAAGTTTTTCTTACTTATTTGGTACAAATGTTCTGAATTATTGCTGTTTACAGCTTACAATAGCTGATTTCAAGGTTTCTCCCCCCCCCCCAAAAAAAAGGGAATATGAAATATGCATCTGAATTTCTCAGCTCTAACCAGTGTTTAAATACTCTTCTCCATGCTGTTACATGTCAGCCATTCAGTTTCTCTGAGAACAGAAACAAAACTATTAAGAGAGGCTTTTTTTTTCCTTTTCGATTGGGATGGGTTATTTCAACGGGTGGGAGTGGTTTTAATTAAGTAAACTGCAGAATATTAACACGGCAATGGACAACTAATAAGTCTGAACAGGAGGACAACAGAGCAATAAGCTCTCTTTCTACAAATTTAAAAAAGTAGGTACTTTAGGGAGCGAATTGATTTAACTGAAAACAAAACTCATACTAAACCCAAACGCAAATCAAACCTTAATACCATTCTCAAAAAAGAAATACATAAATGCTATGGTGATTTAGAACAGTTTGCAAGACAATTGCAATGTACCTTGCAGACAGACTGCTAACATTGCAGAACAGTTGAGCAGATTTAAAGCGGATAATCTCAATTGCCATATATCTGCACTGACAAATTAGAAGATGGATGTCCAATGCTTTGATGTTCTTGTAAGGGAGATAGTTATTTGAGGAGACATTCAACAGTATCTTTAATTCTCAGTCACTGCAAAAAAGTTCCAAATCTTTCCATAGGGAGATTTACTCTAAAATGAAATGTGCCACCCTTTGAAGATGTTTACTCTTATTGACTAGGAAAGAGTCCTGGTGTGAATGGATTAAAGATGCAATTTTTTGAGTAATCCTGAGTAATTACAAGGAAAAATCAAACCCATGTCACCTCATTGCAGTAACTGTCTTTACACGTGTAGTTGCAGAGATGAGACAAATGCTCACAGTTAAATGGAATTATTGTGGGAGCTATTCTGAAGTTGCTCCTATAACTTCATTTCAGCATGTTTTAGATTAACCTATTGGCTTCTCAAATGAGGCTACTAATGGAAATTACAATTTCCTAAGAAAAGAATCCAGTTAGACAATATTTCTTAACCTTCCACAAGCAGTGAACATATGCAAATAAATAAACCGATAAGGAAAGATGCCTAACAGAATACACTGACCCTCACTCATAACACTACACTTCTAAACATGTATATAATGTTAAAGTCATATTTAGAAACAGATAGCTTGAAACTCCATATGAAAATGGGAGACATTCAGATCTTCCTACTCAAGGCTAAATCAGAGTCCTTCTATCATTAAAGATTAGTAAAAGACTAACTTTTGTAAAGATGGTAAAATTCACATTAATAATTTAATCCTGCCATGTTTCTTTAAATGATAAATCACTTTCTTAGTATTCTCAGTACAGA
Organism: Lathamus discolor; assembly: GCF_037157495.1. Classification (NCBI taxonomy): domain Eukaryota; kingdom Metazoa; phylum Chordata; class Aves; order Psittaciformes; family Psittacidae; genus Lathamus; species Lathamus discolor. The sequence goes on from NC_088888.1 coordinate 77,402,317, forward strand.
GAATGATTAAATACATAAAGATTAGAGCATTCTGCCTCAAGGAAATTAGATTTCTCAGGTTTTGTCTAACCACGCAGGATCCTCTGAAAGGAAGGGTTTGAAATAAACTTGGAAATGCAATACTGATGATGTCATTTCAGTTTTGAATAACACTGGATTACTTCTTTGTTATTGTTTACTAGGTTTCGTGCTCATCTGAAGCAGTCTCAATACATTCTGAAGATACACTGCTTATCCAAAGCATTCTGAATAAATGGAAACAATTTGCTGACTCAATACATAGCTAATTTGGTTATTATAACTCGTATTTCAGAGACATTTTCTCTCAGTTCTGCCCTTTGAGACTGAATACAGCATAACCCCATCAATATATTTATTAGCATATAATCATGTTAATGCCATCAACATCAATATGTACTGTGATTGCCTCAGACATACGTGTATACTGCAACCTTGATCTTCACACCTACAGCATATACAAGAATATTAATAGCTTTTTATACTCAATATTTCTTATTCCCAGCCAAATAGCATTCCTAATGTAAGGTGGTGGCCAGGCCAGCAACAACTGGACGTTTGGAACCTAATCCCCAGGGAGGGTAGCTGCACCTATTCTGCAGCAAACAAATAAAAACTGACCAAACAAACAAGAATCACTACTCTGGTCTCTACAGAAAAACTATTTTTGAAGTGCTCACATGAATACAGAACCACCCTAATAACTAGCTACAGAGGAGGGTAAAACCGGAAAGAAGAGCCTTCTCTTTGTGGCACCCCAAAAGCTGCAGGGGCACCAAACAGCAAAGAAGGGAACACAAGTATGACACTTCTGCCCAGTGGCCAGGATGCTCACCCCAGGGATTGTAGCTCCTGAAGTCCTGTTCCTCCTCATACATTTTATTCCCTAGCTGCAAATGCAAAACAGAGGAACAGCCCAGGGAAAAAAAAAAAAAAAAAAAGTCAAAATATCAATGAATAATATCAAGTTTGTCAGAAATTCCACCTGGAAAGACAGAACTACTACTTGACAAACTGCCTGGTAAAGCTGCAAAAAGATTTGATATTGGCATTTTCTGACAGAACAATATTTTGTCAAAAAAATCACAGCCAGTCCTAAAATAGAGGACTTTTATCTTTTTTGCTAAAGGATGAAAGCATTGCATGTAATTAGCTTCCTGCTTGATTGAAAGAATAGCTTTGCAGGGACTAAATACCAACAGCCCCAAAACAGTGGAACTGGATGGTCCTCAGAATTTTTGTGTCTTCTTTCCCTGTCATTATTGCCTTGGATCTAGCCATGACTTACAGACACATCTAAGAGTCTGCACATCTTTTACAGTTCATCTTAAAGAAAAATTCTGAAATCATGTTAGGCAAAGAGACAGATACATTATATTTCTACTCGAGTGTTCCATAAATGAAATGCGATGCTTGTTGCTCTTGAATTACACCAGTCAGTGCTAGCCACCCAAGGGGCCTTCCAGGATTCAATTACCGAAACTTGGGCTTGCAGATAACTTATTTTGTGTGACAATGCTGAACAGTATAAGTTTGACTATATTCAGAACAGCGGCCAATCTTAAAATACTTTAGGATTCATCGTCTCAGCTGTCCAACAAAAGCATGCAGCTTTCACATTATAAAGCAGGATTTAAGGAGTGGGTTTTTCTGCTGGTTTGGGGTTTTTTTCTCCCCTTAAGTTTCTGCAGTAACACCACGTGAGTTGTCTTTGGACTCATAAATTCAAAAGCTGTTTCTTGTATGCATTTTGGATTTCACTGTTACCAGTATTCCTGCCTTCCTGATGGAACATCTTGGTTCTGAGGTTTCATGATTCAAGGCACTTATATTACAAAAACTGAGCGTTAATTCATTTACACACGTTTATATTGCTCCAAAGATTTTATACACTGAGATCAGATTACGAAGCACGTGGAACTAGACTTGTGTTTCAGCTTCAGCTAACAGACACTTCACATTCAGCAAATTGTTTCAAAATAAGATGACTGCACTTCATTTTACAGTTTGTGTATTTTTGTAATTATATTATACCCTAATGTATTTTTTTGCACTGGAGTAATTACAGTATTTGGCAAAAGTACAAATACGGGGCCATGAAGTTTTCATCGTATTATTCAGAACTTTTCTTGACTGTAAAATCTATGAACAGCTGTAGAAAGGAAATTTTTTACTTTAATTGTAAAAAAAACAAACCCAGTAACATTAAAAATACAGAGTTCCAGGTACAATGCCATAAATAATATCATACTTTCTACATATGGAAAACTCAGATTTCAGGTTTATTACGTATTGATCACTGGTGTTTTCTAAAATAAACATATTTTTTTTCTGAACAGCTAATGCTAATGTGTTCAACACTTTCCTGAGCTTTAGAATTAAATTTAGTAATCTGTTAAAAAGTGTTAAATAATAAACAGATCAATTTAGCATAGAAGGAATATATTTCAAAATTACAGTCCTGTATTTCAGTTCTGTATTTATGTTCCATAATCGACTGTAAAATCTCATGCTATGAAAAAGGCATGAGAATGGCTTTCAGAATTTAAAGCTGAAGTGCTACTACAAACCAGAGCACATGGAAGCAATTAACTCAAACTGCAATTATCTTAGGTTGTATTTATAGAACATAAAGCTTTAAAAATACTGATTTGAAATGGTGATAATTTGCAAATACGCTTGTATACATAAAGAGAATTAGAGGTAATTTATTATCTTTTAGTGTCACGCTATGCCAAGAAATATAACAAAAGCATCCATTTCCTCTGGAATATATTTCATAATTGTTACTACTACTTATGTAGAAAGACACTCTGAATTCTTTAATTCTTACTTCCACTGATTACCATTCTTAATTCTCCCTACCATGTAAACAAAAGAACTGGCTCAAAACTGTCAAAAAAAGGTTAACATAGAGATTAACAAATCTAGCACACAGTCAAACTATGAAACCCTTTCCATATTGTTGTGATTTAATCCCAGCTGGCAACTAAGTGCCATGCAGTTGCTTGCTCTCAGTGAGCAAATAAATAAACAGCACAAAGGGCTGGGTCTGATGGTTGGGTGTGTTTTTTGTGAAAGAAACAGTACAAAACATGTTAATGCACTAGCCAGTCCTGATTTTACCTGTTTTACTGATCAAACATGTTACAGCCCACTAAACTGTGGATTTAGAGCATGAAGCGTTTGTAAAACAACTCCCTGGTTTGGTTTTTGTGTTTTCGGGCAGGACTCCAGTTCAGCTCCACAGGTGTTTTGGCCATACAGGAAGAGGCATCCACACCGTCAAATATTCATTCTGTGATATCTGGTCAAAAACTGTAAAAGCTAAGATAATGATTTTGTTTTATACTATAATAGTTAATATTTTGCTTTATGCTTAACACTTTATATTATTGTAATTGAATCGATTGGAATATAGCAATCAGTCCGCTATGACCACTTGTCTGGAAGGCCCTGAAAAAGGCAATGGTAGGGTGTTCCATTCATCACAAGTTTGCTTCAATGAAATAAATTTTGTGTGCCCAACTCATTTATTTCTGAACTCAAGTGGCAAACACCTCCTACGAATTCTCCAGGCAAATGACTTCCTGACCCAAAACTTCCGCCTTGCTCAGGAGGCATATCAAGAACTTAGAGCACTGCCACAGAGGGGACAGACCCCTTTTCTCCAACAAACTGCCAGGGGCGGCACAATTCAGTCCCTGAAGCTGCAAAGCAAGCGCTGCACCCCCAGTTTGGCAGGTTTAAGACATCTAAAAGTAGGTTTTTTTACTCAGAAGCCACTAAATAAATTTGTGTTACTGTATTACCCAGAGGGAAATGTCAGCAACGGCAGCTGAGTATTACCTGAAAGAATTTAAAAATGCATTTTGGACATTAAAATATTTAATTTAAAACTGTTTCATCAATAAAATGTCTGAAATCAGTCCATTAGAGTGGGCAGTTTCTAACCTCAGTCGGCTATTTTAGAGCCAGGATCTGGTTTAAGCTAGTTGTCTGAAACCTCCTCACAATTTGAGGGAGAAGGCAGGCCCCACTCTGCAGGGGCAAGGCAGTCCCTGAGAGCTCTGCATGACCGAGACTTCTGCTTTGCGACTGCAGTGGAGTTATGGCAGCAAAACTTCTCAAAGCCCTCAGTTAATATGATCCAGGCAATTGTCCAACCAGCCAACACTTATATCAAAAATTAAGCCCTATTTTTATAAAAGAAATTATCAACACCAAATTTAAGTTATTCAAGCCATAAAGAACATACAGAACTACATACAGAGTGTACACAACTACCATGAGCCCTGGTCATCCCAGCAGTTGCTTACACAGTGAAGTGATATAATTCTTTTTCACACAGAGCAATAAATCAATACATGCTGGTAGATGTCACTATAAAGCAGGTCTTAAATCAAGAGAGCCACTGAGGAATAGCTAAACACCGTCCAGCCAAAGAATGCAAAGAACCAGTACTAAAAACTCCCACATGCCAAAAAGTACTAAGCGTAAAAGGGAAGTATAAAAAAACTTCTGTGGTATTGAAATGTTCAGCAGTTTATATCACTGTAACACAGTCGACTATCAGCATGCTTATCTGCACAGCAGTGTCTTAAACTAATTTGATTTATATCGAAGATCAACTCTTTTCCTACTTCTCTAGTGACAGACACTGGCTCCAGCACTTGACCATTTTATGGCATCGCTCAGTGTCTAGATAATAAGTAAATCTATCTGGAATTAACGGCTCTGGCCTCATTTTGTTTAAAACAAAGTCCCACATTTTGCAGCTAAGAATCCTAGTTTTCAACTCTCTTGCTATAAATATCTAGCACTTCTGAACTGAGAAGGAATTTTCTCTCCCTAATATTCAAGGGTGAAGACTTGCAGGGAAAAGACAAGTAACGCGCTGCTCACCATTTCCCAGCTATGGAATTGAAACCATCAGCGATTCCAAACGGCTTGAACGTTTTACTCTGCTAAGACTGCATCAGCTTTTCCAGCAAACTGAGTAGGTAGACGCTACAGTACATGATCAAATCAAAGCACCAACGGCATTTGCAGAGCAAATTACTGCAAATACCTTGATTTTCAAAAATTCAGCTACAAAAGATTAGTCTTAAATCTGTTGAATACGGGTCACTTGTAAAATCTGGCACATGCATAGAAATTCGGATCTTATGAACATGAGCAAAAAATAAGAGCCTTCACAGTTTTAATCAAATACGTTTTAATCTTATTCTCCAAAAATTGTGTTTCTCAACTGAGAAAAAAAACAACATTTTGAAAGTCCAGAAAAGTGTCAACAGAATTTAACCATTATAAGCACTGAAACAACTCTCCAAACAAAATATTTGTGAAAAAAGCCTAAGATGAAAGAATACATCTCAACAACGGAATATATTTTCTTGATACAGTCCACTTCCATTTTAAATACATTCTGTGAATATTTTTCTGTACACAATCCTCTTAGTCTACATGTTTACTAAAGCTAATAAATCAAGGGCAGATCCAGTTTCATATCATCGCTTCAATCACACTTATTTTGCTGTGCTTCATATGCTTGTCCTCCAGAATTAATGCCATCTGTCATTTTCAAGACTATCATCTTGATTGTGTGTCCCTTCCTTTTCTCATTATGAATTCTGAACTTTGCAAACACTCCTGAATTCCTGACTCAGTTCTACTTTTGGATTCCATTTTCAACTCCATCTATCTTTTCAGTAATATCAGTAAGAATTAGAATTAGAGTAATTCCTTCCCACAGAAATTCAGATTTCCAAGTCGCTCTTTCAGGATATCTGAAAACTCAGGCATCCGGCAAATGTACCAGATTTGTCAACTCACGATGTTCATTTGTTTCTTACTAATATTTAAAGACTTTAAGTAGTAACTGCTTACTTTCATTTGATAAAGTGTCATTTTGTCAATGGCATTATACTAAATCAGTCACATTTTAGACAGACCTATTTCAACTTCTTGTATTATAATTTCTGAGAGAATTATTAATTCATTTTCAAAAACTTGTAATCCCCACATTTCCCAGCTGTACTGTGTAAAACACTATTGTTTATTCCTTATGAATGATTTCAAAACTGTCATTCATCAAGCAAGTAACGTTTTAAAAGGTACGCGATCCCTTCTGTGAGAATAGTTTAAGGTTGACATTTGAAAATGTATTTTGCTTAAAAACTTCATTTTGAATATTTGATATTATCGGGTAAGGAGCTGGTTTTGCAGTAATTTTCAGAAAAAAAAAGTTTCTTTAGCCCTTAATTCTTCCTTTTCATAGATACCATTGCAAGGTGCTCCTACAAGCCAGTAAGCTGTTAGCATATACAACTAAGGCTTCTAGGTACTGGTGAAACTAGACCTTGCTAGATCATGTAGCATGTAACCTTGTTGAAAAAGCTATGGTAAATTAAATTGTAATTTTGATTGGGTTTTCGTCCCATAAATGCCTATTCACACACTAATCACATGAAAGCATTTTCCCTCACTAATTTATAGCTGAAATCTAGGGGTATGTAGATGTATTAAAAGATATATATACACACACATATATTTAAAGGGCAGCTGCTCCTTCTCCTTTGTTTGCATTTTATTAATAGGTTCCTCACATTATAGCTCATGTCTTACTCCTATTAGACATTGCCTTCAGCGCAAAACTCTTAATGGCTTCTAATTTTAAAGCTAATCTCCTCCACACCTGGCCTGCAGAGATAAGCATGTTAGTCTCAGTTCTAAATGTATCCTCTACCTTATTAAAAATATTGAGAGTATCCTAAGTGTACAACTGTCCTTTGAAATAGTGTAATAGTCCTCCTTTATTTGGCAACAAATGTCTATTCTGGACATAAACTGTTTGACTTTAAATTGACAAACCTGACTGTCTCCAAGTGCTAATTACAAATAATTTACGATTATTACCATGTTGCCTTTCGACAATAAAACCAAGGAAAATACTTCTGAAAACAATGTTCTGTCTTTTAAATGTTTATGAACTGTCTGAATAGATGACATCAGCACGTTTTACTCAACATCTGAGATTTTCAGCATGTGATTCCCACCAGACACAGAATTCATAAATCTCCCTTTCTGAATAATGCAGTTTGTTCTGTGCTGAGTGTTTACTTCAGCTGTCTGTTACCTTCCCCTCTAAACGTGGAACTGCCTAGCTTTATCTTAAGTCAGGCATCTTATCTAACCTAGCATCAAAGTTCTTTGGATCAGAATTATATAACATAGCAGAGATTACACATCCTTCGCATATGTCAATCTATTTCAGTAAAGGGTCAGCTATTTGCCTTAAAAGTCTGTTTCGTCTACTATTAAAAAAAAGATCAGACAAAACTGACATTAATTGATTAAACCTCTGTCAAAGTTGTTTGTATTAAGAAACTGACTATCCACAATGCAACTTAAAACTATTTGTTAATATTTTAATTACAGAAGCAGCATATTTGGCTTTGGAGAACATTAACATTCAAGCATCAGTATATGTAGCATATATATTATCATATACTATATATTATTGATTTTTATATAATCAAACATCTTTGAATTTTATTAAAAATTTAATTTAAATTTTTAAGTAATGCAAAATGAGCAAATATACCAATCACACCAATGCATCTTTGAGCTGAACTGCAAAGATCATATGTTATCATTTGTAAGTGAAGCTACCAAACTTTGTACAACTGAAATTTTAAAGAACTTATTTCAATTATTTACATTTTTATTGGATTACATTGATGCCAAGTGGAGGTAAATTAGATGAGCAGTGGAGCTCAGTTAAATAGTAATTAAATATAACTAGACAGTAATTGTTCATGAACACCCACCTAATGCAGCAGTCTCAGCAAGATCAATTATCTGCTTGCTTACACTGCCAAGGTTTAGGAGACATATCCTTCATTCTAAGTCACAGCACCTCTATGATTTGCAGAAACATTTTGCGCTGCAACCTGCAAAATCCCTTATGGAACACGCTTACTTTGCAATTCATCTTAAGACAGTAACAGGTTTAGTTGCAGTTTCAACACACTTCTTTAATTACTTTTTTATGGCCTGAGTTAAAAACAAATCAGTTTACCATTACAGGTTTTCCTTAGATCATTTCAAAATATTTTCTTGTAAATGAGACCATATGATTGCTTCCCTTCCAAGAACATTTGAAAGAGCTGCTAAAAAAAGTGAACAGTGCTGAATTTGAGAAATGGCAGAAATTAAAATGAGAAAGGTACATTAAAAACAGGGAGTAAGAAAACAAAGGCAACTTTTTAACTATGTAATATCGCCATATTAACTCAACAGTGTGGAGGTCTGAAGTGTTCTTCAGAACATCTAGTCCACTGCCCCATAAAGAAGCAATTATGTTTCACACAGATAGCTTCCAGCAATCTCAAGCCTAAAATGAATTCAAACACTAAATCTCTGTAGAAACTCTCTTACCCCAAAATCTAAGTGACAATGTGAAAGCTATTTGTCAGGAGCAGCCAGGGCTCATCCAGCATCAAGGAACTGATCAGTAGGAATATGTGCAAGTAATCCCAGATAACAGATAAACACCCAAGCTGCAACACTGTGCTTTTCATCCTAATTATTCCCACACAAACACATCACAAGCTTCCAAAGTTTCCAAATTGTAGCTCAGTTTTGTCTAAATCAGCCAGGAACATACAAAACAGCAATCTAAGAAGGAAAATTTTCCAAATTTTCTTCGGAGAACTGTTCCATTTGTCCACTTTCTGAGGCTGATTCCAGCTGGTACGAAGGCTTGCAATGCAAAAAACCGTCAGGGAAATCTAATGCTAAAACTCACGCTTCCCTTCAGGATGCAAAACTTCCTGCAAAACTTCCAAAATGAATGCCTTCCTTCTCTCAGAACAAATCAAATATTCATTTAGCTTATCTTTTCCAATTATCTGCAAGTGTCACTGCTTGAACCTTAAAGATAAGTACGTCAGGAGACAACAAAACCCAGATTGACCTGTTTGATGATGGCTGGGCTTGACAGACATATGACAGGCAATTTAGGCAGTAAGAAAGATCTTAACACAATATGTGGCAAAAGCACTCCGCTCTCACACGGTCACTGCAGCTTTTCATATTGACACAATAACTGCTGGGCACTGGGGTGGGATTTTTCCGCAGAAACGCTATCATTAGTTTTCCTTTCTTTCCACCATAATATTCTAAAATAATTTGGAAAATTAGTTACATAAGAACAGACGAGCCCATGCACTTCTGCCAACCCCTTCTGCTCAGGCCACCGCCTTTGAATAAACAAAACCCTGCACGACCTTTAAACTAAATCAAGTAGCTGATAGAGGGTTGATTTTTTTTTTGTGTGTGTGTAAGGGACTTTCTAGTACCAGAGAGAGACTTATAATAGGTGATTTCTTCCTCAACTCCAGTATGATTTCAGGAACAAGACACAGTCAGGCATAGCAACATAATTAACTCACATTTTTATGCAGGGCAAGAAGGAGGATCTGCAGAAAGGTGACTGCAGCTGTAAGCCAGTCAGCCTTAATATCAAGTTCCTAAAAAGATGGAGCAAGCCATCCTCAATGCCACGTCCAAGAACACCAAGGGCCACAAGTTGTTTGGGAATGGCCGTGTATATATACACCTTTGGAAAGGACAACATGAATTTAAAAAGGGTGAATCTTGCCTGATCAAACTGCTTGCCTTCTAAGGTGCCTTGCCTTCGTAATGGACAAGGTGAGAACAGCAGATATCATTTTACCACTACTTTAGCAAAGCTATCAACAGCCTCCCATAGTCTCGCTTTCAGCCAAGCTGAAGAAACACACCTTGAAAAAGTGAGCATGGGTAGAAAACTGGCTTGATCAGTCAGGCTCAGGGGCTGGCGATCAGCAGGAGAAAATCCAGCCAGCAGCAGGTCAGTAGACATGTTCCTCAGGGATCAACATTCAGCAACATCCTTATTAGAAATCTTAGTGATAGGATGGCATACACTCCCAGAGGAAGGCAGCAGGTGACACCAAACTAGGGGGAAAGGATTGATAAGCTGCAATGTGGAGTAGCTACGAAGTAGCACCTCGGCAGCCAGAGAAAAGGACTTATAGGCACTTCAAGAAGCACAAGTCCAGCACCCCGGCTCTGAAGCCCCTATGCACCACTGCACACTGGGCGCAGCCAGATGGAAAGCAGCTCTGCAGAAAAGAAGCTGGGAATCCTGCTGGGCAGTGCAGCTGTGTGTCAGGCAGCAGCAGGCATCTCCAGCAGCAGCACGGACCAGTGTGCCGGGCTGTGTTAGCTAGTCCAAGATTATCCTGAGTTTAAATACTTTGCTTTCAATGTCTGTCTTTTGTGATTTTGTAAATCATATTGCTCGCATGACCCAAACATAATCCTTGTGGGTTAATACTACAACTGGCAGTAGTTTTCAGCTAATGACTTTTTCCTCAGCTCCCACTGTCATTTCTTTCACACATTTAAATTTTTTATGGATTTTCATTTAAAAGAAAAATAAGTTGAAAAGGTAAGAAAAGAAAAAGATACACTATAATCTGACAGATGTGTTTTTGTCTGAAGTTTTTGCTTTGAATGAACACTCGTGCTAAAGAATCATAACACATAACCCCTGTTCATGCTGTATTAGTTTAAAAGAATGAAAGCCAAAAATAATTGGCATCAGCAAAGATTTCAGATTTTCAAAGAGTGAGCACAATACATTCCCTGTGCTATTCCTCTGTACTGTACTAGGAACTCTGTAATATTCCATCATTACAAAATGTGCTTGTGAAAGAATATAAAAATAGGCAAACCAAATAAGGACCAAAACACTCAAGCTCAGAACACACAGTGCACAAAGTACATTTCCTTTGTATTTACCCAGTCATTAGCTATCTGTTTGCATTGTATATGGGGAAGTGCAAAGTAAACTAGAAAGCCTGCTTGCGTAGTCACTGACATCAGTATGTAGGGTTATTAGACACTGGACAACCTTTTGCAAAAAGCTTTCATGATCTGAATCTTTCTAAAATAACAGACACGGATTTACTGTGAGAACTGAGATGGCCCTAAGCCCTTGTTGCCCTGCATTCCCTAATTAACACTCTGCTGTGGTAGGCACAGTCCCAGGCATTGCCTGTCAGTAGCAAACGTTCATGCCTTCTGCTAACATAACATCCTTGAATTTCAATATAATATCAAACCCATAAGCACAGAGTACAAGACGATGTATTTCTCTGTTTAATCAAGAGCCATTATTTGCCTTCTGTGTCCACTGCCAAGGCATGCAAAAACAGAAAGAAGAGTGGCCATGGCTGTGAAAATGTCCCCGAGATCTGTTAATGATCTTCTAGAGAGATGCAGCTCACATTGCCAAGCACACATGAGAAAGCAGGGGAAAAGGCCCAAAAGAACAGTAGCATGAACACAACCTTTTCAGCCTCAAAGAAACTATACAGCAATAATTCATCTAACTTAATCCAATTGAAATCTTGGGAAGAACAAGGCCTTCCTAAAGAGCTAAGGAATCTTTTTACAGTAAAAAAAAAGAAGAGGAATTCTTCCATTCGAAAGCACAACAATATTTATTTCACTATTTTTTAACTTGAAAATTGCCAGTAAAATCTGCAGCCATACTTCTTCATTCTTTTTCCTTCTGATTTGTGTACCCTAAGGCTCTAGAAAGCACAAACATTGCCACTTCACTGAGCAGAAAAAGAGTATTGCTTTTCATTTCTTCAGCTGTAAAGCTGAAATTAATCGTAATTTGAAAACTCTTTACATCAGCCATCTTCCTCAACTGCTTTGTGTTTTTAATATGCCTACTATTAATAAAGTATGACAAAATTAGAAGTGAACAGATTAGAAAATTTTGAAACTGACTGGGCAAAGCAATGATAAATGTGGAAATCTCCTAAGCAGTATGGCTGTCTGGAATAAGAGCCAGGAATTTGCCTTTATGCCTTTGCATAAACTGTCAGTTACAAGGAATAAAGTTATTGTGCAGCGATTTCCAAGCAAATTGATAAGGCTCACTTAACTCGCTGCACTCCTGGCTGTGATACTAGCATTGTTGCACTCAGTCAAGAATAGAAGTAACCTATACATTGACCCTTATATATTTCATTATTTACTTCAGCCTTGTTTTGAAACACTGCAATCACTGGCACTATTTTTATGTGTCTCAGTCCTACCCAATCTTAACAACTGCAGAAGCAGGACTGGGCTAAGATTCACATTACACACGGTCTGATAAGTAGCACTCATACCTCTCGCATTTTAAAGTGCCAGGTAATTCCCATAGCACAGAGCACTGGGCTCCACAATATCGGAATGCTGGCACAATATCTGTTAGCACACAAATAGAGGACTGCTTCTCACACTTGCAATACTTTTTTAACATTGCAAAGGGCTTTTTGAGTCAGATAAAGCTGAATTACTTCCGCAGGCATAAATGATTGTCATCGTATTTTTAGCAGAGCTCCCAACTAATGACTCAGAGTAGGGCTAACAGTACGCAGAACCACCCACATCCCACAGTAAAAACACTGGAACATATTCAGCCAAACAGCTTCTTGGTTTTTTTTTTTCCCCAGAAAAATATTTTAAAATGTCAGTGAGGAATAATTTTTAATAGTATGAAATATAGGCATAATTAATATTTTAAAAGCCGATTAAAGAAAAATCACCCATGTAATTATAAAACTGTACAGCCCGTAAGCTTCAGTAACAAACCAAACCTCCATTTTATTTAACACTGTAAAACTGCTTTATTGAAGATATTCTGCAATTTTATTTAACTACCGGGCTGCAGTAAGATTAGTGCTGAGATTCTCTTTTGCAATACTTGTTTATATGCTTAGAAATACATTTCATTTTGACAATAGCACCAGTTACTAGCATGGGAACCCAAGTTTCATAAGCATATTTCTCTTTCTCTTTTAATTCAAATAGTGGCATGTACTATGCCAAATCAGACCATAAATCTGCTTTTCCAATATAAAGTCACTTGCCAGTTAAGAGTTTCAAGAGTTTTCCTAGGACAACTCTAGTACGTATCACTGCAATTCTGTATTCCATTTAAAAAACAATACGTGGTATTCTCCTCAAAATTACAAGCAGCTAATTTTATTATGCCATCTAGAGTGTATTTAACTGTGATATTAAGAAGAAGCAATAATGACAAACAGCCTCACCATGGGATCAGAATGGCGCTTCAATTATTTCTGCTTAATTTTTTTTAGACTATTCTCACACATGAAATGTAAAATGTATGATCAGTTTAACAGGAAAAAAAAAAACCACTTTATCATAGTGGATATTCCACTGTCCAACAAATGTTATGTACATGGTAGAGATGATTACATCTGCATCTTTTAAGTCAACTAGCTCCTGAAAAAGCAAGTCTTTCAACAGTCAGAGGCCAAAATTATAATCACAGAAGTCAGACAACTTTCTACAAGTCTTTAAAAGGTGCACATCCCTGACATATGAAAACTCTGAATTAACTATGGAAAGATGCCTGAAACAGTTTGCAATAATTCTCAGCTATCCTTTTTTGCAAGCCATCCCACCTACTGATTATACAACTCTGAGGCAAGTTCAGCCCATAGATGAGGAAATAAATCAGAGAGAAGAAAATTAAATGTATTTTATTCCAAATGTTAATTATATTCTTATTAAAAAAAACCAAACAAACAATTCTCACTATATTAGCATAGTAGAATTCTGTACCTCTTAGCATGACACATGCACAAGTTAAGGATCAATCTTTGTCCAAGGGAAGATAAATTTCATCATCTAATTTGTAAACCATGAAAGTGCTGATGTTTCAGAAGAAATAAGATACTCCCAAAACTACAATCCATATTAAGAGAACTTTTTAAGCAACTTATTTATTTTATTTTTAAAGCACTCTAAATTTCAAACATGTTCTCAAACCAGAAAATAAATGAGCATACGCATACAAAACCTAAGTCCTTTTCAGTCACACAATTATGAATGCAAAGCTCCGCACAAAAACCTGATCTCTCTCAAAAGGTACCTTGCTAAAGATTTGTTATTCTAGAAAAGCTTCTTTATAGAGTGGTGAATGCTGGCTCTACCAAAGTTAACTAATGACTTGTTGATCTCAGAGATCAGAGATAGATTAATACCAATCACTAATGTCACTGGCATTAAGTCATGATGCTTCTTTCCTTTTTCTTTCAGCACTTTCCTATGAAAAGGTATCACTGCAATTACATCCTTTTTCCCTTATTTCTGAAGCAGATGATTTATGGGATATCAACTTTAAAAAGAAGAACTAGGAGATATTTAGATTACCTTTTTCATATAACAATCATTCTTTTTCATGAATGAGAAGTACTAAGAGAAAGAAGCCAGCAGGAATGTTTCATTAAGCTTCAGGACAGATGAAGATATTTTTTTAAGTCAGGCCATATATTTAGGTAAACAAATACAGACTTCTTGCTACATGTATCATATAAAGAAAAATAACAGACTCCTTTAAAAAGAAAGCTATGTAGGAGAAGAACTGGAAAAAGGAAAACTATAGTCTCACAAATAGCTTTTAAGGTCAAAGGCAACAAAAAAATTACCTCTTCTGATTCTCCACCACAAACCCACTGTAACTGTGGCCTATATTTCAGAGGCTTGTGTGATGTCCGTAAATGCACTGCATTGCCTTTCATAACTTCCAGCAAGGCAAGACACACTTCTAACAGTTAACTTGCATTTTTTAAGGACAATGAGGATAATGAGGATTCTTTCTTTATTGTTGCTTTTACCTGTTGATGCAACATTGATGCAATTTTGAACTGAATCACTGTCTTGAGAAAACCCGAGTCTTCTCAAAGAATGTGTAACATTTTGACTAATATAGCTTAAAATAAATGTGTCCAAGATACAAGTTTACTCTCATAGCTAGCTGCTAAACAGCTTCATGCATCTCTTCTAAGATACTATAAGCTCATTTTTTTTCATGTAACATAATGTACAAAGCCACAGAAGATTCTGAAATGTTTCTGAAATCCACAAAACTAAAGAAAGCAAAACCAGGAGATACTTCCTTTCTAGAAGACCTGGTGACACGCATTTTTTTTACAATATATCGGTTATATTACTCATAACACTTCAGTATTAGAGAACATCCCAGATATTTTCTTTGCTCAAAAACACTGCACTTTCTAGGGATTTACTTATTGCAAGGTTATTTATGCATCGGTGCACAATCCAACTTATGTTCTTGGTTGAACAAAAGAATGTATGAAAAATCAAAGCACTGCCACTTTGCTCTAGAGAACTTGAGCTTTCCAATTTTACACATGTGCAATCAGTTAAAGAAAAAAATTAACAGGTGACACTTAGGGCCAACCATCCTCTCCACATGGAATACTATAAAAAGAGGTATTCAGAATAAAATCTTAATTCCAATGACTTAATCGCCCGGACCTATGTTTTCACCCTGTGTGAGCTGAGGCCAAGTTGATAGACCCAGACACTCATGGGAAGGGAGAGCATACAGTATCCAGACAATGCCTCTGAAATCTCTGTAGCTTACATTCCCTACTGCCTCCCCACTGAAGAGCTTGGTATTTTATATTACCTTGAGTAGAAAGCTCCATTTTATCTATATTCTTCCTAACCTGTATTACCCCAAGTGTAGAATAGCAATTTCTTTAAAATATAAAGGAGAAATTTTACTCTTTCACCAAATCATATGAGTGAAACATTTCTGCCTTCCACTTATGACTTCCATCCAAGTAGATATACTCCTTGAACATCAAAGTTATTGCAGCGCTAATCACTTGATCATGCTTTGTGCTTCAGCAAAATGCAGCTGGGTGATCAGAACTCCACTTGCCATAATGCTGACAAAAGGCACTTATTCAGTGATGACAGGGAGCAAAGAATTATTTCCAAGCCAATGTATCTTAGGAACTATTCCAGCTACATACATCAACTTTTCCAAAGGCAGAAACTTCCATATATAAATTAATAAAAGATGGGTTTGGCTCTTGCTAAATAACATTTTTCAGTTTTGAAAGGTGTTTTATAAAATCACCACTGTTTGGTGCAGTGGAAGCAGACCTTCCTTCCCCACTCAGTCACATCTAGCATTAAATCCTCATCAGTTTTTGCTCCCTGTGATAACCGTCAGTAGACTGATATGTGCTATGTGCGCCTGCAACTTTGTTTCCTACTTAGATGTCCAGTGTTAAGCGTGGGAACAATAACAAACATTTCCAGTTGGAAGTAGACAGATGCCCATACTGCTAATGCTCTTTCAATAAAACTGCCTTCCAAAATCCCACTGTGGTAGCAAACACAGCACAACTACATAAAGCATCACAGGCGCTGCCTATATACAGCATATGAATCATATCAAGAACTAGGAGAATAACTCATGTTCATTCTCTCATGCTGCTGCTACCAGTATATAACCTTTCTTGAGCAGCCTAAAGCACTGTCTCAGATAAGGCCACAGGAAACAGAAGGAATATGCAGGGCTGTCTCCCAGTGTTGCTATTCTTCTCATGTAACTGACTGAAATTAGAAATTTTCTTTTTCTCAGGAACTAATTCCAGGTTTACAACTGCTACTCAGGAATTCTTAATCAGTTCTAATTGCTTTTGTAGCTCTCTAATTACAGCTTTTAAACTGCTGCATCCCTATATGACAGCAATGAACATATATGTCCATTTACATTCAAAAGGACTATTGGACAAAATAGACCATTCCAAAATTTCTTCTTCTGTGCCTACCTAAACTATCATGTGGAAACTCAGCACTGTCATAACATATCCTGCAAACATATGAGACCTTAAGCCAGGGTGACACTCAGGCACTGACAAATTGTACCTGTCCCCAGAGAGAGCAGGCAGTTCCCTTCTCCAGAATGCAGCAGAAGCTGCTAGACTTGTTTTTTTAGGCAGTACAACAGCAGCCTCCATCTTCTCTTTGGTATTAAAGATCTTAACGTAGCCAACAACAACAATATAAAATTCACGGCACACTGGAAGGGCACAGCAGCGCAGAAGAGTTCAAGAGGCTCTTTTTACATCCTCTTCTGTGAACACATTCAGCACGGAAATGAAATAATTTGATCTTGTATGCATACATAAAACATCAATAAATACACACTGGTTTACAGGCCTTTTATGTATTAATTAAACCTGTATGAAAAGAAAAAAGCAATACTCCTTATGCATAGTATTTTAAAAACTTCAGTAGACATTAACATGCAAGCACAGATTTTTTCTGTTCCATGCTATATTTTTAACTCTGTTCTGCATAGATCTTCGTATACCACAGACTACTCTTCTCCAGTGAAACTACTCTGACTGCATCTGCTGTTCCAAACTGACAGTTTAGCCAGACCATTTCTAGTGGCCATATCATATTATGAAAAAATAGGGGGAAAAAAAAAGGGGGGGGGGGGGAAACCACCCCAAAAAAATCCCAGAAAAATACGCTTTTAAAGTAAATTTTTAAGTAAAGAAGACAAGCTACTGTCTGCACCAAAGAAGTAAACCTGACATACAGCACAACTTAAAAACTCCACATTACTCTTTACCCTGACTTGTCAAGATGCCTTAGTACTTACTGAATTGCTATATCTGTGGCTAACAAAGCATTCTATAGCATCTCACTGAACTGCTTTGAGAAAAGATGAGAAAGGAGGAGTGACTTCAACCACACAAGGTTTGTAGAGCTCTAAATTAGAAGAAAGGTCATTACCAAACTTTTATGGGGCACTCCTGGGCACACCATTGTAAATTGTTGTCCAGAGCTCCATTTGGCATTCTAAAGTGACTCATAACTCATACAGAGGAAAAGATAATGCCAAACAAAATAAAGCAAGTTAAACACGATATTGTTAGGCTGTCAAGCAGAAGTTAAATATCCTTGAGTTAGCAATTACTTTGCAGTTGCCTTATTCTAGAGTCCTGCCTCAGATCATCTTTACAAAGCACTGTAAAGGCTACTAAAGATGGAAGGGATTTTTTTCATATTAATCAAGCAAGGAGTTGGTAATTTGATGTGTTATAATATAAAGGCCTGCTCAGTAACCGCGTTAACACAAAGTTGCTGTAGGAAACTTCATCGCTTTGATGTTCTCCTAAATCATCACTAGTTATGTTTAAATACCAGTTTAAAATGCTGATGCTACTGAACTCTTAACATGGAACTGGAGACTAAAATGGAAAAATAGGACCATACCACAGACCAGAAAACATTGGATATGCACTCCACAAAGTTTTTTGCCTTCCTCACTCTTTGGAGTAAAATCTTCTCATTCCTATCATCTCCATGGGCTATCAGAAATGTAATGTTAGAATCACAACATGGTTCTAATTAAAGCAGCTTGAATTTAAACTGTAAAATGTATCTTAGAGTAAGTATAAATAAAAAAAGTCTCCTTCTCTTTGAAGGACAATTTCTAGTAGCTAGAAAGATGAACATGCACATAGTGGGGAAAGGGTGCACAGCAAAGAAAATTTTAATTCTGCCTCAGTGCTCATGGTCTTGGTCTTTTTCAGAATTAGTGAATGGAAGGCCAAACACTTTGTTCAAAGTTATAAATCACAATGAATATGAATAAACACAGATGCATCAGCAGGACAATGATGCTGGAGCTCAGCCTCAGGCATATGAACATTTGCATGCCAATTAAATATCAGAACATGGAAAAAGCATCCTCAGTAAATTCAGTAAGAGCATACGTAACACTATACACTTGACTGATTAAGTTGAAGCCAACACTGAACTTGCTCAGTAGCCAGAACTTTTGATTTCACTGAACCACAGTGACTCTCAGTGTATTCTGCCACTTTATCACTTTGTATTGTCCTGGGATAAACTCCTCGTGCCTCTTCATGAATTTGCATAAAGAATGAAAGAGTATTTGGCTCCACACTTGCATACCCCACCAATGCAGGAAAACCAGTTCAAACAGGAGAAGACAAACGGGGTTTGATGCATCTGGCAGAAATGCTGCCCCTGCCTAAACATCAGCACAGCTGAAAATGGGACAAGAGAAGGTTATTCTGCTGCTGTGCCAAAAGCATTTATTCAATATGTTAGTTGAAAATAATAAATCTATAGAAAGCATGCAAGTTAATGATAAGCTTTTAAAATATCGTTTCTCAATGACTGATTTTGTTAAAAGTGCCTGATCTTGTTAGGTACCGCCTACCCAAATGCCTGTCTAGAGAAGCAGGCAGGTTCAAGTTGATTGCTGTCTTGAGCCTTCTCTGCTCCATGTGTTGCCAGCTGTTTACTGGCACATGCCTGTCATCCTACCTACCCTTTCTATATCGGAACTCTGATGGCATAGCAGCAAAGCTGGTGTGTATCACGTACTCCAAGAGGGCAGGCATTCATTCTCATACAGTGGGAATGGCCCCTCAAAACCTTACTGGTGGCTTTGTTCTCTCACTTATAAAAGACTCTTAATGAGGCACCACTTACTGTCCCTCTCCTTTCAGTGCCTATGGGAACTGCCAAGCTCCTGTCTCATTCTTGCCTCTATATTTCTAGAGAAAAAAAAAAAAATTAAAAAGAAACAGCTTTCAGTCCTGCCAGCATCAAGGATACCCTCATGGTGCATGGGAAAAGCTTACCCTAACCCATACTTTTCAGACAGGACAGACCCAAAAGTAAGTAGGCAGGGCACACACTTACTGTGTAAAAACCCACATCCAAATCAGCACCAGTGGGATTCAGGCTTGAGCTAATCACTTGCCATCAGATGGATGTGCCACACGTAGCTGGCTGAAACACAGCCCGCAGGCAGAGCAGGCAGGACATGGGTCTGTGCTGCCCCTCCCGCAGGGCATGAGATTGTCCCCGAAAACAAGAGCAAGTGTGCATGAGCAACCCTGTGGCTGGGACATCTCTTAGTACATGTGCCCATTCCTGCATAGAGCTTTCCATGAAGAGTTTCACAGAAGCTGAAGAAACGTCAAGCTGAGCTGCAGATGAATAAGACATTTTGATTTTTGTTGTGTCTAGAACTGGACTAATTGGGCATGTAAACACTCTGTGTTTACAACTTTAGAGTATGTATTTTGGGGAAGATTATATAAGAATCCACCATGATCTTTGAGCACTTCATTTTCCAACCTGAATGTTGTTTTAGGATTTCAGGGTTGTTTGCTTGTTTTAAGAAATGTATTTGGGAGTTTTACACAGTACAGACAAGTTACTGTGTATTCTGCTTAATATTTGGCTATATGTAATTCATTAAATCGTTTTTCTCTTCTCAGGACTGAATTTATTCCAACCTAGAGGAACACAACACCCCCTTGTATCCTGAACTGATAACACATACCCCTATTAAAATGATTTTCAATTTGCATTTTAATTTGTTCCTCCTATGCCCACCAAAACTAAAATAAGCATGCATAAGGTCGCATGAGTAAAATGGAGCTTATGACATGACAACATGACACAAAACTCCTTAAAATTCCATCCATCTTGTGCTGCATTTTTTATAGTTATAAAACAAGACTTCCATATGGGTCACAGGCATCAGAACATGAGACAAAATGAAACTTAAGATACTTCCACCCATAATAGAGACTTTGGTGCAACATCAAGAACAATTTTGGTCTCAAAAATTTACTGCAGAGAAATTAGAGGCACCACTCTATGCACCGTCATTCCTTGTTCAAATTTGCTTTCTTTTTAGAAGTGATAAAGGTTCAGAAAAGTACCACCTTCGCCAGACAAACACAGCCACCCTACAGCCAGGCTCCCAAGCCCCAGGTACTGTGCAAGCACTGTTGCAAGAAGGGGCAAAGGTCTAGACGGGGACACAGAGGGAAGTACAGGCACAAAACTGGTTCTTCTGTTTACAAAAGAAAACAGAAAAGTTTGAGTGTTTATTGCTGTGTCCAAACTCTTTAGGAGACAGTATAACTGCTAGTTTGATAATCAGTAAATCAAATTTGTAATATGAAAGATCCTTTTTTCCACTGATTTTACTGAACTTTTTGGTATCACCAGTAAATCTTTTTTAACATTTTTGTAGTATACAAAATTCATCTTTTTTATTAATATCAATTTATATCCTTTGAGAAATCTTGGTTTTGTAACATTTTGTCTATTTACTTTTATTTTCTACATTGCTTATCAAAATATGCCAATGACATTCAATACAATGTAAGACTTCAGACTTGCATAGTAAATTTGCTTCTACTACATGCTGCACCATAAACTGGGGGTTCCTGAACTGCCTATAGTCCTATTTTATAAACACAAGGAACATCTTCATGCACCTTTCACATACATCTTACTGGCTGGCAACTTTATGTTGATGATACTTCCCTTACTAATCCCAACTCCTTACTTCTGAAATAACATTGTTCTTTTTTATTATTCTATGTTTTGATTCTCTTTTCCTTCAGTTCACTGCTCTTTTTCTGTGGAATTACTATCCACTTTATGCCAAACTTGAATTTGCTTCCATGTATTTATTCCAGCTTTCCTCTATATTCTCTACCCACATTTCCTATTTCATACTCCTAGTGACAGAAACTGATGTGATATATAAAGCCAGGCTTTTTCTACCTTGTAATTCCTGCTTAAATGGGCTAAAAGAGCAAAAGTGGTGAAGTTAAATAGTTTAATAATTCACTGTAATTTCAATACAAATCCCACAGACCATGTTATTGGTTGGCCCCTTTTGCACTAAGTACAGACATAAACCAAAGCTGAGACCTGGTCTCAAAAATATTTTGGGGTACTGTGTTGTGATTGTTTCCACAAAGTATCATAAAAAGCCATGGACTGTCACAGCTCATTGGGAAATTCCACCTTAACTTCTGCTCATGAGAGAACCAAAATAATGGGACTGTTTGGAATATCTCAGCAGCTCAGATTTTAAAGACACGTAATGATACGAAAAATTACTCAGTTCACACATTCTGAAAGCTTTTTGTTAGAAAGATCATTTTTGTTGTTGTTGTTGTTAGGCCTCTGTAAAATAATAGTTTGACAGTCCTTGTCCAATATCAACCTTCAGGCTATTTTACTCTAAATGTTCATACTGCTGAAATCACTGAATTATTTTGTTACTGCTGTCGTTCAGGCTTTTTTTGTTTTGGCACGTTCTGTCTATGGTAACTTGCTTTAGAACTAAATTTCCGTGAAACTCTTAGTTTTTGAAAGATATTCCTAGACGTATCCTCTCCTCCTTTTCCTGAAATGCTTCTGACAAAAATAGCTTATCTAATAGTTTCTCCTAATGTTAGCCACTAGCAAGAAATTACAATACTTACTGGAGATTAGGCCCTATTTAGCAGCAGCAGGAGGAAACCTAAAGCACCACCAATCCAAATAGACAAATATTATTATATCCAATTTTTAGATACATAACTGAAGTATTGGAAATAACATCACGTAACTCAATCCTCAGAAACAGGTTATTCCATTGAATTTGCTGGGATCTATCCTTTGATTAATATCAAGCTTTTGGAAGACTGAAACCCATACGTAACTCTAGGAAACACACTGAGCTCTCTGGAACGACTCCTGAGGACTGAGCTCTGTTCAACTGTACATTTCTTTGGTACTTGACCCAACAGCCCCTGCTCCCCCAATCCTCACAAGATGCCCAGGAACAAAGGAGTTACCGGGCAATAAGAAAAGAAACTATGCTACTAAGACAAAAAACACATTTAAAACATTCTTGCAAGAATGAAGAAAATATGTTCCTTTTTACATGTGTGCAACCCTCTACAAAAAAAAAAACACTGTGCTGAGTTGTTAATTTGTAGACAGAAATTGTCTTTATCAGGCCAGCTAACACCTTTCTTTCACCACATGCATTTCTTGTGTGTTATGTAGCAGCATACATCTTCATGGTGTATTCTGCTATAATGGCATTGATGTACACAAAAATCAAAATTCCTAAACTGAATGTCAAATTCCTTAAATAAAAACATTCAAAATTAGTAAAACATTTTCTATTTTTTCAATATTTTAGCCATTATTTGTAAAGGATTGACAGAAACCAGCAAGACCTTCCTGTAACACGCATTTTCTGTATTTGCAAGATCAATGCCATGCAATCAGGCCTCTAATGCTCAAAACACTGCACACATTCTATAACACACAGAAGCTACATAAAACCAGCAAATAGCAAGAACCACATTTTACACTAGTGACTGTTAAAAATTCAATTTTAAAAACAAAAGCTATTTGTTTCAGCCTTACATGAAATTTATCTCAGAATTGTGGAGTTCAAAATGTTTTTAATGAAATAGCATCCTTGAGGTCACCATGAAATTTTCAGCCATACCCATGTTCCTCCCTGCCTCACTGTCCTGGGTTCAGCAGTAGCAGTCAGTTTTTCTCCTTCTTAGTAGCTGGTGCAGTGCTGTGTTTTGGACTTTCAGCCTGGGAACAGCACTGATAACACCGATGTTTTTAGTTGCTGCTCAGTAATGTTTACTCTGACCAAGGACTTTCTGAGTCTCATGCTCTGCCAGGGAGGAGGGGAAGCCAGGAGGAAGCAGAGACAGGACTCCTGACCCAGACTGACCAAAGAGGTATTCCATACCACAGCACGTCATGCCCAGGATGTAAACTGAGAGTTACGCAGAAGTGCTAGTTCACTGCTCGATTGGGCTGGGTATCGGCGGGTGGTGAGCAGTTGTATTCTCTTCCCTTGTTATTTCCCTTACCATTATTATTATTGGTGGTAGCAGCAGTGGTTTGTGTTATACCTTAGTTACTGGGCTATTCTTATCTCAACCCATGGGAGTTACATGCTCTCAATTATCCTCTCCATCCCTCCGGGAGTGGGGGAAGGAAATGGTGGGAGTGAGAGAGCAACTACGTGATTTACAGCTGAGCTTAAGCCACGACACTCACATACTAAGTCCCAAATGCTGGCAGGCAGCAATCCCCTTCAGTCTGCAAAGAGGACCAGAGTGTCCCTGCCCCGGCTGTTGGACAGCCCTGGCAGGAGCTGAGACAGGGGCTCCATTTCATGGACTTTATTGTTGGGGTTCCCCTGCTAGCTGCAATGCCTCTGGGCTCCTTTGTGCGCACGTGTGTGTATAGACGAGCCTTTTATCGATCATACAAAAAAAATCTACTCCCGTTTCCCCTTTTCCTCCCTCTCATCTTTCCTTGAAAACATCATATTTCTTTTTTTTTCTTTTTTTTTTTTTTTAACAGGGACACAAATACTGAATTTATGTTCTTTTATACCACAAATGATTAATGTACTGCTGATTTCCACACCCAGTGCCTCATTATTTTGGAAGTGACATCTCAGTGGGCCCTTCTCCAAAGCTTCTCAGACTGTGCTCCAACCATATGCCTTAAGCAGAAGTTTAGTGCCCTCACTGCTGAGCTTGACAGGTCTGCAAGCCTTTATACAGAATATAATCAATGCGAAGGATTACCTTCACCTGTGCTGAATCTAATCATCTGTTGCTCAATTCAGAATACCCACCGAGATTACATATCACAGCATTTTAACTACACCACTTCATCCTGTTCTGGTTTATGTACTTGAGAAATCAGAGTAAATAACTACTTAACGTAATAATGTGCCCCTTTCAAATGTTCCTTATTTGACACAGAACAAATCTTAATATGCTCTCCAAACAATGCTTTTAATCTCTCATATGCAAAAAGAAAACTGTTCAATATAGTTTTCTCGTCCAGTCCATGGGTGAAAGCCATTATTTCCATTCATACTCATTTCCTTGAAGTGTACACCACCATGAAGTGTTTGGGACAGTTAATTTTCAAAATAACCTATGTACTTTTATTCACCTTATTTCTACGATAAGAGACCCCACAGCAAGGATGGAATAACAGTATGGAAACTAACCATCTAATCCAACTGGACACACTTTATTGAAGTCTTATTACTTCCATGTGTAAGAGGAAACTAAAGCCAACTGCAATCCCCAATATTTGGCATCCTCAGTACACAATGTATCCAGCAGGAGAATTTCACTTCTTGTTTTCATTTTTACAGCCCCGTAACAATAGACATATGGACTTATCTTGATCATTTAGAGATCAAGAGTTTTAACTGAACAAAAAAAGCAAGGTCTTTATTATGCCTAAAACAATATTCTTCTTTAAAAAGTTGTAACGCTTTGCAAATATTATTCTAATCTCTTTTGCAGTATGAATACTCTTAAAAATAACTGGTATCAAAATTTTAGTACAGATGATAAAATCTTCAAGAACGGGTATAAAGAGTAATGACAATATGGTTATAACATAGATGCTCGTCAAGCAATTTATATGAAAGAATCTCCCCATGGATAAATTCAATGCCATAGCTATATTCCAATGTATTCTGAGGTAGTATGTGTGACAAATTAATTCATATTTCTCAAGATATAAATCCTACTTTCCTAAAAAAAAATCAATATAAAATTATGAGCTATCATGAAACAAATATTTGCTTTCAATAGACAAAAATAAATGCCTCTTTATTAAAGCGTTTTAAGCTTTGTTTTCTGTTTTCTGAGTGGTCTACCAAGATAGATCTCTGAGATGAAAACACCCCCAAGATGGATCAATCAGGTAATTAACTTTCTTAATGGAGGTCTGAGAAGATTAAACCTTCATTTTGTAGTTTCAGCAACACATTTTGCATCTCACGTTCTTCTAGTAATATTTACTGATGAGCTTTTTTAATTTTCAACTCACTTTTTTCTCCAATACATATGCTTTTCTTTGCTATGTCAGTAAATTATGAGATTACTGCACGGCTTAAAACAAGTTTTCTCCTCCAGTGTTATTAATAATGCAAGACACTGAAAGTCAGGTTCTTTTGGTTGAGTTTATTTCACATTTTTGTAAGAATTTCAGGAAAATCAGTACTTTCAACACACGTTTGGCAGTACCTTATGACTTTCCTAGACCTATTTTAATCAAAGAGGCTACCTATAAGAGAAGGGAGGTCAAATACTAATTACTTAACAGGATGATAAATATTTGGTTTTTAACAGAGACAAAATTTTGGTAGGGAAAAAAAAAATGACCTTCATTTAATTATACTAAAATTAATACAATTACTCTTTAAAAGAAATTGCACTACAGATCAAGAAACAGATTTCTGACTCCTTATGCATATGAAATTCAAAATTACATTCCCAGAACAATTAAGTCTATTCCTTCCTACAAAAAGGCTAAATCCCAGACTTTTAACTACTACTACTTTCACAAAATGTAAACCACAGTTTATATTTTGTGAAATTTAGAATCCCATTTCTCTCTAGACCTATAATTTAATTACTCTAAGAACAGAATAATCAGAAAATGGTAATCAGATGGTGATGGACACAATTAGTTTAAATGTTTCTATAAACCAGTATCACAGATGTGCATAGGAAAGAAATCAAGTTAGGATGAAAATCTGTATGTAAGTACAGGTATAAAACATGTCAGAAAGCTCAAAAGGACTTCCAGAAAAGTTAAAGCCTAATGCTCCAAACAACTGCTAGTGATGTGCGCCTCAACCTTTCAGAGCTGTCCTGTGCATACAAGCTCTCCACAAGTGTGAGCATCTACATAACTATGCATGAAACACTTCCACAGAGTGCTTTCCTAAATCTCTGAACACTATGCATAACACCACATTACACTGCACTGGGTTTGGGTGCTTTCTCAGATTTCAACTCTCCTAGAATGTATTTTAAAGCTTTAGAGATAAAAATATGAGAAAAGTAAAAAAAGTACATTAAAATCAGACCATACATAAAGATTTTCCCTTTGCATCTGACAGTGCCTCCTCCCTCCTTTTCACTAAAAGTTAAGATTTCTACTGTAGCAGAAGCTATGCACAGTGCCTGGTAGGTACATGGTTTCTCAGATGTTGAGGTAAAGTATTGCAAACACCCACAAAACTGAAATCTAATAAAAATGTAAAAGAATAACTTAAAAAAATAAAACCTCAATTTTTAATGCAGTAGTAAATATTCCTTTTATAAGTAAATATATTCAGCCACTCAGAACACTTTCATACAAACAATCTGTGTACCTGAACTGTGGAACTGATTTCAGAAGCAAATCCTCCTGTCAAGGGAGCCTCATGGCTTATCAGCAACCGCCCAGTCTTCACCACTGACTGAAAGGAAAAACAAATCCCAAAAATGTAATCAAATTATAGCTCTTGTGATTTATTACTTGTACTGCGCATGGAATATATGAAAAATATGTCATTATTAAGCACTGTCAGAATGCAGCTATTTCTCCCCTCTTGCATTTTTCGCTGAAAGATAAATCAAAAGTCTAAATTGAGTAATTAATAGGATGTTTTTATATTTCCTGTAAAAGTGTTTCCAGCTTCCATTTTAAGCAAATACCAAGAATAAAAATTTATTCCATTGACTATGAATTCACCCTATCAATGCAAACTGTGACATTTCTGAAGGAGAACAAGGATTTTAACAAGTCATTGATAAAAACTTTGATCCTGAAACACATGTAAAGAAATCTTTCACTGATACGTATCTCTGCACAACCAGATCCCAGGTAAAGTTATGAATCATAACTATTCAGAAAGTAAAATTGTTAAATAAAAATTTCAGGAAGAAAACAATTATATAGATTCATGATGCTTGTTTAAGTTTTACATGGCAGTTAGAAGCTACATTTTCTAATTTTAGATCTCAAAGTTTGTGTGGTTTTTACATGATCTACTTTATAATCACATAGCACAATATATACAGAAGGTGATTTAAGTATCTTTAATTAAAAAAAAAAGTATTCATTATGAAACATAACAACGGAAGAAAAATATTTTTAATCTGATGGGACTATAAAGCTTCACCACGCCCAAATATCTTACAGTTTACTGCAACTACATGCTAAATTGCCTAGAATCAAACAGCATGAGATACCTTTGGTCAGAAATATGGCAGCAACATCTCACATTTTGTAATACACATATAGTCAGGTGCATAGAAAAGTTTCATGAACTTCTAGAGACACATATATCAGAAAAAAACCATCAGAATAATGTGTATGTTAATCTTTCAAGAACAGTTACAGTCTGACTTTTAAGATAAGCACATAGTGTACTGCTGCTGCACTGTTAGTCACCAAGTGCAAAAGCCCACAACAGTGCTAGGCTATCAGGTCACACTTTTTTAATGCTGTGATCTTCAATTTAATGTCTACGCCAGCACATTTCCAGTCAGGCAGCTGCACACATAATAGAATTCATAAAGCTAATGCCTTAATTGTACAGTTTTCCTTCTGATTCAAGTGCTTTTCTATTTCTTTTGCTTTTCTAGCTATGACTCAATCAATGGCTCTACACAGCTCATCCACAGATGTATTGGCAAGTCACAGGCCTATAAACTAGATGATCCATATACTGTACTATGAAGTGGTTTGACAACATTCAGAGCTAAACAAGGCAGGAAAAGGCATTTCAACAGTTGGAAAGCAATCCAAAGTTATGTAGGCCCTTTTCTTGAATTTCTTTTGCCAGCACTGGAAACTCCTATCTAAAGAGCAGAGACATTAACTGCACTATAAGTCTGTCCAATAAATCAAAATGGCAGTTAAACAAACAAAATGTACACTCCAGTTTTAATTTGATATGATAAAACTGATACGATCAGTTTTAAGTTGCCATGGGAAAAAACAATACAATTAATCAATTTCAAAGATTTTTTTAATCCTGTTAGTTTAAATAAATATTATTTTGCATGTATTTATTGTGAGAGGTTCACACTTTGAAACATTACAAGCTATTATCAAAGTTACAGATTCGGTTTCTCAGAATTTAGTAGTATGAAACAGACTTTGTTAGGACTCATATAAGAAAATCCACATGGGATCAGACCAGTAATCTAGCAGTCCTGTCTACACAATGGAGATAATCTGATGTTTAGGAAAGAGTAAAACCAGGACCTTTAATGTGCTCCTTCACAACTTCTCAGCATCCAACTATTTTCACGTTGCAGGTTTCCTGAGTCTAATACAGCTTCTTGTTCTAAGTAGCTGGTAACTTTTCTTGTATTAATTTGCCTGTTCCCATATTGAACACATGTAAACAATAAAGTCAAAAATAAAAAGAAGAAAAATCTCAGTTTGGAAACCTGCTTCTCCTATATGAGAAATCCTTAGTTTTACATATAACTTCCCAAGGCTTCAAGGATCCCTTACCTGTAGGAACTTGTTAAGAATGAGTAAGCAGCTGAGATCAAGCATTGTATACAAGCATCTCAGCCCTGTTAAAAAGCACTATTTGTCACTCCTGTTGGAAAACTAGCATAGCTTTTGTGGTTTTAGTACCTATCCTAGCTTGTTTAGGGTCAGCGTGGATACCTGCATCACATCGTGCCAGTTAGAAGTACAATAAAAATTCTCCTATGGGTTAAACCAGAATCAAAAGAAGCAGAAATTAACCACTACACTGCACTGCAAATACAGTCCTGAACTTTTAAGGAAGGACACAACTATTGCAATTCCTGAGTATTACAGGCTCCTGCATCAATTTCTACTTCACATTAACACTTGTTCCTAAACGACAGTCAGTCTTTCAAAAACACGTGCAATCTTAGCTATGGTATTTCCAACAT
Source organism: Lathamus discolor (assembly GCF_037157495.1). Taxonomy (NCBI): domain Eukaryota; kingdom Metazoa; phylum Chordata; class Aves; order Psittaciformes; family Psittacidae; genus Lathamus; species Lathamus discolor. Next base: position 77,431,890 of record NC_088888.1, read on the forward strand.
TTGCAAATGCATCACAGCTGTTGGTAAGTTGTTTCAGTGTTCAACTGCCTTCACTGTTAAAATTCTGCACCTTATTTCCAAACTAATTTGGCTGACTTCAATTTCAAGCTGTTGGTTCTTTTTCTTCTGTTTGCTAGATGGAGAAACTATCTATTAGCACATATCTGCTTCCTACATGAATACATTAAGATTGTGATCAAATGGTATCTTGACCACATTTGTGCTAAACAAAGCAGACTGAGCTCTAAATCTTTCACCAAACAGCACACTTCTAATTCCTTCATCACTCTTATGACCATATCCTGAATCACCTCCAGTTTTCAATGTCCTTCTTGAAGTACACCCATCTGGAAACAGCATTCCAGACTTTTTCACACCACCACCAAATATGGAGATAATATAACCTCAATATTGGAGCTCTTGGATGCATGAAGCCTTTTGGCCAAAGCATAACAACACTGAGTCCAGCTTCAACTGATGACTGCAATCCCCTGTTCCTGGGACAGAGGGGTTTGTCCTTGAAGGATAATTACTTCCTGGAATAAAGATGGAAATACAGTGTGCATTTATTATTTCAAGATACAAAATTATATTTGGATATGTTGAAAAATACATTGTGTGCCAGAACACAACTCAGTTAAAGAGTGTATCTCCTCTTTATCAGTAACTGTCTATTTTATCTATTTCTCCAGCTGTTTGTTACCTCTATGTTTTTATCAGTAATGGTTTCAAAAGTTTATATATCTTGGACAGAAATATTAAAAAACAGGTTAAAAGTCCAGCTCTGCAGGACCTCATGACTTTACTATTTCTATTCACCAACACTGCCTTTCTGTGCCATACAGTTAAAGTCAGCCCAACTGAAGCCTAATATTCAGAAGAGCATTTACAGTCCAAATAAATGCAGCACAGTAACATTATCTAATGGGATTCTCAATCTTCAAACTTCATGGGAAATAGCAGTGGCATAAAACTGGAGAAAACAGTAAGTAAATCAGTGTAACAAATTCACCAGCACAGAATCTTACAATTTTATCACCTTTTAAAAATGTGGATAGTTGGAGTGGGTTTCTTTTCCATTTGGATTAATTAGAGAAAAGGATGGCTTTTTTAACAAATGGCATATTTTGTCCCCTCACAACTTGTTGCATTTCTTGTAAGTGCTTGATACTCCTCCACTTCCCCAACATCCCCACTCTTTCTACTAAAACCCCAGTCTTTACACTCTTCTTACCTCAGTAAAAGATTAAAATGTTGAAGTGTATGCACATTCTGCAACTCATGTAGAATACTTTTTTAAATGCATCTTAAAAAAAAATATGGTATGGCTTAGGAGATTGGCATCAATAAAAATGTTCCTTCTTTACATGCACAATCTGAAGATGTTGCTTGCTGATCTTTAAAGTCCAGAGATATTTCTGGGGGTACTAAGTCATCCTGTAGGTATAACCTACTTCAAATTACATCAAAATGGAAACTTTTTTGCCATCTTTAATAACAGACCATAGAGGAAAGTGAAAAGCAACACCCAGGCATTTAGAGAGCACAGCTCTGCTTTGTGCCGCTGTCACTCTGCACTTTCACAGCTAAGTTCAGCTAACGCAACCTTGGTTGCTCCCATAAGCGAGAGGTCCTACCCTACCTAGAACCTCCTGTTCCCAGCCCATCCCTGACATCTCCTCAAGCAATAAAGGGGCCATGGGGTAAGCCAGCTGAAGGAGATACCGGATTTGTCCTGCAGCAGTGGACAGTTAGCACAAAGCAGCAAACACCACCCCAGAGACAGATTCAGAGATCAAAGGCAAATCAGAATTTGCTCACGAAAACTTCAGCAGTTCTTCCTCTCTCCAGGAGGCACCTGACAGACAGGTCATGGCACACCACTGTCACCTGTGCTATATCCAGTCATTAAGAGAAGAGACTTTAGGGCTTTCAACTACTAAATTAACACTAAAACAAAACCAGAAACCAATACTGGATGTGCTATTCCACCTCAGTTTCATTGTCAGGACTGTTTTACACCAGTGTCATCCACAAGGATGACCACTGGTTTTGTGTCAGAGCAAAAGGCTAGTGGCATGATCACCCTGATAATGAAATGCAAAAGAAAACCTAGTGTCTTTGCCAGACTAGTGCTTTCAGAGTGTACTTTGAAGGCTTTCTGAACTGCAGCCCAGGATTTTTGCAGTGAAGCAGCTGAGCAAATTATTTTCAACCTCCCTGGTGACACTTTTTATCCAAGAGTTTCTATCATCATCTCTCTGTTCAATTCTCAATTCACATGTTGGCCGCTTTCTCCCCTCCTACAGGCACCGATGACAGAAGAAAACAACACAAGTCTGGCACTTCCAGGCACTTTGAAATCTATGTGCTGACACTACCAATAACACACTATGCCCTTACTTAGAAGAAAGCAGACTTAAACCAAAATTAGTTTGATAATGTCTTTAAAGGCCGTTGCTATGTTAGTGAAGCAGCTGGTTAAGCTGGAAGTAGTGCTGTTGCTATGTGTGGAGAATAATAGCATAAAATGCAGTTTACCATCAAAGTCAGCATTTTATTATAAATGGCTGTCATTGTGTCACAATGGCAAACTGCCTGTTTTAAGAAGAAAATCTCAGAGAGAAAATATTTCCACCTCTCACAGAAAAGGAAATATTTTGATGCTTACACTCACATTTAAATTTTTGCTTACTTTTCATTGTATCCTTTAGTGAGCGTAAAAGTACCCTGCGTAACTGAAAAACCTGCTTTCTAAAATAATTTTAAAGAAGCTGGCAAAGCACTGAAATTCTATCTGTATTATATCCATTTGGCACTAAGCATGTATGAAACAATTATAAAATGATATCAAAATGAGCATTGATGCGTGCCTTTCCTGAAAACAAACCAGAATACGGAAGCTTAAAAAAAAAAAAAAAAAAAACACCAAAACTTGGTAAAGTTTCAACAAATGCCTCAAAAAACTTTTTCTTTTTCTTTTTTTTTTTTCATTTTTAAATCAGCTTTAATGAATCTGTGCTTTGAAACCGTAAAACCTTAGGCAGGCTATTTTCCTTTTAATGTTTCAATAACAAATTAAATTGCATAGCAGCATTCTTGGTACTGAACACCATAAGCATAGGGATAGAAGATCCCAGATTTCTACTCAACACTTTCCCTAGAGAAATACATAACATAACCTGACAGATGAATCACTGTGGTTTACATTTACTTAGCGCATACAGATCCATAGGATGACGCCTCCCAGATACAATGAATTGTTTGAGCATGTGATATACTGACAATCTTAAATGCAGTTATTGCATCCCCAATTTCCAGACATCCCAGATCCTTACTGGGGTTATGGGATCTCTGGAAAACCAAACAGATCCTGAAGAACATTTTTTACTAGGGTGCCAAAAGAAGGAACACAAGAGAAATAGGATGAGTCCTAATAACCTGGACATGAGAAAGCCCTGTAACTTCCTAAGGATCATGATCTAGTTCGCAAATTACAACTGTCACAGTTGCCCTGATGAACTAACTTTTCCTAGAAGCAGTAAAAGCTAGGAATAGTATGCACTCCTTAAAGCTCCAATCTAGCAACAAAAATAACCCCTACCATTGAAGAAAAAATTTTAGATTAATCTGAATTAAAAGAGAATAAAATAACATCATTTGACGTGGTTTTCAACACTACTAAATTCCCAGAGAAGAAAAATTAGAGTGAGTCTTAAAATCCACTATACTGTGATGTCTACACTACATTCCCAAAAGTTGAAACTCATTTATCAGTCAACTCAAGATGCGAAGACAAACAAATTACAAGAAAAACCATTATTTCATCACACACAGCTCAACAGCTCAAAGTATGAACAAGATTTCACAACTGCTGGTAATAAAACAGTCAGCCTTACACTCGTTCTGCTAAGATTCGTAACGCTACTGTAAGTATATCACAGTATTACAATAATGTAGCAGAGAATCCTAGCAGTGTGTTGGCAACAATGTATGTAGATCAAAGAGAAAACTACTTGGAAAGGAAGCAAAAATTTTTCAAACAACACAATGAAAAGGCATGGGCAGTCTATAGTAGATGAGTACGCTGAGTAACAGCAGAGAATGAAAAAGAAATCTGATTTCTTTTTAGCTTGACACAAATAGCTAAAAAGTTGCCAATCATTTTAACTGATCCATATTTGCAGAGCACAAATCTTTGTCTGTCGAGGTTCTGATCCACCACTGTCTGCTTGTTCAGCTGATATAGCTGAGGTTTGTGCTTTCTGAACTACAAGCCTGGAATTCATTGACCGCAGATGGCACAGCTGAGGCTCCTGTCGCAGGCTGTAGCCTTGGACAGAGCTCAGACCTACTGCCAGCTTCAGAAGCATGGAATGACCTTCCCCAAAGCAAAAAGATTTGAGATAACCAATTTCATAGCAAGGATGGGCAGATCCACTAGGGCTCACAGGCTGCAAAGAGCACAAAAATGAAGAGGCACTAATTCTGGTTTCTGACAAAGAAGCAAAACACAGTTCATAGAAGGAGACAACTCTAACAGGAAACAGGGACAAGGGAAAGAACAGAGAACAGCCCTCCACTAGTGCTCAACACAACACGTGACCTTAGCACATCAGGGTGATGAGAGAGGCCATCCTGCTGCACAACCCATCTCTGACATGGTGTCCATACCCTTACCTGCCTTCTCTGAAGGAAAAGTTAAAAACAAAACCAAAGCCTAACAAACAAACAAAATCCAACTAATTTTAAATCAGAGTAGACCAGCAGTCAGAGAAAATAAAGATCCGAAGGTATAACACATTACAACTCCAAGTACCATAGTAATGAAGAAAAACGTAGGAAAATTAAGAGAAGTATTAGAGATGCATTTGCTGTCGAATGAGCTGCTTACCTGAAACCAAACAATAAACTAAAAAAAGCACGAAATAATTATCAAAACATGTACTAAGGTCTAGCATGTTGAATACAGCTGTCATACTGTCCATTGAGCTCTTTAAAAGTTACTACTGTGCATTCAAATATTGACTTCTAATAAGGAGTAAAGCTCCAAGAAAAGGACTTAAGTTAGTTTTACAAGGCCACTTTAAACCTCTTCTCCCTGAAAGGTCAGTCTTGCTGTATTTCCACGTGGCTACTACTTTTATCAACTCTATAGCATAAGTGCAATATAGCTGGATGAAAATCCCAATGGTAGCTCAAAGGAAGGGGAAGGAACAAACAGTCTGGAACACAGGGAAAAGCTGGACCACGTTTTTGACACTGGCAAGAGGGGATGCTAACAGCATGATGAGGAAGGGAAAAAAAAAAGAAAAATCAAACATACTTTCATTTATAGCCAGCTGTCCATCACAGCTCTGGCCTTTGACATGTCTTTAAAATTATGCTTAAGAATAAGCTTAAAGTAACAAGAAAGATTTCATATTATAAATAATGTTCCCTGTAGAAAAAAAAAAAAATTGATTATACAGTAAAGGCAACATTGTAAGTATGCTTCTGTGTTCCAAGGAATTTTAAGAGTTTAAGACTTCAAACAAAATCACACTGATAAGTTAAACAAAGCAGAGACTCATAATAAATTTGTAAGGTTTATTCTTTGATAAAATTCTAGATATATATAGATAGGTATACATTGTGCATATATGTCCATAACTCACCTGGCCCAAAGACAGTAAACATTCTTAATCCCATACATGCACATCACCTACTGCTGGAGTTGGTGAGCCTTGGTTCTGTTGTCAGAAAGGCTGTGAATAAATCACTTCTAGGGTTTTCAGCTACATTTGAGCTGGTGGTCAAGAAATAAACCTGCACATTCTGCAGAATAACTTTGTATTTCTACTAGATGACTTGGAGTTAGAAAGCAACTTGCAATAAATCTCAAAAACTATTTTCAGACAATTCTCTGAGAACTCTGACCAAGCAGGAAAGAGAGAAAATCAGCATAATAGATAGAATTGTTCTTCTTTTTTATGCTTCTTTTTCTTACAGTGAACAATGAACAGGGAGTTCAAAAGCGTTTCAGTTGATAAATTGTTAGCGTACCAGCCAAACTTTCAATAAAGTTACTTAGAGACTTCTCTGCACTTTTTCTGCTTTAATGTTTTTACCTAATTATCTGTATGCAGATGCATGTCTACATATTTATTTCTTTTGTTTTTATTTCTATTTGTTTCTTTTCCATCCCAGGTGAAGGACCTGCCATTTGACCTTGTTGAATTTCATAAAGGCACTGCCAGCCCATTCCTCATCAGCCCATTTCTCCAGCTTGTCTACGTTTCTCCAAACGGCAGCCTTGCCCTCAAGCATATCAATCCCCAGAGTTTCTTTTCATCTGTTAAGCTTGATGAGGGTGCACTCAATCACCTCCTCACATGACTGATAATGATGCTCGAACAGGAGAGGTCCTAGTACAGACTCCTGCAGCATTTGCCTGTAACTGACCTCCAGGCAGTATACCATACTCTCCCCATTAACCATGACCTCTAAGCCCAATCATGCCAATAGGATTTTACCCAGCTAGCTGTGCATCCTAACTTGGATACAGGAGTATTCTGAGAGAGTATCAAAAGCTTTGCTGAAGTCAAGGTACCTATTATCCATTGCTCACCCCTTGATCACAAACCCAGATATTTTTATCACAGAAGGCAATCACATTGGATGAGCATGAGTTAGTCTCAGTAAGATCATACTTTTCTTCTCCTCAGTATGTTCAGAAATTATGGGACACTTTCAGTCTTGGTGAAGAACACTAGTTTTAGCAATGAAAAACAGCATAAAAGAATTTACTGGTAATTATTTTATGAATTATCATTTATGAAATATATAATTTATTTTATGAATTTACATCATTTTCCTAAAATTGATCACAAAAAGGCAACTGAATGCTCACTGAAGCAAGAGATATGCATCTTTAGGCAGTCTGAGTGCTGTCACTAAGATGGCCCACACTAAAGAGCACCCCAGCTATCTCAATACAGCAGAGCTATATTCTAAATCAGCTCTTATGCTAATGTTGTATAACATACTGGTTAAACCTCGCCACTTTGAAACACACATCAGGATGGATCTTTTCCCCAGTTTAGAATGTACATATGGCAGAAACAGTTCATAAAGAACTAATTTGACCACAGCTGGGATGCACATATAAAACATCTTGCAGAAAAATGTTAGCACAATCATAAAACTTACTGCCTCAACACACCAGGATTTTATTATTCCAATATGTATCATTTTACACTATAAATGCCAAAAATAATTCTGAAATACTAACGTGGCTTCTTCCTTCATAGCACTGAAAACATAATGCCGTAGTGTGAAGATAGTGGAGCAGAGATAATAAGAAATGAAAACAAACACACAAGTAATACAAACTAGCCTGAAAAGTTTAAAACATGACAGTCAAAGCCAAAAGGGTTGGCTACAGAGCTAGGCAGAGCATCCTAAAAAGCAATGAAGAGAGTAGGTAATAAAACAGTTATGGCGTTTATGTCCTACACAGCATTGTCAGGGTATAGCAGAGATGTTCAACAGAGAGATTTATATGCTTCCTGAAAAGCCAGGAACTGAGAACAGATTACCAATGTGTTAGGCATCATAAAAATACAGAGTAGCAGAGGATTCCTCTCCAGAACAACTTTCAATTTAAATAGCCAAGACTGTGGAAAGATAAAAGAGACATGACACACGGCAGGGTGCATCTCAACACTGTTTGGTATAGTGTTTCATAGAAAAGTGTTAAACTGATATTCTATCAGCCAATAACTAACTTCCTAATGCCATGCAGTAAACTTACCTCTTGTAAGTGACTGGGATTAAGAGATCTCACCAGTGTACATACATACCCAAAGGAAGGGTGCAAACAAGACATTTTCAGTGGTGCCAAGTGACAGGACTGCATAGTTTATGCTATTATGCTGATGTTGTACAACATACTGGTTAAATCTTGCCACTTTGAAATCCACATCAAGATGGATCTTTTCCCCAGTTTGCTGCTATAAAACCATTTGTAATACTTTCATAACACCATTCTAAGTATCCTAAAGCAGTAAATTGCTAAGAAAACATTAGCTGCTAATAATGGTCAGAGAATGTGGAGACAATAGAGAAAAGTTTTGTTTTGTGCAGATAGATACCCCTGCTTAACCTAAAAATATTTAGGAACATACTAACCAACTTCAGTAAGAGACAGGCAAAGAAAAATTACTTCTGAAATTTCATAGCATGACCCCTTATTAGCCTTAAGATAAATTGCTCCATAGGCACTGGAATCGTTTGGGAAAGAAAACTGAATCAGAAGTCAATAGTAAATTTGAAAATAAAACTCACCTGGCTCTTCTTATCACTTCATGACACTATGCTGATTTTTATTGCATTCTTGTCCTCCACTTTTTCACAACTGTTGTTTTCTGATGCCAGAAACTCTTCTTAACAGTGAGAATATTTAATCTGGTGCAAGGACTCCCTGTTTATTTCTGAGGATGCCACATACAACCAGGGTAACACTGCTGAAATACGTAACATGAATAGGAAAAAAAAGCTTCTTTTGACCAAATGCCTCTAAATCTCCCAGTCGTTGTCTGTAATAATTCCTTAAATGATCTTTTTAAGTATAAAGGCAACTGAATTGATGTAAAATATTCATGAATCCACTAGGCTGGTGACTCATATTTGCCTAGTTAACCACAATTAAATACATCTATACAAACAATTTCTGAGTGTGTAGCCTAAAACATAAAACTTAATAGTAAAGATTTCAGAAGCCAAGAGCTGCAGCAGCAGCCTCCAAACTTCACCAGTCTGACCAGTAGTTAATAACACACAATGGACAAATTTGTCCTTCCCTCCCCTCAAAACTACTTTTTAATTCCATGCTAATGGAAGCAAAAGTAGAAAGTCTTGGTAAATACAGCAAGACAATGCTGCACTAAACAGATCCTTTTCACTACAGAGATCCTTTTCATGCCAGAAATCATCATGGACATATAAGACCCCCTTCAAGTTTGTGTGGCATTACAACATTCAGTTGACATTCCACGAAGTCTTCTTCTGAGGCTTTTTATTCCCTTGCCATTTAAATTACACTGTTAAACATACAAAATACTCTTCATAAGTTATCTTGCTTCTTCAGTTTTTCTATACTCATGCTCAAAACTAACATTTATTTTAGGTCTCAGAAGTTATAATTCTATTAATAAATTAATATTTAAATCTCAGATTAATTAGCCCTCCTTTTGCCTTTCAAAAATTATGGGCATATTGTTTATTAATAGTCACAGTTACAATTACATTAAAACTGTAATGAAAAAGTATATGGCAAGTTACACGTATCCTCTCATACAAAGGCTATCAAGTCATTACAGTGCAGCATGTGACAGAAAGCCAGCAGTTAGAACAACAGGAGATAGATACAAGATAACCTGCAATTTACTGCAATTAACCTGTCATTTACCACCTGGGCACTCTATTTTTCAAATAGAAAGATTAAAATGAAACTGATGTTTCTTAAAAGCTGTAAATGAAGATAAAAAACTGTAACAAAAATATAAGAACTTAAAGGCAGAATAGACAGAAGAAAAACCTGAATTCTGGAAAATGAGAAGTGCAGAAATGTAGATGAAGAAATGAACAGCAAGAAAAAAGAAAAGGCCAAGGCAAGTGAGATGCCAAGATGCAGAAAAGATCTGGATTCTGGAAGGTATGCAAAAGGAACAGAGAAAAGTGGCATAACACTTGTCTGTTCTTCACTCTGGTTCATACTGGAGTTCTAGCATAACCAGGACAGCAGCGAGACTTTGTTCAGGCCACAGAAGTCCACTATTAGCCTAATTTAAAACAAGATTTCTCGACCAAAAAGATACACAGATCTTTAAAAAGGTTGTTCTAGATCTTCAAACTTTCATATATCCAGAGTTTGGCAAAAACAATGAACTCAGACCTAATGCAGTGTTTTCTAGTTGCCGTATGTCCCCTAAATGTTTTAGACACAGAAGAAGGGAACATCTATAAGCTTCTAGACACCAATAAACATCTGTGAAGATGTCTTTCAAGTGTGTGGGGAGAATCATTTTGTTGACACTTTTCATACCAGCAACTGTCTTTTTCAAGTAACACTTAAAGAATCACACCAAGGAAGACTACAGTATGTATGCTCAATGGGAAAGCTAGTGCATTTTATAATATGAATAAGCACTAAAACTCCGTAGAAAGCAGGATCTTCAGCATTTATGCATCCAGAAGTCACTTCTTTTTTATTTCCTGTACTTAACTCCAATTCTGGTAGCACAAATTCATACAGCTCAGGACAAGACAGATAAATCTGTTTCACTGCAGCTGTCGAACCCACTTATGCCAAGGATTCATTGCATTTAGCATCTGAATTACTAACATGGATTATACAGGAAAGCATGAGGCAATACAATGGAAAGATCTGAGCAAAATAATCATGACATAATCTAAGAAAAATACGAAGTAGACCAAGATGGTCAAGTAGATGTCTGAAAAGAAGACCTGTGCCATTTTTGACTCCTTTCAAAAATAAGCATTAGCAGGTCTCTGATGGATGTGATGAATATTTAAATAATACAGATTGCTTACAGAACTTTGTGGCAAATAGTTTATAAACCTGTATTTTTAAAATTACTGTATCCCTTGTTAATGTTCTTCTGAACACTACTTCCCATTTAAATTAATTTTTCTAAAGCAACAACCAACTCCTCTTTTCATTCTTTCAGTGCTATATTTTGTCTTACAATCCCTTTAATTTTTTTTTGTTGTTCCCTCTTCATTAAAACCATCTAAGCAATCTTCATTTCTTCTCTGATCTCCATTCTTTTCCATCAGTTATACACTCTCTGTATCTGACCTACTTCAACTTACAGAGGAATAAATAGTCATTTAAAGTATATATTCATTTTCAGCCTGTTACCCAAGGAAATGAGGGTTCTGCAACCTGATCTTCTTTTTCTGACCATTTGTCAGTCTCCTGACAGCCGTTTTGCAGCCAAATGAAAGTCTTAAACATATTAAGTTCCTGCAAGCTTGGTAAGAATCAGTGTCTCTGGGTGAGTTAGATTAGTACTCCTACTAATTTAGTAATCCAATAAAAGATAAACTGCACTTAACACTATCTTTCCCACAGCTCTTTCTGCAACCAGGAAGCACCAATAAACTGTGGGGTTTTTTGCTACTTTCTGACTAGGCAGCCATCTAGAAAGGAGCTGAGCATCCCAATGTAGGTAAGTAAATGGAGAATATGGAATGCTGGCAGGTAGGAAATATGGAACATAAATCCATACAAAACCAGATTTCATTACTTATGTGGTAATTATATTTCATTCTTTATCATTATGTTGTTACCCAAAGTAAAAAAAATTAATTAATTTCTATGCCTTCATAGCACCATATGAGAAAAGATAGAAAGACCAAATCAAAAACCATGGAATCTGCATCTGAGAGTTCTCTGGTTGGTGGGGTTTTTTTCAGGTTTCCATTTCACAGAACATTTCTACTATGTTGTTGGGATTTTAAAATCATTAACACAGAGCTATCACTCAGTAATATGCCTGTAACATTTAATTTAAATTTCCATTAAAATACCACGAAACATGAAACAATAGTTATTTTCTATTTAAGTAACATCTCTGTTGCTTCTACTACAATAACTTCATTTTGATCTTTTTGAAGCATTTCATTCAATTCAGTAAAAACTACAAATTTATATAGACTGAGTCATGACGTAAACAAAGGTTGAGGTTCGGCAATATTTCCTCTACAGATAAACTTGAGTTTCATAACCTATTAATCTATTTTCTGGCAAATGCCACTATTAAACTCATCCAGCTTGTTCCATCAACATTTCTTGATATTCAAGCTAAAACTAATAAAAACATTACATTAAAGAACTCCTCCCAATGCCAAAGACATTTAAAAGGTTAATCATGTGCCTTTTAGTTCTATTTACAGTCAACCAAATTCTTTCTCCATTTCCATTAAGTTTAATGGTCTTTGTGCACAAGGAACATGCTACTTAGAGCTCCAGTAAGCCAATGACATTTGATGAATTAGCACAGAACAATAAAGTAGTAACACACAAAGTGACCTAGAAGCTGCCACAAAATATATGCATTTTTTATTGACGTCAATGAAAGCCTCTTCAATGACAAACACCAAATCGAGCCTCACGTTTAAGACAGACCTTGACATATGATAAAGCTACATTTAATTGCTTCACTGAAACTTTTAAGTGTTAGCCCACGTACACTACTTATAGTGATTTTACAAAGTACACAAAAGAAAGTCTATCTATTAACCAAGAAACATTTTAAATAGCCTTTTTCGATGAGAGATGTTCCTGCCCATGGCAGGGGGGTTGGAACTAGAAGATCTTAAGGTCTTTTCCAACCCTAACTATTCTGTGATTCTATTCTATGATTCTATGAGCTGAAAAAAAGTCATGCAAGTAACCTGAGAAAAAATCCTGCTTCCATTAACTGATACATATTTTTTCCATTGCACTGATCACCATAGAATCAAAAAGCCAGCAGTGTGAACAAATTATCAGCATTAAGAGTTTATAATATTCCATATCTATTTATCGTCTGCTCCTCAAAGAACCAACTCCCATTTCTTGTATTCAATGATACACAGAAAATAGAATTTTCTACTTTAAGCAACAACTTAAAAGACATGTTGAACCCTTTATATGCTTAGTGACTAAAAGACAGAAGTCATATTTGTATGTGACAGAATAGTCAAAGCTAGTAAATCATTCATTTCAAAGTTCTGAATACTGCTGAATAAAGTCCTCTTTCTGCTCATTATGTATTATTAACATATCTGAGACACAGTTTTTACTCTAAACAATCTGAAACGTGATAGCATTAGATTAAGTGTCACATGAAGATTTTTCTTCCAATCCCTAAGGAAACCTTTATGTTCTATGGCAGATATGATGCAAACAGAAAACCATGAAGTTGGTGTAAGAACCATACATGGTGCACATGAGCCTTTCTTGTCTGAAGCTTTGATTTCCTAATACAGTGCTAATGAATAGAACCATAGAATGGTTAGGAAAGGACCTTGAGATCATCTAGTTCCAACCCCCTCGACATGGGTGGGGACACCTCCCACTAGACCAGGTTGCTCAATGCCTCATCCAGCCTGGCCTTGAGCATTGAGTCAGAAATTAATTCTGTATCACTGTAATCATTGAAATGCCTATAGAGATCTCCCCATTTACATCCTCTACATATGCAAGGACCAGAGAGAAAAAATACTACACACGAATCCCTTGAAATACCAAGGAGGTTTGTACACCTCAGAGCACAACAATAAAAAAGCACAGCCAAACTTGTCAAGTGTATTGACAAGAGTGACAATAGATACTCGAAGAGAAATATTTATCAGCTATCGATCTGTTATGGATCTTTATAAAACTTAGTTTGGCAGTGGAAGGGCTAGAGGGAAGACCAGTTACTGAGCACTGTAGGTGGTAAACAAAATGTGGTTACTGTTCTTACCATTTTCCTACTCTGAGCAACATTTACATTTGCTTACAGAAAACCACTATACACTCCCATTCACAGAAGCTCATCTATTTACTGTTCAGTAACAAAATCTGTGTTCTCTGATATTCTTTAGAGCTGTTTTTGCAGAAAGCTTTTCATGAGTAGGTTCATCACAGTATCTAGATTTCTCCGGTAAAATTGTTTGGAATAAAATATAATTTTACAGAGAGACTGTTGCTTAGCCTTTGATGTCACTTATTTTCCTCAAAGTGGAATTGGTAAAGCAGATACTAAACAGCTGGCATGCAGACTTCAGAAAACTGGAAAAAGGGACTAAGTGACTGTATTGTAGTGTGTTCAAGAAAATTAGACAAAGTATCTAAATCTTTAAAAGCTACTGGAAGCACGAAACTATGAAAATATGTATCTGCATTGCACAACATAGGAAAAAGGAGAGATTTATGAATATTTTATAAATGGTAAGACCATGGCACAAAGCGATCAAATATCTAACCAAATATCCTAAGTAGAATGTGCCAGAAAGTACTTGTAAGGCACTTGACTAATGCAAATCACAATTTCTTTCTCTATACTCCTGCATTTCTGATGTTTAGTTATAAAAGCATTGAGTCTCTCAATGCACCACAAACGCCAGAGATAATGTAGTATATATTAGTACATAGTGGCAATGTTTGAACACACACCAAAACAGTGGTTTTGCAGTTCTGTCATTTGCAGACCAAGTAACTTAACAAAACTGGCAATATGCTTCTTTTCACAGCTGGATGGTAAAATCACGCACACTTACAGCACAAGCATTATACTTTAACCAAGTGGTTTTACATTACCACTTAGTGTTTTTCTCATCCGGAAAGGTTGATTAGCATTGTCTGTAAACAACTGCAAGTCTTCAGCTACAAGACATAAACCCAAGTACAGTCCCAACTTCCAGCAGACTGCACTACTAGTCTAAGTAATATGACTGGAGTTGAAACAGACTATTGCTCAAGCAAGTGGATAAATACCTCACATAGAGTTCAAACAGAACAAAGAATGAATTTTATGATCTGAAAATTATATCATTGTAAGTATTTATAATACCAGCAGTCTCTTCTCTTGGTGAATGATCAATTCCCATCACATCACCTGATTTTAAAAAGTGATAAAGATTATTCTAATGCTTAACAAGGTTCTTTTAGATTGCTAAAGATTAAAACTTTTCAGTACTTTACTAATTCAATTTCTGGTTGCTTTTCTTCTTATATGTTATCTTTCATATTCTATCATCGAAGAGAAAACAGCCTGAACTAATCCCTCTTAAAGACTTCTTTGTTGTAATTAAACTTTAGAAATAAAATCTTACTTTTTTTTTAATTAAATAAGCTTGCAAAACAACCATATAACATCAGCACCTCTAGCTCACAAGCTATAATATTGATTTCATGCATTAATTCAACTCACAAGATTTGCAGGGAGAAACAGGCAAACAGGCTAAAAAATGTTCAAGACTTGGGGGATTTTAGGAGTACTCTATATTAGCTTAACACAAAAAAGTTATCATAGAATATATTGAGTTTATTTAGAAGAAACCCTTCAATTTTGGTGAGCACTGTTGTGTGGCAGACCAAAAATCAAAGCAGTCCATAAATCCAGGCTCTTTAGCACAGAAAAAAGATAGGAGGGAAGGTAAATGGTTTGTCCAGTTCTATATTAGTAGCACTGGAAAAGGTAATAGCATAATGAAAACTAAGCCTAATCAATATATCCATCAGGTCAGCACGTAGCCTGTCATCCTACTAGGTACAGCTCTAAGACTTTGGGTAAGTATCTTAAAAAAAAGGAAAAAAAAAAAATCACATGCACATACACACAAAAAAAGAAAAAACAAAAAAAAAACAAAAAAAAAAAACAAAAAAAAAAACCAAAACAAAACGAAAAAACCCTCATTATTCAAAAAATAGATTTAAAAAAGAAAAAAAAAATCAAACACCTCCATTTGGCAATCTCTGCAGCCCATGTTTATATTCCAAGAATTTCAGATTGCCTTCACAGAAAGCTCACCATAAAAGAAAAATACTTACAATAAGACAAATACAATGCATTACACTATTACACCACTGTGAAACTTCACCCCAAGTACCATTAGAATTCAATCAGCATCACTTGCACTGGAAAAGAAAAAAACAACCCCTACATTGGAGCTATAAAATATATTTATCATATTTTTATTATCATATATTTATAGAGCTATAAAATAACTTCTAAACACAGTCTACATGTCACTACTCATTTATGTGAATAAGTGCCTTTCAATTTGAAGCTTGTAATATGGATGCAGGCAAAGGGGAAAAGGTTTTATGAGGAATTCAGACCATATCAGCCCTATACACATAGTTAAACTACACAGAAATTACTTTTTTTATTTAATCAAGGTTTTCAATAGTCAGCCCCTTTTTCAAGTACCACTTACCAATACATACATGAAAACCTGATACAGGAATTTAAAGATTGACAGCTATTTTTATACTGGGAGGGAGAAGAAAACAGAACTACACATTCATAAATGCCTCAGTGTTGAAGTACTTCCCTAAAACAATATGCATGGGAACAAACAAAAAGGCTTCCATTCAAAGCTTTCCTGAAATATAGAAGAGCAAAAGAGGTGAGTAATTGCTTTCTAAAATTGTTATATATATTCTCATAACATTAACATTACTGCCTGCAAGCACAGTTCCAGTGCTCTGCTTCTGGAAGCCAAGCAACAGTCCACAGCACGCTCTAGCAACATGGAACTACAAGACCAAAAGACAGGAGTTTCTTATGGAAACAGTGACAAAAGTTAAATGTCATCATGCAAGCAGTACAACTTTAATCACGTTTTAGAGGTATGAGATCCATTCAGCAAAAAATCCAAGGAGCAATATGTAAAATGGCAAAAGATCAAGAACAGATAGCCAAGAAACACAAATCTGGTTTCAAGATACCTATGATACAGCTGTACAGTTCAATGCCTGCTGAGGGCAGTTAATACATAAAAACCCACATCAGACTCACTGATCTTGATTTTCCTTTATTCACAGTCCAATTAGATGAAGTAAACTTAAAAGAATGGGAACAACAAGCTGGTAGACCAATTGATCTCCTAAAACATGCTGCCAGTTAAGTATAGGACACCAAAGATCTGCTACTGACAATTATTCCACCTCTCTGATGACAAAAGTTGACAAAAATGCTACCTGTGCATTAAGGAGAAAGCTCTAATACACACTGTAATTTCTACAGTGTGTAACGGCTCCCTGCAAATAGGGTTAATAGAAAACAGGCAGAGAATTTACCCTAATCTGCTCCCCAGGGCTGTAGTACCCACCAGTTCTCACTGCAGCTGCTTTCTCTCTTGCTCAGAGTTGCTCTTTTCAGTGAGAAAGCAGACATTTTTCTCAGCCTGTTGAGCATTTATTCTGGCCTCTGTAGAACCTTTCCTACAGAAGAGTAAACACCAAGAGCCCAGAAGAACATACACCCCTTCAATGGGCTGTGCTATAGCCTCCTGAAAAAGCAACCTCAGAATTACTATTGGTGATATCAACCCATAACTATATTTCTGCAGAGACACCACTATTTCTTTTTCTTTTTTTTCTTTGCAAAATTCAGTTATCCAGGCTCACAGCAACCCATTAGCCCTTAAAGCTCAGTTCACTTTACAGAGCTTTTATTATGAAGTCACGAAGGAATAGCTCTCAGCATTCCTTTGCACTTACAGTAGCAACAGGTCACAGAAAGTTAGGATGACTAATTAGGTAATAAATGCAAATCTTTATGATTATATGTGGCAAATACTTGCCTTTTAAGTAATACAACAGCACAAAAATATGCATTTGCAAGTTTTCCCTTGCAAAAGTGAAAATGGAAAATTGATACTAATCAATTTAAAGTTTAAATAACATGCTCAACTCAATTCAGGGTGAATAAAATACAGGAATTTGCACAATCCCTTAAGAGTACTTATTCCTGAGATAGATTTCCCACTTCCAGTAATACATGCATTTCAACATAAAAAGCCACTACAACCACATAATTTTACTCTGAATGTGACCACTAAAGCACTGGGAAGTGTTCCATTGGCTTTTAATCAATACCACACCACCCAACAGCTCATAGCCAGAAAAATCCACACAGACTAAACTGTCCAAAGCTTCCAAGCAAATCTGTTGAGCATGCTGAAGGGAAAAAAGTTTTGCCTGAAAACTCGATTTCTCAAAGGGAGAAAAAACATCTTTAAACAGTTTTGTAGGTTGTAAAGTAAAATGTTTTATGGATATTTCATATACATCTCATGTTTCAGTTTCTTGAGCAGCATCTTTCATGATAGCTTAGCCTTCCAGTAAAAACACAGATGATCAATCAAACAGTAGGAAAATGTTACCTGCCTGGGTAGGAACTGACACCTTTGCTGTGCCTGCACTAAATGCAGCCATCTGAATCCACATGCAACAGCTGAGGAGTCAGCAGAGCATGGTCAAGGCAGAGGTTTCTTTACGGGCAGCGTATGTTGACAACCACGAGTTTCACATATTCAAGGTTACAGCTGAAGGTATAAAGGGGAGAAATCACTCCTGATCCCAGCTCCCTCATATGTGAATAAAACACAAAGATGCAGGATGCTTACATTACAATAAGCACAGGGCATGCATTCTCTCCCTCAAAAGAAAGTAATCCACTCTGTGGACAGCTAACTCCTCTGAATCACAACCACTGTACCACTCATACTCCAGCCCTAGGGAATAAAGAGTTTTAGTCAGAAATCAGCAAAGATAGTCAAAGTAAACAAGGGTCTTACTAAATTTTTCACTTGTCCATGAAATGTGCTTTGAGAATGTACATATAGACAAGAGGCTCAGTAATCTAAAGACAGCCTTCACTGTTACATTTATTAAGGAGGCAGCAGAGGCAACACATAGTTTTTGAAGAGCCTCGTGTCACTTCCTTAAGACACGATTTTTATGCTGATCTATTTAGCTACATTTTAGGAGTTGATGTTGGGTTTATATTCAATCCTCTAGAGTTAAAGCACAAAGAATCACACTATGTCTCAATCAGAAACAGTATACCAGAGCTCTATGCACATACAACCTATACAACCCATTCCATTTTTCTTGTGAAAGCCTTTAGAAAGATTACAGTTCAGTCTGTGCATAAAATTATTTCTACACTCAGTAAAATTAAACTGCTGATAGACTTCCCTTGCAAAAGGCTGGCTCCCACCTCCAGAAAGGAAATCTCCAACATCCATCATGAAAAAGGAATTACAAATACAACTATTTTTCTTCCTTTTAGGAACAGATCTACAAATAAGGACAGCTGTATTACACTACTAAGATCTTGCATTTCTTCCATGTGGCTGAACTAAGTGGCTATGGTGACTGAGCAAAAATGTACTAAAAAAAGTTTAAAAAATCCTGCTAAAGTCAAAATAACTACATGTAACCTAAAATAACTACATGTACCCACCCAGGTATCTCACAGTACATCGAATTACATGATAATGTTATATGAAGAGGGCAAAAAGCAACCTGACATGGGCACAAAAGCAAATCACAAAGACAGGAAGATATGACACTCATTGCATCAAGTGTGCAGTAGATCCGTGCTTCTCAAGTAACGCATGATGAAAGGCTTACTTAAGAACCTAAACACACAATTCATACACACAGCCTTTTAGAACCCACTGCTTAAGAAACCACAATAAATTATATCTTTCAGAGACTGAAGTGTGCTTTCAGCACGCTGATAACCTACTAACATTTAACTGACGGCAAAGTATCATGGCCCTGGGGACAAAAGCTCATCAGGTACTCAACTCTTCAATTAGAGATGGTAGTAAGGGCACATGTTGAAGAGGAGCAAGACTTGGATTCAATCCCTTGTCAGCACAAGGGTTCTCCACTCCAATCTTCCATCTCCCTGGGGTGTGACCTTGTTATCAAATTATAGGATAAACTGGGAGATCAGCCTGCTCATATTCTATTGCTGTTATTACACTATATCACATAGAATAAGCACCAAACCACAGTAAGAGAGAAAACAAATGGGAATGTGATCACTCCTGTAAGGAGGTTACTCTCAAAAAGGTCTTGGCTTCCCATCTTTGTCTTCAAAATGATGTGTTTTATTAAAAGGCTTTACAGCTCAAAAGGTATCAAATTCTGGCAGATTCAACTACTGACACTTTCAGTGTGATCTGAATCTTTTGAGAACAGTCCAAGCTTAAGTGATCATGACATACAAGCACCCTACCTCAAACCTAAACCAGTCCTTGCCATCAGCACAAGAAAACAAAAAAAACAGGGATTAAAAAAAAAAAAAAATTTTTTGCTGGTATAAACACCTCACAAAATTCAGAAAAATAATCACTTCAGAAGTTATTTTCTAAGTACATGAAAACTCTAATCTAAATCTCAGAAGAGACATCACATACCAAGCTTTCACATCGAGCCTATCAAATAACATACGCACAGAAGGCATAGTTTCAGCAGTTTGAAATATGCTCAAAATGACAAATTCAGATTGAATATAGGCAACTATGAAATATACTACACTTTATGTAGTTCAAACTTTTTACCTGTCTGGATTTCTGTGAAAAGCAACAATGTACAAAATACAGGTCTAAACTAATTTAAGTGACTTAAAATATTTCCTGTATATCTTTTTAAGCTGTCAGCCTCTGAAATCAGGGATGTATCTTGATCCAGAGAAGGAATGATGTTTTTTAAAGAATGCTAGAGAATAGATCAATTTTCTGAGGCAAAGAACTGTTGGTATCTATTGCCTTTAATAGGGAACGATGTCTTTTTTTCACAAGAAGCTTTCCCAAGTTAAATAGTAATGAAGCCTTACTTAAAAGTATATAAATATACATACACAGAGATTCTTTCTTTTTATTCTAGCAAAGAGGTGTTAGATATTTTTTAGCAGGCCAACTACTTATATCCTTTCTGTCAGCAGTAGGTGCCACCTTCAATGAGGGTGTGATTTATCTCACCCGAATTTGCACTCTATCAGGACTCCCTTAACTTTTCTTTTTCTTTTCTATTTTTGCTTTTCTTTTTTTTTTTTTTCTTTTTTTAAAAGGCAAGAAAACCAGACTTTTAAACTAAGGCATTTCCAGAGGCAAATTTCTCTCACCCCAGAATAGGCTCCTGAAACAGCTGGGATAAATGACCTCCATGAGGTAGTCTGTGAGCTATTGTAACTAGCTCAAACTTCAGTACTCGTTCTTAAACATCTGAAACTGACAAAAGAAAAATCTAGCCCCTGTTTGCACATGTACCTGTCCCAGGAATTCTACCAGTGAGAAGTTTCCAATTAATCCTGGGATCCATTCAAAGCCCATGGCAGTCTGCTACAAGCAGGTGCACCCTCATCGACTTGTCTCACAGATGACAAATGCTAGCCTATTTCAAAATTAAACATAATATCAAAAATCTATAAAACACAAAGAAAATATTATTAAAATTAGGCAGCAATTTTTATTTATGTTCACTATAAGTTACTATTTATGTTTCATTCAGAGCTATACAGCAATAAAATACTCAGAGCTATACATCAATAAACACACAAGAGCAATGCAAAGACAAAGCACCTGATTAACTTGGCTAAAGAGGCCTCTGGTGGCAGTTGTAAATAATAACTTCTCAAATTTATGAAATACCTATTTTGATGACATAATTTTCTATATAGCAACAGCTACAGACAGCAGACTTAGCAGTTAGATTTGCTGCGAAAATTTGGACATTACTGCTCATCTCCAAAGGCCTAACCATTTCAGGCCACCCTCCCTCTTGCCTACATCACAGCTGTTAAAACTGAGAGATGTATCTTTATGTCAAAACCCAAAGTCCTGCTCTCTGACAAGATCGCAGCAGAGACTCCTACCAGCAGAGGACCATGCACCCCAGCACTAGCAGAACAGCAATAAGGTTGCAGTGTATCACATGCACCATCCTTTTCCTCTGCATTCAGAGGATAAAGAGATTATAGATATATCTCAAACATATATATAAGACAAACATAAACACTTGTCCTCAGATTTATGGAGGCTGACATAAGTAATCATCTAAGGCAAAGGACAGCCTGTAACAGCTGATGATTTGCTTACTGGCTGGACAAAAGTAAAAGCAATCCCATTATCATTTAAGAGGCCCAAAAAGAACTTAAGCAGACCAATGGACAACAGAGGACTTTCTCTGGCATGGCCAACTTCTGTACTGCTCTCTTGGTCTTTGATATTGGCATCTCAGAAAGAAAATAACAAGTCCCATCACCAGAGCTGACCTTGTAAGCCACTGTCATCTGCAACAGCTACACCAAGCAGTCCCTCTGGGGATGCAGCTACAGCAAGTAGCTATAGCTATAGTTTCCACCCTTCTATCTATGCTGGCTGTCTAGGAGGCAAATTAAGTTAAAAAGTTAAGTGTTGCATACTACCAAATGCAAAACACTAATTATTTTCAACTGAGGAAAATATACAAGATCTACAGAAAGTAGATAATTTAACATTTTTCCCATCAGACTGGGCACCCTGCAGACATACTAACATAAGACCAGTGCTAAAAACATTCACTATTTGGTATCATTGAAAAGCTGCCTAGCCATGTGCACTTTATTTCTCTTGAAATAACTCTCTTATAATTCTTAATAGTAAACTCATTAGCAGATTTAAAGCAACAGGTCTATCTGTTCCATCATTCTATTTATGCCACAGTTACCTTAAAAAAGGTTCAGGATGGAACATAAGCTGAAAGTCTTCACAGAATATCTATTTTTAATGTACAGATTTGCAAAACATTGTACAACTAAAGCTATGCACTACCTAAGCACAGCTGTGATTTTTCCTGACAGCATTTCAGTGCAGGTCCAGTCCAACAAAACAGACTTAATGGCTCTTTCAAAGAGATACTTTGTTTTCATAGAATGTCAACTCAAATTTTTAGAATGGGAAAAAAACTTTGCTAAAAAAAAAAAAGAAAGAAAAAAGGAATAACTTTACTTCTTCATAATGGATTATAAGGGATTTATTACTGCCAAAGATTCTCTTCTTATTGATGACAACTCAACACATTTCATTTTTACAGCTAGTACATCCAAGTAATGTGAAATACACTGTAAACAAACATTGAAAACACATCAATTGAAAAGATCAGATTTATATGGGGCAACACATAGCTATGCATGCAAGCACACAATTTGTTACATATCCGTAACCAGACAATAGGACATTGCCAATAGCGGACGCCCAACATGGATCTTTCCTCCCATAATCTGCTCTGTCCAGCCCCACTGGCAGCCCCTCAGACAAATATAACAGTAAAATTAATACCATGGAGAAGTACAAGCCTTACCATAGAGTAGCAGACCAATGGCTTATCTTTCCCTTTATCACACTTAATCTGTTTATACTGTACCTTACCAAGAGCAAGCCCCTTACTGAGCAACTACAGAATGACAAAACACATGATTAATATATTCTACATAGAGTGTGTCAGTAAGGTGTGTCTAGTCTGTCCTATTTAAACATATGTAGAAACCAATTTAGCTGTAGATATTATAGCTTTTTGTCTTAAATTATAAACTGCAAGCACAGAAAGTACTTGATGAAACCACACATCTTTTTCAAGCCCACTGGTCTTCCAATTCCCTATGCTATTTTACATCAGTATGCTAAAGTTACTAGGCCTGAATTAACTAAGCTGCAGACATCTCTCAAGTTTCAAAGTGATTTGATCAGCAGCACAAAATGAGCTGGTGTACAGAGATTGAATTAGGACACAATGAGCCATACTCCAGTAGGACTGTGGATTTGCCAGCTTAAGGAAACTTGAAGCTTCATCAGAAGCAGCAAGCATTCTGCTAACCCACACAACTTGTCCAAGCTTAAATCAAGGGAGCCATTAACAAAGTAAGGAGTAAAACTTTGGCTATGCTCTAATCTCTAATTGTTAATGCTGTAAATAATCAGAGACAACAACTCCTGCAGAACCTTTTGTAGCACTGCAGTCCAAAAGCACGTTCACTAGCATTTGTGTTGCTGCATGGCAGCCAGGCAGCTTCTCTTCTCCTACAGTTCTCAAGTAGCTTGGTAAAAAGTCTTTTCATGGAAGAGACTTCAGACTAATTTTCATGAGGTAGCTATGGAAAAGACCTGGCTATAAGAGTGGTCACAAAGCAGTAATACTAACATTTATTTTGCAAAATCTAAGTTTATTCATATATCTATACCGTTAAAAGTACCTCATCACATGGGTAAATGAAAAATTAAGGGGGGGAGGAAGATCATAGGGCTTGTAAATGCACCAAAAAAAAATAATCTAACCCTAATTCAGGAAAACAGAAAAAAAGTTAGACAATAATCGGGAAGGGGGAAATCAAGTTTTCCAAATACAAGGTTTTGCTTTAATGATCTCCAGTTTGGTTTTGCTGTTGTTAGGTTTTGTGAAATATGGATAAACAAAACGGAAGCACATTATTAGAGACCTAAAACTAGATAAAGGTTTGGTATAAAACATCAGGGAATAAAAGATAAAGATCTCACTTGATCTCTTCAGACCCAAAACAGCAAATATTTCACAAAGAACCAGAAATAGTGGAAATGCAGTTTTCAAGCACAAGACTGATTAAATCCTGCCCTTTGTTTCAATGCAAAGAACATGTGTTCTAACACTATTTTGAACCCTGAAACATAATGCTCTTTCAATGCTAAAGCAAATGTTTGGTCCATGTAATGTGTACTTCCTCTTCAGAACAGAAAATACAGACCAACATACACAAGAGAACAAAATGTAGGCCTTTAAAAAAATTTAAGAACAAGGTCATCATTATTTACATTTAAATTGTTGTTATTCATAGGGATTTTTGGCTTGTTGTATTTTTAAATTAACATGCATCATTTCCTTACCTTGCAAATGGTCTCTGTATCCCAGGGTAAGATGGTCCTCAGATCAATAACTTCACAGGACACACCAAGCTTTTCTTGAGCCATTGCTGCCACCTCTTTGATCACATGTACCTGAAAAGGCAATGTATTATCACCAAGTAAACATTTAATTTGTTTAAGATTTTCTCAGTTATGCATACTGAATACAAGCAATGACTTAACATAATACCTCCATGTTTAGCACAAATGCTTCTATTTACTAATCTAATAAGCATTTCTTATTCAGTTCATTCTTATTTACTCCTTATTCCTAGTATTTTAGGAGCATTTCAAGAACTAACTTCAATGAAGAATCACTGAAAACAAAACTTGCTATCTAGAAAAGTATATTGCAGTGATCAGTATCACTATTTTATATTTCTAGTTAGTCTGGGGTTTAGGATCAGCGGTTTTTAAGACTGCAATTAAGCTAAGACCCAGCTATATCAGCTATATCAATGTATTTTTAGGTAGCAGTAGCATGGAGTCCTGCAAGAAGCATTCTATGCTTACTAGAATCTACTGAAAATGCCATAGATTGCCAAGTGATCATCTCTAAAGCATTATCTTATTAAGAGCTAGGACAGATAGCTAAGTACCACATAAAAAAAATTACCTGTAAACATCCAGTCACAACCCCTACAATTGTGACATATTGGCAATTTGACAACGTGGCCATTCACTGGTCTTTTAATTAATACATAATACAGTTTAATAACATTACAAATATTACATTATCTATTATAATTAACATTTTACTAAACCAAAAAAGTACTCCCCTCTAGCAAGAGGCTTGTACTGAACTAGAATGTATGTTGTTTACTATCCACCAGTCAAGGAATGTATTTAGCAGCATATGTAAGTGCATCAATGTAGATGTAAAACAACCCACATCTATCAGCACCCTTTTCATAAGATGTTATGATATGAAAAGAAGAGAAAGCAATACTGCATACATTTAAAATTGTATCCTTACATTATGTTATACACTTTAAAGCAAAACGTATTGTAAACACTGGCTTCCCTAAAACAAACATTAGCAAGCAAATGCTGCAACATGGAAAATAACAACTGCTATAACAACTCAGATTACACTCCACAATTATCTCTGCAAAAAGTATTTGCTCACGAGATACAGTGGTAAAAAGAACTTTTCCAGATGATACTGTAAATAAACTGGTATTTTCCTCAGTGTTAGAACAGGTTTGGACTAAGGCAGACGATCTACATCGAGCAACTTCTACGCATACATAAGGGGTTGGAGGCCAAGGACCATCCCCAAAAAGCAATTTGGATGGAGGTCATCTTGGTCTGGAAGGCAACAGATTTTAACAGAATGGACACAGTCAGACACTGTCAGGTGCCTGATGGTCAGAGAGCAGTATTAATTTCAATATAGAGCAAAAATCTATGCTGAAACTGGATTATTAGGACAAGGGGGAAGAGTTTTATGCTGCAAAATGATAGATTTAGATTAGTCTTAGCAAAAAAATCTTCACTGTGAGGGTGGTGAGGCACTGGCACAGGTTGTCCAGAGAAGTTGTGGCTGCCTCATCCCTGGCAATGTTCAAGGCCAGGCTGCTTGGGGCTTTGAGTAACCCAGTCTAGTGGAAGGTGTCCCTACCCATGGCAGAGGGATGGAACCAGATGATCTTTAAGGTTCCTTCCAACCCAAACCATTCTATGATTAAGTATCTAAATATGCATCCACAAAACACAAATATGAATAACTAAACACCAAAGAGCTATTTTAGAAGGTAAGTCAATACAAGCATTGCAATAATAAAGTGACATATAGCTTGCAGTAGTGGTTTTGTTTAAACTTCTAATACTTCTGCAGCTGTAATAAAAGGATTTAAGAATTTTCAACATAATACACGGGATAGGTATTTTTGCTTTCTCTCTGGATGTATAAGTGAGAATGTTTACCTGCTTCACAGGGGATAAGGTTTAGTTAATGACAATAAAAGACTGAGCACCACTGGAGAGGAACTAAAAGCCTTTACTGCCCCTCCGCTCATTAGTACCACCCAGAAAAGCAAGCATCAGGCCACTCCACCAGAGCAGCAGCTGCCAAGCAACTACCTAACGTCTGAAACCACACAAGAAGTAACCAGTGAGTACCTGCAATCACTAAGCACATTGACAATAAACTCTGGATTGGCTGCACATTTAGCAATCAAGTTCCAAGTTTATGTACACAGCCTGCAAACACCCTCAGCACAAACTCATTGAACACATTTGATCTGCAGAAGCCCAACACATCCAGAATATGCTGGTTTACTGTGCATGCACTAAGCATCTGTCCCTGTGTTGTATTATACAGCCACACCCACGGTTTGGTCAGCTCCCAGAGCTGGATTAGGGCTGCACATCTGTCCTATTACTACTCACATCAAAAGAACCGCCTCTTTGAACACTTGGCCTATATTTTCCAAGCTCCAAAGCACACCATCTTTTTGAAGGATGTCACTCCAAGTTCTCTCTGCACTACTGCCCCCTGGGTAAACTCAGGTTAGTATTAAATCTCCATGGCCAGGTTTCAAGCCATTACTTTATCAATTCAATTTTTGGGAATATTATGAGCATTAAGAATTCACCCATATGTAGAGAAATTTGCACTTTCAAAAAGGAACACAGAAAACTATAGAAACTGCTTTTTGCTGGAGAAATGAGTACAAGTAAAGATACTGAAGTACTCCATAATTTAATACCAAAGACTAGTAGCAACAACCATAGATATAAGAGAGTACAAAGCAGATCAGGTAGTCTGAGAACAAGGAAAATATCACAGAAAAGCAGTGAAAATTATAGATTAAAAAAAAAACCCACAAAAACCAAACACAACAAACAAAAGGCACAACCCAGCGATCAATTCAATACCCTTGTAATGATGAAAAGTTATAATACCCCCTCCTCTAAAAGCTTCTCAGACATAATTAGGCCAGCAAAACAGCAATTTCTTAATTATTGGTTAAAGGCAATAAAAAATTGCTAATTGCAAACTAGACTCAAATTTCTTCTCTACAATTCTTGAAAAAGAGCATTTATTTTCTTACCAGATTTTTCAATATTTGCACATCTTAATTTGGGGGTTAGGGGGAACAAGGGTTTTCCAGTCCTTCTTAAACAGCTTTCAAATATCACTGTTTGAAACAAAACTATATCAATCCCTATTTGTATTAAATATTCAGTGGATTTTAACCCTTTATATAAAGGAACCCCAGAATGCACTGTTTTAAATCATACAGTAAAAATCTGTACTTTTCTTTCAGCATACTACTCTGAACTCTCCCACTGCCTTCCTCAGAGTCATATCTCTGCCCCATTTTAAACATATCACTTTCAGAATCATGGATAAATCATTAACCTCATGCACAGGTACCTCTTTCACATTTCCAGAGTCAGTTTCAACCAAATTCAAGTAAAATCTTACATCGCAAAAAGCAGGTTTCATATAAATATAAGCACTGGTAATCATTTATTCAAGCATACAGTGATGGAAGATGAATGCAGTTTATTATCTGGCACCTGAGACCAAATACAACACTATTCAAACATCATGTAACACTTAGCCTAGGCTTTGCTGAATGACAAATAGCTTGTAAGATCCTTACTGACCTGAGTGCCCCAAGCAACCAGTGTCACGTCACTGCCTGTCTGCAGTACCTCAGCTTGAGACAGAGGAATGTAGTAGGGATCCACAGGAACTTGTTCCACTGAGTAAAATAAAACAAGGGGAGAAATAAGCACTAGATTATTTTACTACTCCATATTATCCCCTAAAAATATACAATAAAACATTTCTTCAATGTTAATGCCATCTAAAACAATAGGCCAAAATCACATTGGGTATAAGCCTTTACATCAAAGGTTTTGCTGTAACTAAAAGTATTTAGAATCATAGAAGAGTTAGGGTTGGAAAGGACCTCAAGATCATCTAGTTTGAACCGCCCTGCCATGGGCAGGGACACCTCACACTAAACCATCCCACTCAAGGCTTCATCCAACCTGGCCTTGAACACTGCCAGGGATGGAGCACTCACAACCTCCCTGGGCAACCCATTCCAGTGCCTCACCACCCTAACAGGAAAGAACTTCTTCCCTATATCCATTCTAAACTTCCCCTGTTTAAGTTTTAACCCGTTACCCCTTGTCCTGTCACTACAGTCCCTGACGAAGACTCCCTCCCCAGCATCCCTATAGGCCCCCTTCAGATACTGGAAGGCTGCTATGACGTCCCCACGCAGCCTTCTCTTCTCCAGGCTGAACAGCCCCAACTTCCTCAGCCTGTCTTCATACGGGAGGTGCTCCAGTCCCCTGATCATCCTCGTGGCCCTCCTCTGGACTTGTTCCAGCAGTTCCATGTCCTTTTTATGTTGAGGACACCAGAACTGCACACAATACTCCAGGTGAGGTCTCACGAGAGCAGAGTAGAGGGGCAGGTTCACCTCCTTCGACCTGTTGGTCACGCTCCTTTTGATGCAGCCCAGGATACGGTTGGCTTTCTGGGCTGCGAACGCACGCTGAAGCCGAATCATGTTCATTTTCTCATCGACCAGCACCCCGAAGTCCTTCTCCTCAGGGCTGCTCTGAATCTCTTCTCTGCCAATCTGTAGCTGTGCCTGGGATTGCTCGACCCAGGTGTAGGACCTTGCACTTGTCATGGTTGAACTTCATGAGGTTGGCATCAGCCCACCTCACAAGTGTGTCGAGGTTCTTCTGGATGGCATCCCTTCCCTCCAGCATATCAACTGAACCACACAGCTTGGTGTCATCGGCAAACTTGCTGAGGGTGCACTCAATCCCACTGTCCGTGTCAGCAACAAAGATGTTGAACAAGACCGGTCCCAACACCGATCCCTGAGGGACACCACTCGTTCCTGGTTTCCAGCCAGACATTGAGCCATTGACCACAACACTTTGTGTGCTGCCATCCAGCCAGTTCTTTATCCACCGAGTGGTCCATCCATCAAATTGATCTCTCTCCAATTTAGAGACAAGGATGTCGTGTGGGACAGTGTCGAACGCTTTGCACAAGTCCACGTAGATGGTAGAGTGCTCTACCCTTGTCCATCAGCTCCATAGCCCCATCATAGAAGGCCACCAAACTGGTCAGGCAGGATTTGCCCTTAGTGAAGCCATGCTGGCTGTCATCAAGCACCTTGTTTTTCATGTGCCTTAGCATGCCTTCCAGGAGAATCTGCTCCAAGATTTTGCCAGGCTCAGAGGTGAGACTGACTGGTCAGTAATTCCCCGGGTCATCCATTTTCCACTTCTTGAAAATGGGGGTTATATTTCCCTTTTTCCAGCCATCGGGAACTTCACCTGACTGCCATGATTTTTCATTATAATCATGATTTTTAATTATACAGTTAAAAACACATTCTATCTAGTGTTTATGTTAGATGTCACAGAAATAAGATATATATACATATACACAAAAATTATGGTAAGTCTTGGTGTGCCCCAAGCCAAAATATGAGCATCGGATTTGGAGATGGACAATACTACAACTGATCAAAAAATCTCAAGTAATCACTGCAGCAAATTCTAACAAGCATCAAGAGAGCCTTGAAGGTGTACTTCAATAATCAGAAAAGAAGAAAGAGTTGTGCCAGCACCCTCCTAATATCTGCAAAGAATGATGCTCCACAGTTTTATGTCTCAATAGAGGGAAAAAGTTTTCAGCACCTACACAGAAAGTGGCATCAAAAACTTGTGATTACAGATTTAATTTGTCTGAATACTTTTGCTTTGAAAAAAAAAAATAGTTATCTATTCACCAAAAATACATCACAATAAGAGAGAGTATTTAAAAGACATTCAGGTGGTTCCACTCAGCTTGAGACCCATTTACCACTTTTCAGATGGAAACACCTTAGGTCAGTTGTGCTAGTTTTGAACCAATGCTCCAACGCACTATACATGGACAGATTTAACAATTAAAATGGAAATAAAAGGCATCCATGTACATTATTTTAAAATAAACATTGTTTTGATCTAAAGGTGAACTTGTCTCTGCACCAGAAAGTCAAATAATAGTTTTTGAAGTAAGTTGTAATGATAAGTGTATGGGAATCTTACCCAACTTCCTAAATACACAAAACCAATTTATAAAGAAGGCAGGGTTTGGTTTTGTTTTAGGTTTTTTTTTGTTAATGTATTTCATAGTTCATAAAATAGCTATTGATTTCCTGTTGAACAAAATTGCTTCCTGAAGTTATGGTAAAGAATCCTACTGAATGATACCATCTGGAAAAATTAAGTGTTTTGTATTTTTCCTTCACTGGTATGAATGTTGCAATACAATTAGAATGACCTAGTTTTTTTCCTGGCTTACAAATTATAAACATAACTTTCTAATAACTCAAGTGATTATATTTATCTATTTTTTTTTTATTTTAATTATAATTACAGATGTTTAGTTTTGGTTGGTTGGCTTGGTTTTTGCAAGCAATGGTGCATAAGTACTACAAATTTCACAGAACAGCTGAGGTAAGAAGCAACCTCTGGTGATCACCTAGTCCAAGCCCCCTCCTTAGGTCACTTAGAGATGGCCATTCAGGCCCATGTCCAGTTGGGTATTGAGTACTTCCGCAGCCAGAGATTCCACAACAACCCTGGGCAACCTGTTCCTGTGTTTGACCACCCTCACAGCAAAAACGTTTTTGCCTGTTAGAGATATCTCACTTCACCTGCACGGACACAGAAGAGATGTACATATTAACTAAATCATCCTTCCTAAAAACAAAGCAGGAACCTTTTTTTCTTTTCCATTATGATTCAACACATGTCAAGAAAAGAAAAAAAAAATTCAACTCAAGGTGCTTTTAAGCATAGCACAAAATCAGATCTCTTTGCAAGCTAGCATTTTTAATACATGAAAATATCAGTGTCTTCCTGTAATAATTTATTTGAATAACAAGTGGCTAAAGGAATATAGGTCAGAGAATGAAAGAGGGGAAAGGTACATCTAGCCCTTGCACACTGCAAATTACTGGTTGGCAGCAAAGCAAGCCAGGCTTCTAAGGATTTTTTCACATCAAAAAACCCTCAGACAAAAGAAAGCAGTGATTCTGAAAGTAATGAAACCCACAACTATACTAATTGGCCTTGCATAATTGTCTTTTTCATGGTCATCTACATGAAACCTAGAGAAAAAGAACCATTTATAAAGATGTCACAGGACATTTGAGTGGGAGCATGGGCAACTGTCATGACTAGGAAAGCTTTGAAGTGACAATGGGATGCACCAGAGGAAAAACTGGAAGGTGTACATGATACAAAAAGAGCTCCTCCCTGTGTCATGGTTTTATCCACACATGGAAATTAAATATAACATAGAATTACATAAATTAACTGATTTCTTACTATAGCTAAAATATTCTGTAACAAGATGGCCACTGGATAAGCTAACCTAGGATACCTGATAATTTTAATTGCAAAATTAAAAAAATTACACTGATTTAATCCAGATTTGGCAGAATTTTAGTCAAATACTTTACAAAACTGCAATAATAATAATGATGAAAAGTAGCATAGTAAATTATTCTATGCATATTCTTCCACTGTAATTAACCAAACCAGAACTATGTTAATATACAAAGCAGCCTCTTAATTTATTAGTGAATATATAAACAAAATATTTTAAATAAAATACTTCAAATACAGATTTCAGAAAAAGCAATTAACGAAAACTTGTAATTATCAGAGAAAAAAAGGACCATCACAAGTTAAGAGGCTGCACCATCTGTTGCTTTTTCTAAAAGAGCAGTCTGAACAGCAGAAAGAAAACACGTTTTCTCATCTTACCTGTCTTGTCTCTATAACAACCACTGATGCAAGTCATATTTATTTCTACACCACCAATGTCATATATAGCACAATTAAATGAAACTGAAAAGGTCAAAAAACATCAGAGTAGGTTCTCCACAAGATGTCTGAACCTGATAATGTCAAGGTGACTCATCTTCTCCTTTGATTTATAATCATTATGTGTTCTTGACACTGCACAGACTGTTAACTACTTTTTATAAATCAAAGCCTCCTTTTTCTTTTTAATTCAGCTATTTTCTTAGTATCCCTGACATTTAGGGGGATGTTACCACAGCACTTTCAATATCATTTTAATCTCATGAGTTAACCAGCAACAGAATTCTCTCTGTATACGAGTACTTGTATATTTACCTCTGGACTTTTAGCCAGAAAAGGTTTGTATTTCTTCTCTCCTTTCTAATTTTATACAAAGCAAACCAACATACACAAAACTTCTGATGATGACTGTAAGGTTATGTGGAAGGAGAGAACATCTGCTCCTTTAAGCATGTCTGGACAAGGATTTTTTCAGTGCAAAAGAGGATAATGGCAGGAGGGAGAAGCCATAAGGAAGAACACACAGGGACACAAACTGAGCCAACAAACGATGAGGGAGGCAGTAAGAAGAACCAAACCTGCTCAGTCTCACTTATTGATAAGGGTATGGGGAATGTGGGAGTGTTTCAGTAAGATTATCTGATGGAAGTCCTTTTAAAATGTGATAATAAAGAAAAAGGAAAAGCTATAAACAAAATATCGAGAGACACAAACCTGAAGATAAACATGAAGAGACAAAACCAAGAATCAAACTGGTCGGAAACAGTGAGTGAAGAGCTAACTATGAGCAAACCAGGACTTTGCAACGGATAAGCAACACAAACCTGAGGGCCCAGGGTGTTGTAAGGGGTTGTGTGGAACTACACCAGCAGATGAAGGCATGTGAAGGTGAAGCGGTTTCACAGAATCACAGAATCCCAAGGGTTGGAAGGGACCTAAAAAGATCATCTAGTCCAACCCCCCTGCAAGAGCAGGGTAACCTACAGTACATCACACAGGAACTTGTCCAGGCGGGCCTTGAATATCTCCAGTGTAGGAGACTCCACAACCCCCCTGGGCAACCTGTTCCAGTGCTCTGTCACTCTTACAGTAAAGAAGTTCTTCCTGATGTTAACGTGGAACTTCCTATGTTCCAGTTTACACCCATTGCCCCTTGTCCTATCACTGGATATCACTGAAAAAAGCCTAGCTCCATCATCCTGACACCCACCCTTCACATATTTGTAAACATTGATGAGGTCACCCCTCAATCTCCTCTTCTCCAAGCTAAAGAGACCCAGCTCCCTCAGCCTCTCCTCATAAGGGAGATGTTCCACTCCCTTAATCATCTTTGTGGCTCTGCGCTGGACTCCTTCAAGCAATTCCCTGTCCTTCTTGAACAGAGGGGCCCAGAACTGGACGCAATATTCCAGATGCGGCCTCACCAAGGCTGAGTAGAGGGGGAGGAGAACCTCTCTTGACCTACTAACCACTCCCTTTCTAATGCACCCTAAGATGCCATTTGCCTTCTTGGCCACAAGAGCACATTGCTGGCTCATGGTCATCCTCCTATCCACCAGGACCCCCAGGTCCCTTTCCCCTTCACTACTTTCCAGCAGGTCAACCCCCAACCTGTACTGGTACATGGGGTTGTTCTTCCCCAGATGCAAGACTCTACACTTGCCCTTGTTAAATTTCATCAAGTTTCTCCCCGCCCAACTCTCCAGCCTGTCCAGGTCTCGCTGAATGGCAGCACAGTCCTCTGGTGTGTCAGCCACTCCTCCCAGTTTTGTGTCATCAGCAAACTTGCTGAGGGTGCACTCAGTTCCCTCATCCAGGTCATTGATGAAAATATTAAACAGCACCGGTCCCAGCACTGACCCCTGAGGAACTCCACTAGTCACAGACCTCCAGCTAGATTCTGCGCCATTGACCACAACTCTCTGCCTTCTTCCTTTCAACCAGTTCTCGATCCACCTCACTACTTGATCATCAAGCCCACACTTCCTTAGCTTATCTATGAGGATGCTGTGGGAGACAGTATCAAATGCCTTACTGAAATCAAGAAAAACTACATCTACCGCTCTACCATCATCCCTCCACCTAGTCACTTCCTCATAGAAGGCTATAAGGTTGGTCATACATGACTTCCCCCTCATAAAACCATGTTGGCTGTTCTTAATGACCCCCTCATCCTTGATATGCCTAGTGATGGAGTCAAGAATAAGTTGTTCCATTATCTTTCCAGGGATGGAGGTAAGGCTGACCGGTCTATAATTACCCGGGTCCTCCTTCTTGCCCTTCTTATAGATTGGTGTGACCTTTGCCATCCGCCAATCCTCAGGCACCTCGCCCGTTTCCCACGACTTACCAAAGATGATGGAAAGTGGCCTAGCAATGACCTCCGCCAGCTCCCTCAGCACCCGTGGGTGCATTCCATCCGGACCCATCGATTTACAGATGTCCAGTTTGCATAGCTGATCCCTAACCCAATCCTCATCTACCAAAGCAAACTCCTCCTTTGTCCTGACTCCTTCTGGGGCTATAGAAATCCGGGGCCCTCGGGGAGAGTCTGCAGGAGTAAAGACAGAGGCAAAGAAGGCATTCAGCACCTCTGCCTTCTTTATATCCTCTGTCTCCAGGGTACCCACTTCGTTCAGCAGTGGGCCTATATTGCCTCTTGTTTTAGTTTTATTTGCTATGTATTTGAAGAAGCCCTTTCTATTGTCTTTAACCCGACTAGCAAGATTGAGTTCCAAGGAGGCCTTAGCTGTCCTAATTGCCTCCCTACATCCTCTAACAACTGTCCTATATTCCTCCCAAGCGGCCAGCCCCTCCTTCCATAATCCATAGATTCTCCTTTTCCACTTGAGTTTGCCCAGCAGCTCCTTGTTTAACCATGCCGGTCTCCTAGATCCCTTACTTGACTTTCTACTCATTGGGACGCTCCGATCCTGAGCTTGGAAGAAGCTGTCCTTGAATGCTAACCAACTATCTTGAGCCCCTTTACCGCCTAGTACACTTTCCCATGAGACTTCCCTTAGCAGTTGACTGAAGAGGCCAAAGTTGGCCCTTCGGAAATCCAGAACTGTGGCTTTGCTAGGTATTCTATTCCTCCCACACAGGATCCTAAACTCCACCATCTCATGGTCACTGCAGCCAAGGCTGCCATTGACCGTCACCACTTCGACCAAACCCTCCTTGTTGGCGAGTACTAAATCTAGCAGCGCTGCTCCCCTAGTTGGTACGTCCACCATTTGCATTAAGAAATTATCATCAATGCACTCAAGGAACCTCCTAGACTGTGAATGACTGGCTGTGTGAGTCTTCCAGCAAATATTGGGGTAATTAAAGTCCCCCACGATGACTAAGGCATGTAGTCGCGAGGCTACTTCCAGTTGCCTGTAGAAAGCCTCATCAACTCCTTTGTCCTGATCAGGAGGTCTGTAATAGACCCCCACAACTGTATCACCCGTGCCAGTCAGCCCCTTGATTCGTACCCACAGACATTCCACTTGCTCCTCATCCGACCCCGGACAGAACTCAATACATTCTAGTTGCTCTCTCACGTAAAGAGCAACTCCACCACCTCGCTTTGCTGACCTATCTTTCCTAAAAAGGACATAGCCATCCATGACCACATTCCAGTCATGTGAACTGTCCCACCATGTCTCTGTAATCGCCACTAGATCATAACCTTTAGCCCGCACACAGACTTCTAACTCCTCCTGTTTATTCCCCATGCTGCGTGCATTGGTGTACAGGCATTTCAGGGAGCCAGTCCTAGTACCCTTTTTCCCCTGGGGGACAGGGTCTAAAGAGCTATCCTTTCCCACAAGTGAAACAAGAGATTGATAGTCCTCCTTAGCCCGCCATCCTTCAATCCCTAGCATGTTCCTCTTGGGCTTGTCCCCAACAGGCCCAGTTAAATCCCCTCCCCCCTTCATAACTAGTTTAAAGCCCTGTCAATAAGCCCTGCTAACTCCTGCCCCAAAACCCTTTTTCTTCTCTGGGACTGGTGTATCCCGCCTGTCACCAGCAAACCAGGTGTCCCATACAGCAGCCCGTGACTGAAAAACCCAAACCCCTGCCTTTGGCACCAGTCACGTAGCCATACATTAACCTGCAGAGTCTTCTTATATATCCCTTCACCCTCGCTTGCAACAGGTATGGAGGCAAACACCACTTGCGCTCCAGACCCTTTAACCAGCCGTCCCAGGGCCCTGTAGTCTCTCTTCATTGCCCTTACGTTCCTCGTAATAATTTCGTCACTGCCAACCTGAAAAACCAGCAGTGGGTAGTAGTCAGACGGCTGCACCAGTTCAGAGAGCTTCTTTTTAACATCTCTAATCCGAGCCCCAGGCAGGCAGCAGACCTCCCTGTGGGGTGGATCCGGTCGACAAATGGGCCCTTCTGTTCCCCTCAGAAGGGAGTCACCCACCACAATTACTCTTCTTTTCTTCTTGGTTGGGGAAGTTCTGAGGTATGTGGGTGAGTGACTAGCCCTGGGTGACTCACTAGATAGATTTGCCTCACCATCTCCATTCACCTGGCCCTGAATTTCCAAGACCTCGTACCTGTTATTCAAGGGCAACTGGGAGGGAGGAAGGGATTGTGAGGGTTTTCGCTTACCTCTCCGAGGAGGAACCTCCCTCCATCCATCCTTGTCCATTAAGCTCTCTCCTTCTGTCTGATGGTAGGAGGGAAGGGGATCCATAGCTTGTTGAACCACTTCCCTCTGCCCTTGCCTTAGGGTGTGGTTCCACCAATCTATTTCACTTTCACACTCTCTAATGGCTCTCAACCTTTCTACCTCCTCCCTCAGTTCAGCCACCTGCCTGAGCAGGTCATTTATTTGCTCACAGCGAACACAAGCAGTATCACTGGCTCCCTCCAATACAAGTGCCAGGCTCAGGCATTCGCTGCAGCCAGAGACCTGCACAGCTGCATGTCTGCAGGAAGGCTCAGTCTGGATACCCACATTAGTACTCACTACAGCTTTCGATCGTGTTGTAACCATGATCTATCTGGTCAATCAATCCGTCTACGTCCCTCAGCACTCCTTCCCCCTCCTGTACTCCAGGCGAGTCCTCTCGATGAGGCGGTTGGAACGCTTCCCTGCCCGCTCGCCTGCCCGCTCGCCTGCCCGCGCAAACTGCCTCGACCCTCTGCCTCGACGCTCTCTGTTTGCCGGCTCTGTTCGCCGCGCTCCTGGTCGCCGCGCTCCCTGGGAAGGTTTTTTAGCCACTCCCAGCTGGTGCCACTCCTCCTGGCTCCGCCCCCTGTGAGTCAGCCCCTCGCGGGAGCTGAGCTTCCGAGTCCTGGGCAAGTCCTGTTGAGGACTTGAGGCTCCCTCCTCAGTGGCTCTTGTCGCTCTGAGGTGAGGCTCCTGGACGCTGATCTCTCCCCTCTCCGCTCCGGTGTTGCAGGCGTCCTCTCTCAAG
Organism: Lathamus discolor; assembly: GCF_037157495.1. Taxonomy (NCBI): domain Eukaryota; kingdom Metazoa; phylum Chordata; class Aves; order Psittaciformes; family Psittacidae; genus Lathamus; species Lathamus discolor. Next base: position 77,469,665 of record NC_088888.1, read on the forward strand.
CTACTCACCTCAGCAACTGATCGAGAGTGGCCCTTGATGGCCGGTTTGAGGAGCAAGGTGGGAAATAAAGGGTTGTAGAAGGAGCTGGTTGTACATAAAACGCGGCCAGTCAGCACGTCTGGCTGAGACCTCTGCCTTGTCATGGTGGTCAGTACTTGCTTCTTTTGAAATCCCATCCTGTGCAGGGGTGTGTGCTGCAAGGACTAAATGCCAGCTGCTGGTGAGACCAGCATGAGAGGACAAGACACTGGGGCAGCAACAGGAGTCAAAGCAGATTGCAGATACCCTGGGCCTGTGGTGTGAGCTACAGGAGCAAGTGGGAGTCTTGGCCACCAGCTGCAGGGGTGGTAACAGCACATATCTCACACAAGAGCTACCACCAATGACTGGAATGCGACAAGTGAAAGGCTGTTTTGTCTCCTGTGGGAGCCATGCAGTGCTGCTAGGCTGGCTAAGATCCTCCACTCAAGAGCTGTCCAGGAGAAGAAACACTGTCATTCCCACTCACATACGTACAACCAAGCTGGCAACAGCACTGCCATAACTGTCTGAGCAAATAACCAAAGAGCAGATGAGCACACCAAAGAGCTCAGGCACACTGAGGAACAGCAAGTCCTCTGCTAAACAAACTGCTAGTAAAGGGGGTGACTGTGCAAGAAAAATAGGCCACTAGGTGTCTTAGCCACAGAAGCAGCACTGTGCTGCTTCAGAGCACAGGTAGAAGAAATCTGCAATTACTAGCTACAACTACACATGCTAAATATGCTTTTTTCTTTCCAGTCTAATTATTGCTTTGTGATATATCTTGCACACATATATATCTGTATATACATATATATGCACATAAATAACATGATACCTATACCTATATATAAACACGTATATCTGTATATAGGGACTATTTCAAACTGGCTGCACATCAGAGTTAACACAGAATATGAAACTTATCAACTGCATTTAATTCAAACAAAATACATAGTTCTTTTCTGTAACTTTTAAAACTTACTATTAACATACACCTAGGCAGTGTTTCAGATTTTAGCTTTAAGTCCACTCCCTCCTTTTGGTGTTACCACAGCTCTCATATCTAAAGTATGAGTGACCTTTGAATAAACTGGAAAATGTCTTCAAAATGTTCTTGCAAAGCTGTTTATCACTTCAGAAGCTGCCTTTTCTCTTCTATTCATCACAGTGTCAATGCAGTGAACTTGAGGCAATGCTACTCCGATATCCACTTTTCTCGCAGGGATGACTAAGGTGAATGTATAAGGCCTGTTTTTATTCTTGCATCTTATGTGGGCAAAGGCACATTTAGCTAACAAATATTCATATAGAAATGAATGTTCATTTAATAACATGGTTAGTTTTACATCATGTCTGAATAAGCATACAACATATCTGAATAAGCAGATCTGTATGCATTTTGGAAGACATCCAGCTAAATTCATTATTCAATAAAAACAGCAAGCTATCAGAACATCCATGTGATAGTCACACTCAAATATTTTGTGCTACAGCTCTGATTTACCTTGGAGACCAGACTTCTGTTTCAAAACACTTCTTCTTTTTCTGAAGATTCTGTTTCTTGGGGAAAAAAAAAAAAAAAACACAACCCCACAAAAAAAAAAACCTACCACCAAAAAAACCCCACTTTAACATGAGAGCAGTTGGCGAGCCTACATAGCTCCTATCCTGGCTCCCTGCTTAACATTCTCAAAAAGTAAATTCAGTTTAAACATCCTAAGCTAGATAGATACATATGATATTCCATCACGAGCATCCAGCATCTAATTTCAATAATAATAGCAATACTTAGCGGGAGAAACTGAAGGTATCATTTTTCAGTTGGTTGGGATGTGGTGGGGAGCGATGTCAGTTTTGATTTGTTTTTTTCATTTTGTTTATTTGTTTTAAACAGAGCGTTAGTAGCTTCAACCCATATGAACAAGGACAGTTATCCTGTTTTTTTTAAGACTATCCCAGCTACAGCCTATTTTCAGCTAAACTTTCAAAGATATTAACAACTGTGAACAAAATACCATTCATAGCTATTTAGAGGCCCCACAGGGAGAAAGAAAATTCCATTAGAGGAGACTGATGAAGCTCAAATGCCTACATTAATTTTACAGATAGAAAAAACTACTTCCCATTATCATCTTTGACACCTTAATTTTTCAACGAAGTTCCTACACACCCACTGTAACAGCAGTCATAAAGTTCTCTGTAACAAACGTGTCTACTCCCTTGAAGCTAGAATAAAAAAGTTTATGGTAGGGTCAGTATAATTCCATTATTCAGTGCCTTAGCCATCATCATGGAAATAATGATTTTTATATTTTTTTCCCCCTGGAACAGTGAGGTCCCAAATCTTGGGTAGGGTTTTATGTCATATTATTAATATCCAAAAAAGAAGTTACCTGTCATGATAACCCTCATCACATGTTGCTACAAATGTAGGATAAATTTCAGCCTACATCACTAAACTGATGTTCTTAGAAATTTTAAGACAAAAATGTAGGTAATGTCTCTGACAATCAGGCCGTTGGAACACAGGAAGAAATTACAGTCTTTCAGAAACTACCAACATCATCTCGCATCAATGCTGCGGTTGGTTATTGACCAGAACATAAACCACATTAGCCACTATTTCAGCACATCTTTACTCCAGATTTCAATCACAAGACTTATTTATGTTCACTAGATGTTCCAGCAATTGCTTTACACGTCATTTCTTCAGACACAAAAACCTCCCTATATTCCCAAAAGCTGTGTGATACTGATGCACAGCCATTCATTCCACTATGAAAGCAAGCATTCTATTAACTCCACAGTCTGGTTTTCTGACTTGCAAATACTGCGGGGTAAGGGTGGGGGGGAGAAGAAAAAGAAAGGAAAAGAGGAAAAAGAGAAGGCAAAGGCAAGGAGGAGAAGTAGAAGAGAAGGAGAAGGAGGAGGAGGAGGAGGAGAGATGGAGACAGAAAAGAAAAAGGAAAAAGAAAAAGGAAAAAGGAAAAAGGAAAAAGGAAAAGGAAAAGGAAAAGGAAAAGGAAAAGGAAAAGGAAAAGGAAAAGGAAAAGGAAAAGGAAAAGGAAAAGGAAAAGGAAAAGGAAAAGGAAAAGGAAAAGGAAAAGGAAAAGGAAAAGGAAAAGGAAAAGGAAAAGGAAAAGGAAAAGGAAAAGGAAAAGGAAAAGGAAAAGAGTTGTTGAATTTTGAACTTTTTTTTTTTTTCTTTGTTTAACATGACTCAAAGAATCAAGTTCACTTTCTCAACTACCTCATCTAAATGACGGGTCAGACATCTTTATTGCTAAATTTCAGTAAGCTCTCAAAACACACTGAAAACTTAAAGAATGCAATACTCTTCAGGTACATCACACCACCCCACACTAAAAATAGCGGCATTTTTAAAAAAACTTTGCTAACATGAATTCTGGGTCTTGTTTGAAAATATAAAAGCAAATTAGCAATTTCCCCGGTACATATCCAATTTGCTCCCAAGTTGTTCTGCTATTTTTATGTAGCTTTGATGTCTGTTTTCTCTCTCCCTTGTTATTCTTCAGATCTCTACTCTAGGAAGAGAATAAATTTACTAAGAAAATGGATGCATTGATGGAAAAGCACTGTTAAAAGGTTCAAAATAAGATACAAGCATTTTGTCCTTCCCTCAGCTTCAGTCAATTTATAAACTGAATTGAGAGATTCAAGCATAGTTGGCATATAGAGGTATAGGCACAGAAACACTGAAGGTAAGTGATGGCTTAAGTTATATTTCATCAGTTGCTCTGTAGATGACTCTGCCTATCTCCACATGCAAAATTTGTTTTCATCCATTATCTGTTCTCAGTCCAATTTCTTTCATCCAAAGAAGTAACAAGCCGATTGTTACAACCAACTCAAGCATTATCATCAGATTACTCTATTCTTATATGTAATGCATAATCATAGCTGTTAAAGCTTCTCTGAACCATAAAGTTCACTATGACTAAAACAAATGAAAAAAATAATGGCAATCACACTTCCTTCCACATAAGATTAAAATCTAACAGAGCAGGTTTTGAAGATTTTTAGAAAGCATTTAAAAGAAATTTTAACTTTTCAAAAACGGTGATGTAGATGTTCAATTCTTTTGGAAAACTAAAAACCGATCTAGAAACTTACTTTAGTATCTAAAGTTAAAAAAAATAAGGCAGTTTAACTTCTGTCAAATTTATATTAGTTTCATAAGGAATAATGCCTTCTAGTTCTATTTATTTTTAACCCAAGACTGGACAGAGTGTTCTGCTTCTATAGTTAACTGAGCATGAATCACACTGTTAATGTTAATTTATCTTTGCAGCCAAATTCAGAGATCTTCATCAGTTTTCGCAATTCCTCTAAAAAAGCCAACACCCGAACACAGCTATAAACAAAACAAGTCATGACTTCCGATACAGTATTGGTTTAACTGTGATTATTCAACATATAGCTGCGAGAAAAACAAAAAATACGAAAAAGTGTTGCCTATTGGAAAATACATACATAAATCTTTACCTGCAGCTCTGTAAAGTATTTTAGGTTCAAAGAATATGCATGGATTTTTGTCCTCTATGCATGACAGGAGCAGTCCTTTGGCCTGAAGAGGACTCCTTGGAATAACAATCTGTAAAAATATTTTTTAAATAGTTTATTCTGCTACAAGCTCATTTAATTAATATTAAAAAACAAGCAATTATTTGCTTTATGTAAACCTACATATAGATTGAGCAATTCTTGCAAAGTGAAGTAATATCAGTGCTATGTTACTGACATACGCTCAAATTTTTTAATTATACTTTATTCATTCATCAGGCTTGAATAGTTCCCTCTACATCATGATTTAAATACTAATGGACTCCTTTCCAATAAGGTAGAACTAGGATCTGAACAACCACATTTTGAGGTAAAAGGAACAGAAGAAAGAAGGTCAGATTAAAAATACATATATATATTATTGTTAGTTTAGTAAAATAAAGACAGACAGCTTAGTGATCCTCAGTTGCTTGGGTAAAGATTCATCAAAGCAGACCTAGAAGGTATTCCGACTTAGTCCAGTCAGTTTTTAAGACTAAAAAATAAATAGCTACATAAAGTTGACTTCCTAGAATCATAGAATCATAGAATAGTTAGGGTTGGAAAGGACCTCAAGATCATCTAGTTCCAACCCCCTTGTCATGGGCAGGGACACCTCACACTAAACCATCCCACCCAAGGCTTCATCCAACCTGGCCTTGAACAACCGCCAGGGATGGGGCATTCACAACCTCCCTGGGCAACCCATTCCAGTGTCTCACCACCCTAACAGGAAAGAATTTCCTCCTTATATCCAATCTAAACTTCCCCTGTTTAAGTTTTAACCCGTTACCCCTTGTTCTGTCACTACAGTCCCTGATGAAGAGTCCCTCCCCAGCATCCCTATAGGCCCCCTTCAGATACTGGAAGGCTGCTATAAGGTCTCTTCCTTTGCTTATGGTGGAAGCCTGAAATATGTTCATTTCCAGAAATGAACAAATACCAAAAAATGCCTTCAACTATTATCAAACAAAGAGAAAACTAAGCAAGGCCTCCATATGTAATCTGAATACTTGGATGGACAAGTATAATTTATTTGCCAACAGAAGAGTTAATTTTGGATGATCTAACAGAATGTTGCTTATGAACAGAAAATTACCAAATTATCACAGTTTAACTGAAAATAGAACCCAAGGGCTCTATTCCTTCAGATCAGAAGGTCCAGCTAATTTACATCTCAGAGATCTTCAAGAGCTGGGACATATAGCATTAAGGCTACTAGCAAACATTTTTTATAGCTGCAAAGTTACAAGTGACCCCCTCTGACTAAAAGCATTAGTTGTAGCATGAGTTTAAAGCAAAAAAAGTAAATAAACCCATGTAACTAGACACAGTAACTTACTGCCTCCAGGAGTTTCCAAGGCTTCAAAATATTTTTTGAGAGTAAGAACATTTAATTACAGGAAAGTAATAGAAAAGAGTCAAAATACAACTTAAATCTGCTATCACATCAAATTAACTTGATACATGAGTTTTGTAAATAAGGGATAGAAGCAGTCTATTAATATTTCACCAAAGTATTTGGTAACAAGACACATGAGAATTTACCCATGGATGTTACTAGTGCAGCTCCTTAGGCATCAGTTTTAGGACAGACTTTATTTACCTTATTCACTCATGATGTTAAATCAGAACATGGCAAAGAAAACTGTTCAAAAGCTGAGAGTCACTACCACTACAGCCACTACAGAGGATGGTAACAAAATGACCTAGTTCACATTGAAGACATGACTGACGAAAGCACAAGTAAAATGAACACCACATACTGAAAAGTCACACAGTTAAGGACTGCATTTTTGTTATAAATTTAGAACACAGCAGTAGAAATTCAGACCTGAATTTATTATCTGCTCAAAGGATGACTACGACACTATGCCGTGCAGCCCTAAAAAAAGCATAATAAAATAGCCAAGGAATTGTTAGTACTGTTGCAAAAATTACTACTAGAAACTCTGCTGGAATACTTCATAACTGTATCAACTGTTTTGAAAGAAATTTTGAAAAAGGTGCCAATAAAGCTTCACAAATTGTTAACATCTCTCTGATATTTTGATTTGCTTAGTCTAATAAAACAAAGACTAAAGGGAAAACGATTGTTCTCTTAGTACATGAACGGGAAGATGAAAGACAGTGAAGTTAAATACACAAGTTAGTCAGGGACAAAATTAGGCTGGAAACTGAAAGAAAGCTTCGAGCCATGACAGCAAATATTCTGGAACAATACAATTATGACAGTCAGTACAGTGATTCTGGAAGTCAGTCAGATTCATTAAGACATACATCCTCACAACAAAAGATACAACCACCTAGCAATGTCCCTGTCACCCTGATAAGCCTTGTCTTAAGTACTAATGGTTACAGTCCTTCCCCTGAGCACTCAAAGTTATACAAACTCCCTTTTGCTTGGAATACCCAAACTTCACCTTAGGAAAGGCAAAAAAATAAAAATCTTAGGTCAGAGTTTAATAAAGAGGGCACTTTTGAAAACCTCTCTCCCCAAAAGTCAATCCTACCTTTCCCAGCTTGTAACACATGACCTTTCCTACTGTAGTTCAGAGAAAATATGCACAGATTGAGACTTTTGCAAATGCATCTGAACCACAAGTCCATTTGCATTTTTGGATTCATACATTAAGGGCCGGCTTTGGATTCATTCAAAAAAAGACCTGCAACTTTGAAGATAAAGCCTTAAATATTAACTGCATTAATGAACAGCTGTGCAAAACATACTGAAGCAACATTATTTTCACAAAGATACAAAATTCAAAAGATAGAGTCTGAAATACTCTGCGCACCAAAAACTAGCATATAAATGCTCCATCCCTGGCAGTGTTCAAGGCCAGGCTGGACAGAGCCTTGGATGGCATGGTTTAGCATGAGGTGTCCCTGCCCATGGCAGGGGGGTTGGAACTAGATGATCTTAAGACCCTTTCTAACCCTAACTATTCTATGATTCTATATTATTTCATCAGTTCCACAGAATTTAATGTACTCTTTATCTTTAAATGAGATGTTACAGGTAGCAGTAACACAGTTACAGTAACAGTTCAGCACTTTACCCAAGGAAAAGTAAAGAAAGTGAAAAATCAACAAGACAAAAGATTAGGCATGAGAGAAAAGAAATTAAATCACCTTAAGTGATTAAATAAAATTCTGACTTGTTAACTTATTAGAAGAATAAGCACAGTAGTACTAGCTCGCTATGAATTAGATAAATTAAATTATTAAACAATTAACTTACCAGAGTGTACCACTAAATGTCAGCACTTGGTTCAGTACATAAAGGTTTGAGATTGACCAACAAGATCATGATAAATTAGCTAGACCTGGCATCAGTGTCTTAATCATATAAGTTATATTGTTCTTCCATATGATGGTAAACTAGTTTTTAAGTTTTTAAACAAGCTCAAGAAACCATTTGATTCAAATACCTGGCAAAAGACATTGTAGACTGCTTTTGTCTATATTGGGAAATATTTTCAAGATGAAAATAGGTACACCTCAGAGACCCTAAAGAATGCCCAAAGACAAAGATTCATTGTTTCTCAAATATCATGAAATACGAATAATACAAGATATTTCTTTTAAGTAAAGAGAAACAAGTAGGAGATCTATGGCCTTCCTGTAAATTAATAATATCTGGAGTTTTAGAATACCAAAAATCATATATACATAATAGTCTAAACAGATAAACAATGAACATGTGTCTTCAGCATACAAATACTGGGTTTGCTTAAGTCTTCCACTCTGATCAAGCTGTGAGTCATTTCTCAATGGACTGGATGCCAGTTAATCCAGAAGTTCAAGTCCATAGGCAAAATTTTACCCAGAAAAATGGAGAGCTGGCAAACAGTGCTCTCAATATGAAATGGTAAGATCCCACCCCTCCTTCTTCTCTAGCGAAGTTATCCGGCTAATTCCGAGGAATCTTAGCTTCAAGGGATGCCACCATCTCCCACAGAAAGCCTCCCTAAAGTTATTATAAGAGAATCACAGAACAGTTGATGTTGGCAGGGACTCCCAGAGGTCATCTAGTCCAACGTCCCTGCTCAAGCAGGGTTACGCAGAGCCAGCTGTCCAGAAAACTTCTGAATACCTCCAAGGACGGAGACACCACAACCTCTCTGAGCAACCTATGCCACGTGCTTCCTTATTGTTCAGACAGAATCTCTTGTGTTTCAGCTTCTGCCCACTGCCAGTCACTGTCATTCATATAAATGAATTTGATTATTCACTTCTTAATGCATTTAACACGACAGATGCAGAAATGAAAAAAAAAAAAAAAGGAAAGTACTATTTATTAATGTTAGCTTTTAGTTTCTGTGCTATACTAGGCACAGATTAAAAATGCATGCTTTTACAGCAAAAAGCACACAAATACAAAATGCTACTACATCTACTAAAATCTACTACAAATTGCTTCAATAATGGCTATAAATTCTCAAACGCTTAATACAGTTTAAATTTTATAACTCGAAAACTTCTTGAAGAGTTTTTAATTAACATATTTAGATATTCTGGTGTGGACTGACTTCCAGTCTACTTTCCCTGCCTGCACCCAGACTCATTGTTAGTCAGGTCCATTAGAAAACAAACTAACAAAGTTAATCTTCATAAAATATGAGTTACTGTACCTTTATTCCAGGACAGTGAGCAAAAAAAGCTTCTGGACTCTGAGAGTGATATAGTGCACCATGACCCACGCAGCCCCAGGGAGCTCTAATGGTGAGGTTCCCACAATTAAACAGATCTCCAGAGCGGTAACGATATTTTGCTGCTTCATTAACAATCTGGGAAGATTTATATACAAAATTAATATTCAGTCCAATACCTTTAGTTATGTGTCATTAAACCTCTATAATACATGAGATGCAACTATATCATTTGCACCATGCATGTGATTCAAAGGACCAAATTAGAAGCAAAGGAATCCTGTAAGACAGTGGAAAGGCAAACAATTTCCAAGGCAAAGGAAGCAATAATGCAGTGTGTGCAAGTTAGATGCCTAGGCCTCGGGAGTTGCCATATAACCCAACTGTTTCTCCATTCCCACAAGGTCAATCAGCCCTCTTCAAATCTGTAGTTTGTCCTGTGGACACACGGCCAGCTGCAGCAGCACAGAGAAATGAGAGGTGGTGCTGGGAAGACACAGCTGACGAATTTAAGGCTGCTGAAGCCAACACACCCAGAAAACCAAAAATGAAAACAAAGAAACATTTGCTTCAAACCACATTTTTAATTTCCATTATTTAATGAGCCTTCAAACTGGCTTGGGTACCTTCCTGTTTACTTAAAGCATGCATAAATATTAGTAATACAGCTGTGGATATATTTGCAAATGTCACATATTCAAACCAAGTACTAACGCCAACAGAAGAGTAATTTAAACAGCCACAAGAGTTCTTTTTACT